>NC_050575.1:51072755-51375255 GCF_011100635.1 Trichosurus vulpecula
TTTGTTCCAAGCTTGAGGGTCTGTGCTGTTGTTTTCAGAGCTGTTTCTATACAGCCAGCTCTGCCACCCCAGCACTCCTCCTTCCCCAAGAACAGCCAACCTGGACATGACCCAGATCTTCAGCAGGCTCTGCACTCCTGCTCTGATCTGCCACTTAATTCCTCCTACCAGGTGGGCCTGGAGCTGGAAGCAACTGCAGCTGTAGTTCTGTAGCTGCACCACCTCCACTGCCCCTGGGGCGGTGGCCGAACTGTGTACGACTTTCACTCTGTCCCCTGCAGCTTTTCCCACTAACCTTCTCTGTTGTGTTTGGTGTTTGTGGGTGGAGAAGTCTGGTAACTGCCACAGCTCACTGATTCAGGGTGCTAGGGCCTGTTCCACCCGGCTCCTGGTCTAGTTGGCCTGGGCACAACCCACACTGGGCTCTACTCTGCTCTGCTCCTAGCTCTGTGCACGATAGACCTTACCCAGTGACCATTCAGGCTGTCCTGGGCTGGATCCCTGCTTCCCTCTGCTATTTTGTGGGTTCTGCAGTTCTAGAATTTGTTCAAAGCCATTTTTTATAGGTTTTTGGAGGGCCTTAGCAGGGAGCTCACGAAAGTCCCTGCTTTCCAGCTGCCATCTTGGCTCTGCCCCTGTACTTGTACTTTTAGAAAATGAGTTTGCTAGTAATGTGAAGAATGGATTGGATTGAGAAGAAACTCCCATTCCAAGAGGGAGCAAGCAGAGAGGACAATTTGGAAGCTGTTGTGAAGGTCCAGGGAAGAAGGAATGAGGGCCTGAACTAGTGTGGTTGTTCTATAAGTAAATAAGGGGAAAAACATTTATTAAGCATCTGATATGCACTAGGCACTGTGTCAAATGTTTTACAATTATTACCTCACGTTCACACAGCTAGTAAAAGTCTGAAGTAGAATTTGAATTCCTGATCTTCCTGACCACAGGCTCAGCACTGTATCCACAGTGCCAGTGAGTGGCATCTAAAAGAAGAGGGGAAGGATGCAAGAGATATTACAGAGATACCTAAATATGTGTATAGGTCATTTTTCAGACCTACAGAAACTCTATTAGTCTCCATAGGAGTATTCTATAGTGCCAATATTTCCCCTTTTGCTCAGAGAGCAAAGTATTCTAGCAGCAAGTGTCATTCCACTTCTCAAAATTCCATTTAAAACAGAGGTAGGGAGGGCTAGAGTTTTGATATGTTTGTTCACATTAGGTTGAAAGGAACCATGATTGAATAAGTTAATTAATTAAATAATATAAGCAAAAACAGCATAATTTTACAATTTTCCCTAAAGAATGAAAAATAATACCAGCTTACTAAACTGCTGGTGAAGAGCCAGTAGAGATTTTTACCAATGGTTTTGGAAACTCCTTCAGCTGTTTCTGAAAAATAGCCATTTTTGCAAATGAAATACGCAGTTACAATAGGACACATTTCTTCACAATATGCTTACAGAGTTGTAGAGTTCAACCACATGTGCATCATTGTCTAGGTTGTAAAGAAAAAACAATGTTGAAACCCAAGTTCCCATTGCCTTTAGTCCTTCAGAAGAGCAGAAAGCACTTTGTAAAGGTTAAAGTGCTGTGTAAATATGGGCTATTAAAAGAGACCTCACCAGCCTTCTTATCCATCACTTTCCTGACTGAGCATCCCTTTTGCAGCATACTTGACAATCTAACCTCTATTAGAGGTCTAGTGAGTTCAGGGACTGGTCTCATTTTTGAAATTGTTTCCCTAGCACCTAGCCAAGTGATTGACACATGGTATTAATAAATGCCTGTTGAGTTGAATTGAATAGTATAAACAAAAGATGAAGCAAAGCATTGAATAATTATAATGACCAATCTTGGCCCCAGAGAAGAGAAGAGGAAGCAGCACCCCACTCCTTTCAGTAGAAAGGTGGAAGACTACAGGTATGAAATTTCAAATATACTGTCACATATAAACACTGTCAGATGAGATGTAAGAGACGTCATACTTGAAATGTATGGGGATATACCTAGAAAAACATCAATAAAACCTTCCTTTTTTTTTTTTAAAGATTAAGGCGCTTCCAGTTCCTGTCCAGATTGTAGAGGGAGGAGGAGGGCATCTAACATGCAGTAAAATTGATTCTTCCCCCTTTTCCCCTTCCGAATCTCCAGCTGAACAGCTGTATCAGGAGGGCAGAGTTTATAATCTCAAAGAGGATCATAAACATGTCTGAAAGGTTCGGAACCGCCGGATATAAGAAACTCTCAAAGTAGAAGGCAGAAGAATCAAAACATTTATTTAGGCTCCACAGTAACCAACCCATGAACCAGAAGCCCCATTTTGATATGTTGATCATAATCTTCCAGGCCCAATAAGTACGCCTTGAAAGAGTAACCAGGAGGCTACAGAGAAACATGATTGCGTAAAGCAAAATCATGTTTCCCCCTTGATGGTAATAAGATTACCCACTGGACTGAAGTCTTTGTTCAGCTTCCTCCCGTAGATCAGCTCTGCTGCTGGCAGCTCCTGCCTCAGCTGTGTCTGTTTCTGAAACTGAAGCTGCAACTGTAACTGACGATGTAACGGTCGCTGTAACTGACGTAACTGTCGTAACTGTCGCTGGCTCCAACCGGAAAAGGAAAGAGAGAAGGAATCTTCAAGCTGTCCTCTCCCCTCTTATAGGGTTTTTGACATCATCAAGCTCCGCCCAAATGACCAGGGCCGATTGGTTCCTGAGTTGGCTCCTCCCCCTAGGGTAGACCAGGTTCTGGAGCTAACACCTCCCCTCAGCCAGCCCCATGACTCATCACACAGGAAGCTGTCTGCTTCCCGGCATGCTCCCCGGGCCTCCTGCCCCGGAAGAGCAAGCCACAGTGTCCAGAGGCTCAATGAGGCAAGCTGAGCCATTCAAAGAAAACAAAAGCCATTATGGCTACACTCCACCCCTTGTTATAGGATACATAATCTAATCAGCCATGTATCCTAGAACATACATTGTGATCCAATTACAAAGGAAACTAAAACATATCATTCATTATAAAGCAAAACATATCATTCAGTGACATTCCCAAACATTGGTTAACGATTCAAATGTGATCCACCCCTAGATCCCAGCAAGATAATCTTTTCAATCAATCATCCCCAAAATAATTATTAATAATTCAAATGTCCACCCCTAAATCCTTGTATCCATTACATAGGATCAATAATATCATAACAATAAAACAACACAGCAAGGATAACACAAAATAAGTAAACAGAACACTATCATCATTTCCACCCCCCTTGAACGATTGGGGCTCAAAATCTTGGGGTGAGGGGTGAAGGTCTCATTTTCCATAGCTTCTTCATGCTGAAATTGGATGTAGAGATGGCCCTGCCCCCAAAAAGTCCCATTCCAGAGGTCATTTCTTTAACGAGCTGGCAGGAATTCCAAGAATGCTACATGCTTAGGCAGTCACCGGAAAGTGCAGGGTGCTTAAGCCTGAAGGAAACAAAACTAGCAACAAGGTTAGCCAAAACAAAGGACAAAAAGAATAGTCTGTGAATCTATTATTATAACCTATTCACGGTAAAATATATGGTTCAGGGGTACGATTTGGTAATTATTTTCCCCTGAATAGACAACTGTTACAGTGTTGTCCTTCCCATGGGCTATAACTTCTGCAGCCTTTGGAATATCATCTGGCTTCCGTTTTACCCATACCTTAGCTCCTGACTTTATTCTATCAATGGAGCAAGACCCTTTTGCCCCTCTAGTAGTTATTTTGGGAGGAGGGTCAGTTTTCACAAAGGGTATTTTTTCACAGGGGATAATAATGACTTGAACCATCCTATCATTTCTACAAAATTGTACAGGTTTTTTACCCATATTCTGGAGTGTCACAACAATTTCTTTTTGATAATTAGAATCTATCACTCCAGCCAATACATGTATTCCTTGAGCCGCTAATCCTGGTTTAGGTAATATCCGTCCAAGATGATTCTTGGGGATTCTCATACATACTCCAGTAGGGGTTTTTCTTATCTCTTTCCTATTTAACCTAAAATTCTCTATACAATGTAAATCATATCCTGCTGAACCAGGTGTTCCTGGACTTGGTAGTGGGACATCTTCCCTCACAGTCCAAAATTCAATGTTTTGGATCTCACATGTTTGCTGTTCTCTGATCTGCAGATTTGGGGTCATCATTCTGGCTAGAGGTGTACTCCCCCCTAAGGGTCTATTATTCAAATTACGTAAGGCAATAGACAAATTATCCTTCCAATGTCGATATGAATTATTTGAGCTTAATTTTCTCAGCTGTTCTTTCAACAATCCATTCATTCTTTCAATTAGCCCAGATGCTTGTGGGTAATATGGAATATGATATATCCATTCTATATTATTCAACACACAATATCTTTTCACTTCTTTGCCCTTGAAATGTGACCCATTGTCACTTTGAATCTGCATTGGGGTTCCATAATATAAACTTACAATATCTAGAGTTTTACAGGTGTTTTTCTGAGTTGCGTCTTTATAAGGACAAGCCACTAGTACACCTGAATAGGTGTCAACACACGTACATACATATTTACATCCTTTATCCTGGGGTAGTGGGCCAATATAATCTATCTGCCAAATTTGGGCTGGAACTTTTCCCCTTGCTATTTCTCCAGTAACTATCCTAGGAAGAGTTCGTTCTTTTTCTAATTGGCATATACAACACTCCTCTGTTATTTGTTTTAACAACGCATGAGAAATACTGATACCTCGATCCTGTGCCCATCGATGGGTGGCCTGGACCCCTAAATGGCCAGCAGTCTGGTGGACCCATCTTGCTAAGGCTGGGTCATCAGTTGGAGTCGGAGTAGGGACAATACATTCAGTAGCAATCTTTGCTAGTCGATCCGCATGTGCATTGTACTCACGTTCTGGTGTGGTCAGGGTTGCATGAGCATCAACATGAAAAACTGACAGATCTGTAACCAAAGACATGTCCCATATATTTTCCCATAACTCTTTACCCCAAACTTGTTTGCCATGAATCTCCCAATTCTGATTCTTCCATATAGGCATCCACGTAGCTAATCCATTAGCTACCGCCCACGAGTCAGTAAATATATGACACTGTCCTCCTTTCTCTGCTCTGATGGCCTGATGCACTGCCATCAGTTCAGCATATTGGCTACTTCCACCTATCCCAGAACTTTCCAGAGTTCTCCTTGTACAGGGGTTATAGGCTACTGCTTTCCAATGTCTCTTCTGTCCTAAATATTTTGCTGTCCCATCAGTAAACCAAGCATGTTTCTTCTGTTCTTCATTTAGTCTGTCATATCCATTATTCCATTTCACTAAGGATGGTACCATCTGTTGCTTAGATTCAAGGGGCTTTTCATTGCTCTCAGTATCAATGTTCGCCACAGATTCATGTAGAGCAGAAACTCCATTTTTGCCTGCTCTGGACCTATTCTGAATATACCACTTCCATTTGATTATGCTTGCCTCTTGTGCATGTCCAATTCTGTGAGAAGCTGGGGTACTCATTACCCAAGTCATAATTGGAATTCCAGGCCTTAATATCACTTCATGACCCAGAGTTAGTTGCTCAGTTTCTACTAAAGCCCAATATGCAGCTAACAGCTGCTTCTCAAAAGGTGTATATTGCACTCCAGATGAGGGCAGTTTCCTTGACCAAAAGCCTAAAGGTACACTTCGGCTTTGTTGTTTTTGCCACAGACTCCAATTTGCATAGTCATCTTGTACAGTCACTTGTAACTCCACTGGCCCATTTTGCATAGGCCATAAGTCTAGAGCTAATTGAATAGCAGCCTTTGCTTCCTCAAAAGCTCTACTTTGTTCAAGTCCCCAGTCAAATTCATATTTCTTTCTGGTGACTTTATACAAGGGTTTTAAAATCTGTCCCAAATGTGGGATGTGGTGTCTCCAATAACCAAACAGCCCTATGAACTTTTGGGCCTCTTTCTTATTGGTAGGGGTGGGAAAATCCTGGATTTTTTGTCGAGCTTGTGGGAGAATTTCTCGCAGTCCTCTATTCCACTGTATCCCCAAGAATTTTACAGTTTGAGCTGGCCCTTGAACCTTTGCGGGGTTGATTTCCCATCCTTTGCTTTTCATATGGTCAATTAATAATGCTAAACTCTCCTCCACCTCCTTTATATTCTTTCCCTGTATCATGATGTCATCTATGTAATGTGTAAGCTGTACACCAGGTAACTTTAATTCATCCAAATGTTCAGCTACAATCCTGTGGCAAATAGTTGGGCTATGAATATATCCTTGCGGCAGGCGTGTAAATGTATACTGTCAGCCTTGCCAAGTAAAAGCAAACTGATTCCATTGCTTGGGGTCTATTGGGATTGTAAAGAAGGCATTGGCCAAATCAATAACTGCATACCAAGTCCCTTCACGTTTTTGTATTCTCTCTATTAAAGTAACCGTGTCTGGGACAGCAGCATACAAGGGAGGAGTCACTTTGTTCAGCTGTCTATAATCTACTGTCATCCTCCATGTTCCATCTGATTTTCGGACTGGCCAGACAGGGTTGTTCCATTGAGTAGTTGTAGGGACTAACACTCCTGCCTCAACACATTCTCTTATAGTGTTGGCAATTTCATCTTGCCCACCTGGCACACGATATTGCCTCAAAGTAATTATTTTAGAAGGTTCGGGCAAAGTGATTGGATCCATCTTGATTTTCCCCACTAAGACTGCATTAATGCCCATTTTCCTCACAGCAAATTGGTATTTCCCTTCGGGTAAATTTAAGGTCATACCCTTCAAAATGTCTATTCCAATGATGTATTCAGGAATAGGCACAATAACCACACTATATTCTTTCTTGGGCA
The DNA here is from genome assembly GCF_011100635.1 of Trichosurus vulpecula. Lineage (NCBI taxonomy): Eukaryota > Metazoa > Chordata > Mammalia > Diprotodontia > Phalangeridae > Trichosurus > Trichosurus vulpecula. Next base: position 51,079,588 of record NC_050575.1, read on the forward strand.
ACTGTCCAATTTTCATCATTAATTTAACTTGTCTGGCTGATATTTCAGTCCCTCCTAGTCCTGTGATGGTAATAGGAGTTCCGTGGCTGAACTTGTCTGGATTTCCATAAATAAGGGTGGCCTCAGCCCCAGTATCTATTAATGCCTCAGTTACCGTACTTGACCCATTTTTCCAATATATGGTCAAGTTAATGTGAGGTCTGCAATCCAGCCTGTGTATTTCCTTAATTTGGACTGGGGCTCGGCCTGTTCCCTAGTATTCCCTTTCATATGATTCACTTGGGTTTGAAGGTTCAACATCTGTAGTATTTGCAGGAGCAGTTCTGATTTCCCTATCTCTCCTGTTATCAAGGCCTTTATCTCTGTACATTCTATATAATTCATTGGTTGGAATTCCATCTATCATTTCAAAACCTACTCCTGCTCTCAATAAAGCAGTAAACATTTCTTTCCTTGTTACTCTCCTTTGGCGCCAAGTTTGCTGGTTATTCACCCTTCTCTCTCGAGGAGATCTATCCCTTCCCCAGTCACCTAAGTCATATAACTGTAAAATCTTATTTATCACTGTTGTAAGACGGCTCCCTACTTCTCCAAGTAATAAATTCAAAATTAGTTGTTTATAAGCAGGGGGAGCTGTCCTAATTATTAAATTCCTATGAGGCAGTTCCATTGAATCATTGTAATATTTGTCTGCAGTTCCTACCATAATGGCAGTCTTCATTACCTCCTCCTTTAGTCTCATGATACAATCTCTAAGTGATACCAGGGTCTGTGCTCAGTGGGCCACATAGAATCAGTAGCATATCTCTTATTGCATCCCACAGCGGCTAATGCCAACAGAGTAGTCCTGCTATCACCATCTCCTTGCTGATGATGTTCCCTAAAAGCTTGTTGAACTAGAGGATCATGGCTGATACCTATGAATCTCATGCAGTCTGTCCCATCTACTGATATTCCACCGGCCCCTTGATCACTGAGTCTTACCATCCAAGATATCAATGGTTCTCCTATTCTTTGGCTGAATCTACTCAAAATATCTGTGACCTCTTGCGGTGAGAAATCTTCCTGAATTTCCCTTGTAACTGAATCTTCACCTCGGGTTTCTGTCTTCCTCCTTTGTATGGGTCGAGCCCTTGTCTGATCATTTAACCATCTCCTATTCTCTGTGTGAGGCACATCCTGAACCCCAGTAGTGTTTTGTGCCTCAGCCCCTAACATTGTCTCATTCTCTCCCCACTCACTTCCTCTGCCACCATGGCTAGGACGAAGCAGGCAGTCAGGCTCTTTCTGGGCTGGGTTGAAATGCACTCTGGGCTTTTTTGGTCTCCTGTTGCTCTTAGCCACATTAATAGAAAAGTTCTCATTTGAGTCAGTTTGGTCTCCTGCTATCTGAGATTCCTCTTCTTCCTGTGGGGTAGGAGTGCCCCCATGTCTTTCACTTAATCTCAATCTTTCGTATACTAGCCGGTAGGCTGATAACACTATCCAGCTTTGCCTAGATAGTGATGCCCCTGACTGAATCCCAACTTCTCGTAAACACTTTTCCAAATCCCTAGGATCTCCTCTCCGTAGCCTTGGTTCCCAGTTTTCACAGGGTCCAGCTTTTTTAGCCAATTCTTTTGCTAGGGAGGAATAAAATGGATCCTCCCATCCTGGGATATTCATCTCTTCCTCTGAAATTGTTCTGCTTCTAAATAGAGATCTTATACCTAGCGATCCTGTTCGTGACGCCAAATGTATCAGGAGGGCAGAGTTTATAATCTCAAAGAGGATCATAAACATGTCTGAAAGGTTCGGAACCGCCGGATATAAGAAACTCTCAAAGTAGAAGGCAGAAGAATCAAAACATTTATTTAGGCTCCACAGTAACCAACCCATGAACCAGAAGCCCCATTTTGATATGTTGATCATAATCTTCCAGGCCCAATAAGTACGCCTTGAAAGAGTAACCAGGAGGCTACAGAGAAACATGATTGCGTAAAGCAAAATCATGTTTCCCCCTTGATGGTAATAAGATTACCCACTGGACTGAAGTCTTTGTTCAGCTTCCTCCCGTAGATCAGCTCTGCTGCTGGCAGCTCCTGCCTCAGCTGTGTCTGTTTCTGAAACTGAAGCTGCAACTGTAACTGACGATGTAACGGTCGCTGTAACTGACGTAACTGTCGTAACTGTCGCTGGCTCCAACCGGAAAAGGAAAGAGAGAAGGAATCTTCAAGCTGTCCTCTCCCCTCTTATAGGGTTTTTGACATCATCAAGCTCCGCCCAAATGACCAGGGCCGATTGGTTCCTGAGTTGGCTCCTCCCCCTAGGGTAGACCAGGTTCTGGAGCTAACACCTCCCCTCAGCCAGCCCCATGACTCATCACACAGGAAGCTGTCTGCTTCCCGGCATGCTCCCCGGGCCTCCTGCCCCGGAAGAGCAAGCCACAGTGTCCAGAGGCTCAATGAGGCAAGCTGAGCCATTCAAAGAAAACAAAAGCCATTATGGCTACAACAGCATGATTCTCCCTTCTGATTTCTGTTTTTAACTGACCATTCAGGATCATTTCCCTACTGCCATATACTTTCTGTGGATGTTAGCAGGGAGCCTGTGAAATGAAATCTCAGACATCTAGGCACAGTGCTGTAAGCTTAAACTCAGGACCTCCCAAGAAAAACTTTCAGTAAAGGAACTCTTGTTACCATTTATTTGTCCTCTCCCTTGAACTCCCCAGTCTTGTTCATACAACGGGACGCCTCCACTCATATGGATAGTTGTTTGAACAAATGAACTCATCCTCTCTCCCAAAACTGGTTCCTCCTCTCAGCTTTCCTATTTTTGCCATTGGTACCAGTTACCAAGGGTCAAAATTCTGGAGTCATTTTTTAAAAATTACTTCTCCTTCTTCACTCTTCCCTTTGTATAATCATTTATCTAAACCAGTCCATAACTCTTATTACAAAGATGTAGTATAATATGATGAAATGAATACTAGATTTGGAGTCAGAGGAGTTAGGTATGAAAATTAGTTCTATAATTTCCTAATGGTGTGAACTTAGACATGTTGTCTTCCCTCTCTATGTCTCAGTTTCCTTCTGTGTCCAACAGGGAATAGATGATCTTTAAGGTCCATTGTAGGTAACCCTTGATTTAAGATTATATGAAATTTGCACTCTTATTATGTTGTGTGCATGAGTGTTTTTTTTCTTTTATCGCTCATGTTCTTCTATTCTACTTTATATTACATCCATATGAATATCTTTTATTTTCCCTATTAGACTATAAATACCTTGAGGTGAAAGATGATGCCTAAGATTCAACATATATTTAATATATGTTGAATAAATAAATAAATGAATAGTTTGATTTTTAGTTGCATTCTAATTTATTCAAGAAAATATTGACTTGGTTTCATTTTGAATTATTTAATAGAACTCATCTTTCTTTTCCTTTCCCTTCCCTTCCCAAATTGGTTTTTTTTTCTTTTTTTCGATTTAAATTTAGTTTAGTGTTCAGAAAACTCAGCTCAGCTTTGGGTTCACCGTTTGGTTCGTACCCACGATACTGACTTATAACTACCATTGTCATCATTGCCACCATCTCCTCTTCCTTCTTCTGTGTTTTACTTAGATATTTAAAATTCATTCTATTGATACCATTTAATATCATTGTTACTTTTCAATAATATGTTCTACTCATAGGAGCCTTGTACAAAAAAGTGTAATTTTTTTAAAAAAACATATTGTCCACGTCTGAAAATATATGCCTCATTCTGTACCTGTAACCCATGACCTCTGCTAAGAAGAATGAAACGTACTTTCTAACAGTTCTCTAAAGTGAGTATTCATGATTGCATTCTGAGTTCCCTTATCCTCCTTTTATATTATTGTGGTCATTATCTAAATTTTTCTACTGGTTCTAATTTACATTAGTTCATGCAGGTTTTTCCAAATTTACCTTAATTCATCATATTTGTCATCTCTCATGAGGTAATAATGTTATGTGATACTCATAGCACAGTTTACTAAGCTATCATCCAATTTATAGACTCCCACTTTGCTTTCAGTTATTTGTTGTCACAAAAGATGCTGCTAAAAATATTTTTGTATATAAGGGACTCTTGCATCTGTCTTTTACCTCTTTAAGGTATACGCCCAGTGCATATGCCCATCACTAGGTCAAAAGATTTAGTTATTTTTCTATTATGGTTCCAAATGGTTTTTCAGAATGGTTGAACCACGTCATAACTCTACCATTAACGTATTAGGGTGCCTGTCCTCCCACAGCAGCTCCATTTTTGTCTTTTGTCTTCTTTGTCAATCTGGTGACCAAGAAATACAACCTGAGTTCTAACTGCCTTCTCTATGAAGAAACCTGAAACCTTCTTCTCTTCCATTATAAATGCTTAGAGAACATGGGCTGCCTGTTACTCTTATGTTTTTCCTATCTATTTTCCTACTAAGGATAAAGACCCCTACATGGAATCAACCCTAAAAGAACCTTCATGTCTATTTGCCCCATTGACCTACCTTGTTCAAAATCTGGAACAAGTCCTGTGGTTTCATTGAGGAGTCATTTTTGAAGCAAAGTGTTACTGTTTTTCTCTTCTTGGGTATAAAGGATACATCGAGGTGGTAATTCCCAAGTCTTGTGCTCTGAGCAGAAGGCCAACCCTGAGGTTAATGAGGTGTTAGAAAACAGCGAATCTAACTCCAGTGTTGTGCTTTCCAACTTTTTAATTGGGAATTTGAATGTGTCACTTGCTTATAAAGCATACACACACACACACACACACACACACACACACACACACACAAATATATATAAATTATATATATATATGTATGTATGTATATATGTATATTTCCTCTTGCTGAGTGATACTGTAGACAAGGGATGAATAGCAAACAAGTAATGGTGAGGTAGAGTAGGTCTGCCATTCCCTGTCGGTTTCACCCAAGTGTGTCCCAGTTCACATCTACAGGTTTGCGACTGCCATAAATAACATCTCAGGGCTTTCCAGGGGCCAGGGCTGCCAGCACAGCATGTATTACCAAGGAAACCTGAGATGACTGGGATCTTTCTCTTACCTTTTTTTTCCCTCCTGGAGCCTGTTGATTCAGCTCCAAGGTTTCCCACAAATTTTCAGTGTGTTTATTAGATGGAGCACAATTTTTGGCCTTTGTGAGTCTGGCTACCGCCAGGTGCTCCTGGTGTTTAAGTCCAAAGTGTTTTAGTGGCTATCCATCATTATTAAGCAATCTGAGTACATCATGCTGTGAGAGCCTTATTTCTGAGTGGATACAGTTCAAAGGTTGGAAGTCGGTGTCCCTGGGATGGAACCCAATAGTTGCTCTTTGCCACAACTCTTCAAGGAGTGTCCTTGTTGCTGTGGTGTGATGGGTGGGTGTTCATAGCATTTTAAAAGATGTAGTGTTAAAGAGTCTGATCTCATAGATGCTTGAACAAGTTATTTTAATTCCGTGGGCCTTGATTTCCTCATCTGTGAAATAAGGGAGTCGGACTAGATGTCCATGTCTATGAGCCTAGGAATTATGATCTTATACTCTGCATATATTAGTACTTCTCTAACCCCTAAGTGAATAGAGTGTTAGCAAGGAAAGGAATCTGGGCTAGATGACCCAACAGGATGATGACATGAGTATGGTTGAGAAGCAGAACAGGGCATGGCTTTTTGGGAAGAGTCCAAGATGGCACTGTCAAAGTAGGTTTACAAAACAAGTTTCTTAAGACATGGTGTCTGGACCACCAGAAAAGATGAAGTAAACCTAGCAAAGATGACAGCTTGAGATGGGAAGTCATTGCCAGAGATTACATGAGCAGTGTTGGTAGATTTCACCATTGTTTCCTCTGTCCATCCCCACTTTATTTTTCATGGACTAAGCAGGGGTCAATGCTCCCTCTGAGAGTTCCTGAAATTTTTATTAATTAAAGCATACATCTTGCTGAAAATGTGGTATCTGCCTTTGATTTAGGCTATATTTGGGGAGGGAGGGTCACAAGTTATAAAGGGGTTTGCCTTAATTTTCCTTTGTATTTAATAGTCCCAAAGGAGTTGAAAAAATTTTTCCTATTTTTCCCATTAATCTCTATAAATTCCCATAGAGGAAAAGAATGACTGCAATTTTTACAGGTAAAGAGAAGTTAACAGATTTGGCAAGAACCTGTCAGTCGCTCAAGCTATTCCCTACGTCAGGCAGCTTCTGGGGCAAATTAACTTTAAACATTTTTTGTAATCTTTATTTATTGATATTTTTTGTTTTTTACATCACATTCATTTCTGAATTTATCCCTACCTAGCATGCCAACACTTGAAACAAATACTAAAAAAAAAAGAGGAAAAAAAGCAGATTGGCAAACTAACCAACTCATTGAGTTTATGCAATATCCGACATCTATAGTCCTCTACTTCTTACGAGAAAGGAGGACAGGCACACTAAATGTTACATAACATAGTTGTGACAGTTTGTGCCTAGGAATTCCATTCATAGGAACATAGGATCATAGACTTTAGAGCTAGGGGAACTTTGTAGACCATCGAGGGCACCCTTTCCCTACTCCTCATCCCATTTTAGAGATGAGGAAACTGTCCCAGGGAGATCATGATTTGCCTCATATCACCTAGCTATTAAGTATCTGAAACAGGATTTGAACCCAGGCCCTCCTGACTCCAAGCCTCCTATTTACTTTGCCATTCTGCCTCACATTCAATAAGTATTTTAAAAGTGTCTTTTGCTGTAGTTGATCCAATCCAAACCAAGCTGTTGCAACAATCATATCTAATTAGGTCCTGACTAGAATGGATAAGAAATCCCTTGAAGTAGTCACATTATTGGAATTTGAGCTGCATGCATCCATTGGGCTGGGACAGATGGTCATATTTTATATATGTTAATTCAAATCCATGAGACCACTCCATGGGATTCATTTCTCACACTAATCAAAATCTAGGTGTATTGTTATATTGTTTTATGCTTGGGTGGGAAGGGAGAGAGTTGGAGAGAAAGAGGACAAACAGCCCCTTCCTTAAGAATGCTTACATTCCATTGGGATTATGATGCATAAACTGATATATATATATATATATATATATTCACGCATACATGTGTCTAAATATACATGTATGTATCATTATAAATATATATACATATATGATCATAAGTACATATGTATTCCCTAAAGGGATTAGGAAAATGTTGTCAGTAGGAGTTAGAATATTAACTGAGCCTTGAAGGATGTTAATGAGGAGGTGAGGTGAGGATGAAGAATATTCCAGGCATGGCAGACAGCCTGAACAAAAGCATGGAGGTGGGAGATGGAGTGCCAACTTTTACTGAAACTAAATAGACCAGTATGGCTATAACATAGAGGACTTGAAGGGAGTGATATAAAATAAGCTTGAGAAGGTAGCTATGTTTTAGGTCTTATAAAGATAAGTGTATCTTATTCGTAATGACCAGGCTGGGGCTTGAGTCCAAAGTCCTTACAATGCTTTTGTTATGTTATGTTAATATTAATGTACCTATCTTGTTTGATTTGCTAGATACACCAAAACTTCTGGGGCTCAAAGAATATTTCATCATTCCTCTTTGTAATATTTTGATGGATCTATGATCCCTTGAAGTAACTTCTCTTTCTAAGAAAGCAGATCACAATCTAGGCATGCTTTCTCATCTCATGCCATTCTTGGGCAAGTCCTTCTGTAAATACTCCATGGGGACCCACCTGAGGTCCTACAGGTCCTCCTCTGGTTCTCTTGACATTTGGAACTCAGTGAAGCACATCATACCTCACTACTTTGTAATAATTGGGACTGTGGGGAGGTGTTGGGGAAGCAAGAACAGTCTCAATTACATAATAATTGTAGAGAAATTCTGCTTTGTAGTTTTTAAGAACGTACCATTGGAATCGAGAGGCAGTCTGATGCAGTGGGAGACAGTTAGGTGGCACAAAGTATTGAATGCCAGGCCTGGAGTCAGGCCTGAGTTCAAATCTGGCCTCAAATACTTCCTAGCTATGTGACCCTGGGCAAGTCACTTAACTCTCTTTGCCTCAGTTTCTCATCTGTAAAATGATCTGGAGAAGGAAATGGCAAACCCCTTCACGATCTTGGCCAAGAAAACCCCCAATGGGGCCATGAAGAATAGAACACAGCTGAAATGACTGAACAACAGGGTGCACTGGCAAGACCTGTATTCATATCCTGTCTCTGGTGCATATTAGCTATGTGGCCCCAGGCAGTTATAGATGCTGCTATAAATTATAGACTGTAGTTTATGCAAATGAATTGCTGATCTGATGAATGGAGGAACCAGGAGTTTACTACACCTCTGAAATCACCAATGTAGATTAAAACCTTTTGAAATTAACTGTGAAGACATCTGTCTTTAATATAAAGGGTACCTATGTCTCATATGTAATCAGCAATATTATTTGTATGCAAAAATGAAGGTACTAAAGGACTTAGAAATAGTTTCTATTCATAGATACTCCTGAAATGTTGTTTACATTCTTCTTTTACTCAGAAAACATGCTTACTTCAGAAAGTAAACTTCAGCTCAGATCGACACTTGACAAATTTTCTTTTAGTGGAGTCCAAGACAAGAGAGGTCCCACCTGCAAGCAGAATTTGTGACTGCTTATGTGGTTTGGTCTTAGAGTGATGAAACACTGTTTTACCCTGAAAATATCTCCCCAATTTGTCTACCATAGAGGTGAAAATTGTCATCATTCAGGTAACTCCTTGAAATCCATAGTTTCTAGAAATATAAGGGTTAAAATGCGTATATGTTATCTGAAAGGAATACTCTACTAAGCCATTAGTTTTTCTTCTCACATTAGTACTCATTTGTTTAACAAATTAGCTAGAGAGCCCTTAGATGAGACTACAATCCAGAAGGAATGTGACACAGAACTGCCAAGTTTAGAGGAGCTAAGGGAATTGGCTGAGTGTATTGGATATTGACAGAAGGGAGTATTGACAAGAGAAAGCATTGGAATAGGGATGTTGCTGTTCATACTTCATTTTTGAAGAGAACCAATGACATCACAGAGTGATGACTTGTGCATGAATTGGATTTAAGTGAGGGAGAGTTGCACAAAGTCATTAGCCTCACTCTCTCTTTGAAGATGCCACTGCATCCTCAGCCATTGACAGTCATCTTGACTTTTGTCTTGCCACCAGTCTTGATGACTCTGGAAGAGACAGTGAGGCTGATGACTTTCTGCAGCTCTCCCTCACTTAAATCTAATTCAGGAACAAGTCAAGACATCACCCCGTGATGTTATTGATCCTCTTCAAAAGCAAAGGACAAACAACAACAATCAGCCACTAATTTACAAGGTCATCTCACTTTTGTGTGACTACTTCTTTTGATTTTCTTTGCTATAATGCTTGATGGCACAGTGAATAGAGAGTTATCCTTGGACAAGAAGACCTGAGTTCAAATGTGGCCTCAGACATTTACTAGATGCATGATCCTGGGCAATTGGTTTAATCCTATTTACCTCCATTTCCTCATCTGAAAAATGGGGCTAATAGTATCACCTACCTCCCAGGTTTGTTATGATGATCAAATGAGATAGTAATTATAAAGAGTTTGGTGCAGTTCCCAGCACATAGTAGGCATCGTGTAAATGCTCATTCCTTTCTCCTTCTTCCCGCTTGTCCAAGGTCGTACAGATAATAAATAGCAGAGTTGGGGTTAAAACTCGAGTCTCCCAAATCCACTGTTCTCTTCACTACCCCACAACCCAATACTTCTTATTAGACTGCCAAGCTGGTGGATCTGAGGAATGCTGGGGGCATTGTAAACCTGAAATCCAGCAAAGGCATTTGACCAATCCTTCCTGACATCCTGAGAACAAGGGAAAAAGTGAGTTAAATGATAGTCCAGTAAGGTGGATTCAGAGCCAGGTTCAATGAATAGACCCCCAAAAGAAGTGATTAATGGGTCCATAGCAAGCTGAAAAATTCTTTCGTGGAGTGCTCCGGAGACTCATCCTTGACCCTATGCTGTTCAATCTTTTCATCGATGACTTCAATAAAGGCACAGTTATCAAATGACACAAAGTAGGAGTCACAAGCTAGCAATGTAGAATAAGGATCTGAAAATATGTCATCAAGCTAGTAGGAAGGGTTGAATCTAATGAGGTGATATTTAATCAATGTGAATCCTTACATTTGTGTTCAAAAAATTTGGCCATATATGTACAGGTTGGCGGAAGCATAAATGAATAATAGTTCCTATACAGAGGCAGCTGGGTGGTGCAATGAATACAATCCTGGACCTGGAGTCAGAAAAGCAACATGAGTTCAGCTTTACTAGCTGCATGATGCTGGGCAAGTCACTTACCTTCTGTCTGCCTCAGTTTTCTCAAATGTAAAAGGAGGATAATAAAAGCAACTGCCTCCCAGGTTGTTGTGAAGATCAACTGAGATAATTGTTTAGTGTTTAATTAGTCTTTTTTAAAAATTTTTTTAAAATTTATTTAATATATTTAGTTTTCAGCATTGATTTTCACAAAAGTTTGAATTACAAATTTTTTCCCTGTTTCTACCCTCCCCCCACTCCAAGATGGCATATATTCTGGTTGTCCTGTTCCCCAGCCAGCCCTCCCATCTGTCACCCCACTCCCCTCCCATCCCCCTTGCCCTTCTTCTCTTATAGGGCAAGATAAATTTCTATGCCCCATTGCCTGTGTATCTTATTTCCTAGTTGCATGCAAAAACTTTTTTTTATTGTTGTTGTTTTTGAATGTCTGTTTTTAAAACTTTGAGTTCCAAATTCTCTCCCCTCTTCCCTCCCCACCCACCCTCCCTAAGAAGGCAAGCAATTCAACATAGGCCACATGCATATCATTATGTAAAACCCTTCCAAAGTACTCATGTTGTGAAAGATTAACTATATTTTGCTCCTTCCTATCCTTTCCCCCTTTATTCAGTTTTCTCCCTTGACCCTGTCCCTTTTTGAAAATGTTTGTTTTTTATTACCTCCTCCCCCCATCTGCTATCCCTTCTATCATCCTCCCCTTTTTATCTTCTTCCTCCTTCTTTCCTGTGGGGTAAGATACCCAATTGAGTGTGTATGGTATTCCCTCCTCAGGTCAAGTACGATGAGAGCAAGATTTATTCATTCCCCTTCACCTGCCCCCTCTTCCCTTCCTATAGAACCATTTTTTTCTTGCCACTTTTATGCGAGATAATTTAGCCCATTCTATCTCTCCCTTTCTCCCTCTCTCAATATATTCCTCTCTTATCCCTTAAATTGATTTTATTTTTTTAGATATCATCCCTTCATATTCAACTCACCCTGTGCCTTTTGTGTGTATATATACATATATATATATACCTACATATATACATACATAGACACACACATATGTATATATATATATGTATACACCCACACACACACATATATATGTATATATATGCATATTCCTTTCAGCTACTATGATATTGAGGTCTCATGAATCATACACATCATCTTTCTATGTAGGAATGTAAACAAAACAGTTCAACTTTAGTAAGTCCCTTATGATTTCTCTTTCTTGTTTACCTTTTCATGCTTCTCTTCATTCTTGTGTTTGAAAGTCAAATTTTCTGTTCAGCTCTGGTCTTTTCACTGAGAAAGCTTGAAAGCTCTCTATTTTATTGAAAATCCATATTTTGCCTTGGAGCATAATACTCAGTTTTGCTGGGTAGGTGATTCTTGGTTTTAATCCTAACTCCATTGACCTCTGGAATATATTCCAAGCCCTTTGATCCCTTAATGCGGAAGCTGCCAGATCCTGTGTTATCCTGATTGTTTTTCCACAATATTCAAATTGTTTCTTTCTGGCTGCTTGCAGTATTTTCTCCTTGATCTAGGAGCTCTGGAATTTGGCAACAATGTTCCTAGAAGTTTTCTTTTTGGGATCTATTTGAGGAGGCAATCAGTGGATTCTTTCAATTTCTATTTTACCACCTGGCTCTAGAATATCAGGGAAATTCTCCTTGATAATTTCTTGAAAGATGATATCTAGGCTCTTTTTCTGATCATGGCTTTCAGGTAGTCTAATAATTTTTAAATTATCTCTCCTGGATCTATTTTCTAGGTCAGTGGTTTTTCCAATGAGATAGTTCACATTGTCTTCCATTTTTTCATTCTTTTGGTTCTGTTTTATAATATCTTGATTTCTCATAAAGTCACTAGCTTCCACTTGCTCCAATCTCATTTTTAAGGTAGTGTTTTCTTCAGTGGTCTTTTGGACCTCCTTTTCCATTTGGCTAATTCTGCCTTTCAAAGCATTGTTCTCCTCATTGGCTTTTTGGAGCTCTTTTGACATTTGAGTTAGTCTATTTTTTAAAGTGTTGTTTTCTTCAATATTTTTTTTCAATTTTTTGGTGTTTCCTTTAGCAAGCCATTGACTTGTTTTTCATGGTTTTCTTGCATCCTTCTCATTTCTGTTCCCAATTTTTCCTCTACTTCTCTAACTTGCTTTTCCAAATCTTTTTTGAGCTCTTCCATGGCCTGAGATCAGTTCATGTTTTTCTTGGAGGCTTTTGGTGTAGGCGCTTGGACTTTGTTGGCTTCTTCAGGCCATATATTTTGGTCTTCTTTGTCACCAAAGAAGGATTCCAAAGTCTGAGACTGAATCTGGGTGTGTTTTCACTGTCTGGCCATGTTCCTAGCCAACTTACTTGACCCTTGAGTTTTTCGTGGGGGTGTGACTGCTTGTAGAGCAAAGAGTACTTTGTTCCAAGCTTAAGGGGATGCACCGTTGATTTCAAAGCTATTTCTATACAGCCAACTCCGCCACCCCAGCACTCCTCCTTCCTCAAGAACCACCAACCCGGACCCGACACAAATCTTCAGCAGGCTCTGCACTCCTGCTCTGATCCGCCACTTAATTCCTCCCACCACGTGGGCCTGGGGCTGGAAATAACTGCAGCTGTAGTTCTGTAGCTGCACCTTCCCTGCTGCCCCTGGGGCGGTGGCCGAACCATGAACTCTGTCCCCCGCAGTTTTTCCCACTAACCTTCTCTGTTGTCTTTGGTGTTTGTGGGTGGAGAAGTCTGGTAACTGCCACAGCTCACTGATTCAGTGTGCTAGGGCCTGTCCTGCCTGGCTCCTGGTCTGGTTGGTCCTGCTGCCTCCCACGCTGAGCTCTGCTCCCCTATACTCCAGGAGCACTGGTGTGGCAGAGTTTGCTGTGCTCTGAAAACAACAGTGCAGCCCCACAAGCTTGGGACAAAGTACTCTCTACTCTACAAGCAGTCATACCCTGATGAAAAGCTCAAGGGTCAAGTAGTTGGCTGGGAACATGAACAGGCAGCAATAACGGACTCAGATTCAGACCCAGACTTTGGAATCTTTCTTTCATGACAAAGAGGACCAAAACATACAGACAGAAGAAGTCAACAAAGTCAAAGAGCCTATGTCAAAAGCCTCCAAGAAAAACATGTACTGGTGTCAGGCCATGGAAGATCTCAAAAAGGATTTGGAAAAGCAAGTTAGAGAAGTAGAAGAAAATTTGGGAAGAGGAATGAGAGTGATGCGAGAAAACCATGAAAAACAAATCGATGACTTGCTAAAGGAGACCCAAAAAATACTGAAGAAAATAATGCCTTAAAAAATAGACTAACTCAAATGTCAAAAGAGCTCCAAAAAGCCAATGAGGAGAAGAATGCCTTGAAAGGCAAAATTAGCCAAATGGAAAAGGACGTCCAAAAGACCACTGAAGAAAATACTATCTTAAAAATGAGATTGGAGCAAGTGGGAGCTAGTGACGTTATGAGAAATCAACATATTATAAAACAGAACCAAAGGAATGAAAAAAATGGAAGACAATGTGAACTATCTCATTGGAAAAACCACTGACCTGGAAAATAGATCCAGGAGAGATAATTTAAAAATTATTGGACTACCTGAAAGCCATGGTCAGAAAAAGAGCCTAGATATCATCTTTCAAGAAATTATCAAGGACAACTTCCCTGATATTCTAGAGCCAGGGGGTAAAATAGAAATTGAAATAATCCAGGAATATGCATATATATACATATATATCTCCTGAAAAAGATCCCAAAAAGAAAACTTCTAGGAACATTGTTGCCAAATTCCAGAGCTCCCAGATCAAGGAGAAAATACTGCAAGCAGCCAGAAAGAAACAATTTGAGTATTGTGGAAACACAATCGGGATAACACAAGATCTAGCAGCTTCTACATTAAGGGATCAAAGGGCTTGGAATATGATATTCCAGAGGTCAATGGAGCTAGGATTAAAACCAAGAATCACCTACCCAGCAAAACTGAGTATTATGCTCCAAGGCAAAATATGGATTTTCAATAAAATAGAGAGCTTTCAAGCTTTCTCAGTGAAAAGACCAGAGCTGAACAGAAAATTTGACTTTCAAACACAAGAATGAAGAGAAGCATGAAAAGGTAAACAAGAAAGAGAAATCATAAGGGACTTACTAAAGTTGAACTGTATTGTTTACATTCCTACATAGAAAGATGATGTATATAATTCATGAGACCTCAGTATTTGGGTAGCTGAAGGGAATATACATATGTATATGCAGATAGATAGATAGATAGACAGACAGAGGGCACAGGGCGAGTTGCATATAAAGGGTTGATCTCTAAAAAAATAAAATCAAATTAAGGGATGAGAGAGGAATATATTGAGAGAGGGAGAAAAGGAAAGATATAATGGGGGTAAGTTATCTTGCATAAAAGTGGCAAGAAAAATCAGTTTGGTAGGAAGGGAAGAGGGGGCAGGTGAGGGGGAATGAGTGAATCTTGCTTTCATCAAATTTGACTTGAGGAGGGAATAACACACACACTCAGTTGGGTATCTTCCCCACAGGAAAGAAGGAGAAAGGAGATAAAAAGGGGGGGACAATAGGAGGGATGGCAGATAAGGGGAGGAGGTAATCAAAAGCAAACACTTTCAAAAAGGGGCAGGGTCAAGGGAGAAAACTGAATAAAGGGGGATAGAATAGGAAGGAGCAAAAGATAGTCTTTCACAACATGAATATTGTGGAAGGGTTTTACATAATGATGCACGTGTGATCTATGTTGAATCGTTTGACTTCTTAGGGAGGGTGGGTGGGGAGGGAAGAGGGGAGAGAATTTGGAACTCAAAGTTTTAAAAGCAGATGTTCAAAGAAAAAAGTTTTTACATGCAACTAGGGGCATAGAAATCTATCTTGCCCTACAAGAAACTAAGCGAAAAAGGGGATAGGGGGGAGTGGGGTGACAGAAAGGGGGGCCGACTGGGGAATGGGTCAATCAGAATATATGCCATTTTGGAGTGGGGTTGGGGGAAGGTAGAAATGGGGAGAAAATTTGTAATTCAAACTCTTGTGTAAATCAATGCTGAAAACTAAAAATATTAAATAAATACATAACAATTTTTAAAAAATAAATCCTATATATTATTATTTTTTAAAAAAGTTTTGATGGGTGTTTTAATGGATTACAGCAGGAGTCAACCATGTGACATGGTGGCCAAATAAAGCTAATCTAAAAGATTAATCCAAGACTAATGTAAAAACTAATCTAAGGCTACACTAAGAGCGGTCTAGGCATACAGGCTAGTTTGATAAGCTTTTTTGCCTAGAGCAGGGATGGGGAACCTGGGGCCTTGAGGCCCTCTAGATCCTCAAGTGAAAGTAAGTTTGTTCTATGAAGTTTGGATTCAGTCAAAGGGCCTCACTTGAGGACCTAGAATACCACATGTGTCCTCGAGGCTGCAGGTTCCCCACTCCTGGCCTAGAGGGGTAGGGAATGCATGTAGATTAAGACAACTAGTTGCCGTTATTGTTGTTTAGTCATTTTCAGTGGTATCTGATTCTTCCTAACCCCATTTTGGGTTTTCTTGGCCAAGATACTAGAGTGGTTTGCCATTTCCTTCTCTAGATTATTTGACAGATTAGGGAACTGAGGCAAACAGTTAAATGACTTGCCCTGGGGGGGTCACACAGCTAGTAAGTGTCTGAGGTCAGATTTGAACCGTGCCACCTACTTCTGACACCTACCGGCTATTTAATCCTGAGCAGGTCCCTTAATCTTTCTCTTCCCCCAGAAACTACTAAGTCTATAAGTTGAAGAACAGTTGCTGACATATACTAGAAAAGAGAGTTTCTTCATCAATGCAGTCACAGATATGTGCTCCACCCTCAAATGGTGTGAACCTAAATGATAATTAATGATATTTATAATATAATTATATATATATGTATATATATATTATATATACATACTTATATATACATACATTATAATATAATTATATATATGTATATATTATATATATACATACTTATAATCATAAATAAAAGTAGAGAATTCTCTCACACAATCTGGGGGAATGGAAGTAGTCTATTCCCTTGTTGATTTTTTTTCTCCTTCCTGGCCACTATTTGGTAAGAAAGTCTTATGCAGCACATTTCTGAAGGGCAATGTGGATGGGTGAGTTTCCTTTCTTAGAGGTGTGTAAACATGTTCTCATCGTCCATTTACATACCACTACTATTAACAGAGTAGGCATCTGGCTCTTCCCACCAAAACTGCCCCCAAACCCAGAAACTGGCATCAACTCTGAAGGTTTTATAACTTGTTTCCTTATTCTTCTGTTCAGTGAAAGACTTTTTAAAAAATAATAAACAAGCCCATGCATTTGTTTTTGGATTGATTAATAACATTGCTATCAAAACTTGGAAGAAAACATCCGAATCAGAATCTCTGGAACTACAGCCATTAGTAGCTTAATTATAATGTATTTCCAACATTAATGAGACATAAACACACAATAGCTGCTCCACTTTTCTCTCCCCCTCACTTGACTGCTTTGGCAGTCTTGGACTTTGGGGACTGGGGACTTTGTTGGGAATGAGAAGTATTTTCCTTTGCTCCACCTGCTGGACAAAATGAATAAAAGCCACTGGGACTAGTCCAAATATTAGCAAGTATAACCTTGGGCCCTAAAACTTCATGTCTGGAATGCATTTCTCAGAGCCTATGAGTTGAGCATGGGCCAGAAACGTGCACTTCAGTATTTATAATTTGTGTTCTTTGGCAGAATGTCTAGAGAAGTGTTATAATTCAGCTCTGTGTGTGTGAGTGTGTTTCCATGTGTGTAAGAAAAGGAGGTGAGGAGGGAAGAAGAAGGGAAAGGAGAAGATCTGTGACTATATAAACTAATTCTCATATTATGGAGTCTCCAGATTTTTACCCATTCTGTTCACCTTGCTCTGAATACACCCTAGTTTGCCAATGCCCCTTCTTAAACGGAATACCAAGAGTTAAATATTTTATTCTAGATGTGGTCTGACCAGTGGGTCTATCACTTCCTTTGAGCTAGACATTATATTTATGTTAATGTAATAGAACATTATTAGCATTTTAGCAGCAATATCACACTATTGTATCCATTACGATCAAAATGTTTTGGGTTTTTTTTTAAATACAAATTTAGGAACTATAAGGTAATTTCAACCCATTTTGTTTTTCCATTAAAAAAACAGCATGGTGTGGTGGATGGAAAGCTGGGTTTGGGGTCAGGAAGATCTACCCCTCAAATCCTGCCTCTTTTGGTCAGACTAACTGGGTGACCATGATGAGCAAGTCATTTAATCTCTCAGTTCCCTCAGGCAACTCTGAGAATCTCAATTACTGATTGTTTGGCCATCTGCAGCAATGCAAGGAGTTTCCACCCAGGAGTTCCCTACACTGATGAAATCACAGATGTAGACCAAAAAAAAAAAAAACGTCTTCTCCTTTAAGGGCATATTAGAAAGTTTCAGATTGTTTTGGATTTTTAAAATTTTTGTTTTTGTCAGAAGATCCCTGATTTTAACAGTGTATCATTTGCAGTCTCCACCAATAGTGTTGGTGGTTAAACTACATGACCCCTAACGTTCCTTCCAGCTCTGAATCTAGGACCAATGAATTAACAAGCATATATTAAATACCTACTACATGCCAGGTACTGTGCTAGGCTTTGGATCCTGTAACCCTATGAATTGATAAGGTGATTTCTTCCAAGATAATCAAAGCATCAAGAAAATATGGGGAGTGGGGAGCAAGGTGATCAGCATTTTGGAAGGGAAAAGTCTCAGAAGGTAGGTCTGTGATCTGTTGTAAAGGTTGGGCTGTTGTTCATATTTCAGAATGCTGGAGGGTACTGAGAAAAAACTCTCCTCTAATACTAACATTATCTGGATACACTACAATTCTAAACAATAAGAATAAAACCAGCTCAGTTCCTCACTACTATTAAATATAACATAACCTATCTTTATGGCATAAAGGGTCTCCACTTACGGCAGAAGAGAGAATTTTCTTGTCTCCCCTCTTGATATGACTGGGGTTACAATTTCCTCTTATATTATGGCAGAAATAGTCCCACCACTACAATTTCCCAGAATTGTTAATGTACTAGGGCCTTCTCATGCAGATGTTCTGCTGTGTGAATGCTTCAGGTTTTTCTGTTCAATTCCACTGGGATTCCCTAAACTAAGCACATTGGACTTTTCTAGGCTGTAACCATTCTTAGTTCTCTGTAACCTAGGCAGAGTCACATAAAGTATATTCTATGAACTAGTCTGGTCTTGCATTTCAGGGAACAGAATCATAGTTTTATTTCTAACTATTTGGTTTATCAATGAAATCTAAACCACATGTGGTACATACACATGAGAAGATTCCAGGAATCTTTGTTCTAATCAGCTTCCCCAGCCACCCCAAATCTCATGCATGTGTACTGGTCTCTGAGAGGCAAAGTGGTACCTGTTCTACTTTCAAGAAACCAGCTCTGCCTGGAATTACAGGCTGGATCTGAGTGGCCCAGAAATTAGGGCCAGTGTAATTTTCTAACAAAAGGAACTGTTACCTTAAAAAAAAAGTACAAGTCTGGAGTAAGTCAATGCTAGGTACCTTTTGACTACTCAGTCTTTCAGTGCCAGGGTTTGAATTTAATGAACTCATCAGTCCTTCTAGCTGTTTCTATCTAGATCTCCACCGTCCTCCATCAGTGAGATGGAGCTTAGTCAGCCTGGGCCAATTGGGCTAGCTAGAAGCTGTTCTATAGAATATTTTGGAGAATGAAGAGTCTAAGCTGCTGCATGCATATAGCAAAATCTATTCTCTATGGGTTTCTGAGCCAGTCTTTTAAAATGAATGTCAAAGACAGGAAAAATATAAAACAGGGAGGGCTACAGTGAAATATATATCTGTTAAGCTATGCACAACATGCCTGTCTCTGTCTTTATCACCAAACACTGTGGCAGAGTAAAGTAAACCCTTAAATTTAACATTGGTCCAAATAGGGTGTGCCCAACCCCTTAATTAAGGTTGATATAAAAGACATCAAGGACATATTGAGGTTTTGAATGTTTATATAACAAGACAGACACCAAGTTTCAGCAGCTGAACATGTAAATTTAGCCTCTATGACAGATAGAGATTTAGAGGTAAGGAAGTAATTGGGGAAACAAGCCCTCTCCACATTACAAACATTCTCTGCCCATTAGCGGACCAAAAAATAGGCCCAACAATGGAGCCATTTTATCAAGCAAACCAGCTTTGTGGTTTTAGGTTATGATGTGATTTTTCTCTTTTAATTTTCTGACTGTGGCAGAAAACCAACAGGGTAGGATGTCATAGCCAGTATTTCAGCCACAACGTGGCTACACAGTTACAAAAAGAGCCTAAAAAGTCAGTCTGCATATTTCTCATGTAACCCGAGAAGTCGTTGTATGAATTATGAGGGGACAGGTGATGGATCAATGGCCTCGAAGGTCAAAGTCCCATGAAGGGGTTCAGGAGAAGTATGCAATGACCAGTGGCAGGAGGAGTTTTCTCCATGTTATGCAGGGGGTGAAGGCTCTTTTTGTGGGTGCTGAGCTGGGAATGCAGGGGAGGAGAAGGAGTGAGTTATATTTTCCACGGTTGTCAATCCAAATGATAAGAAGCAGGGCTGGCCCTAGCTAGAGTACTGGGACTGGAGTTTTGAGGACAGATTCAAATCCTGCCTCTCATTTATTAATGATGTGACCAGGGGCCAGTCACTTAATCTCTCTGAGCCTCAGGTATCTTCCTGGGCCACCGGTGAATGGCAGTCTGGAATGGTGAAGGAGTTCCCCAAGATGAAGTCATCCGCAAGATGAAGTCACAGATCCTTCACCTATATTCATAATCTAAACTGTAATCCTTGGAGATTTTCAAGTGAGACATGTTTACAAATCCTGCTGTTTGGCCAGGCATTCCTAAACTGTTGATATCATTTTTGGGAAATAAATCCTGTTCACTATTGAAAAGGCAAAAATATATGATATGTTGGGGCAGCTAGGTGGCACAGTGGGCACTGAGCACTGGGCCAGGAGTCAGGAAGACCTGAATTCAAATCCAGTCTTACTAACTATATGACCCTGGGCAAGTCACTTAACCCTGGTTGCCTCAGTTTCCTTATCTGTAAAATGAGCTGGAGAATGAAATGATAAACCACTCCAGTATCTTTGCTAATTAAGTGTTGGATACGATTGAAAACAACTCAACAACAACAGCATATATGATATGTGGCCCTCTTATCTTAGTAGTCAATACACAAAACCTAAAGATGTATGAGATTGTGGGGATTTTCTGCTCTGGCCGATATCAGGTCATGCAGATAAATATGAACCATGGTCATACTTTATTTTCCTTCTTCATTTAATGGCAGATCACCCAGAAGAAGGCAGTTCTATTTACCCCTTAGCCCTCCCAAATCCTTGGAGGCAAAATGAAATTTTTAAATTTGTTCATCCAAGATTAGAAATTTAAAAGCTTGAATCATTTGTGCCTTCCCACAGCAATGACTGCTCTCCTTTGAATAGTATCTAAGTGAACATCTTTCTATAACTAATTGGCAATTTTCCAGAAATGAGATTTTGAGATTGAGGTTTAGTATTTTCTTTTAGCGTATGTGGAAAATCTTCTACATGTTGTCTGGTGGAGGGCGAGAATAAAGTAAAGATAAGAAGATTTAGAGCTGGAATGGATTTCAGAGGGTAGAAACTTGGGCCCATGGCAGTTAAGTGAATTGACCTATGTCACACAGTTAATAAGTGTCTGAAGCAGAATTTGAACCCAGCTCTTCCTGACTTCTAGTCCAGAATTCTATCCTCTATGCCATACTGCTTAAGGGAGTGGTTATAGGTGAGGAAATGTCACCTAGAGTTATGATTAGCAATTTTATGCCCTGAGGCAAGTAACATAAATGTATCTTCTAATAAACTTTGTAATTCAAGATAATAAAAATAATATAAGAAATAATTAAGACAAATTCAGTTGAAAGAGGTTACTAGTTGCTCATAGGTAAAAGCATCTAGTAACTTCCTATTTTAACTAAACACAGTTGTTTCTACAAAGCTTTTACATGAATTTCTACAAGTCCATAAGCTAAATCTTCATGCTCTTAAATTTTTCTGCCTTAGGACAAAGCCCCATTCATTCTTCCCTAGTTGTAG
Source organism: Trichosurus vulpecula (assembly GCF_011100635.1). NCBI lineage: Eukaryota > Metazoa > Chordata > Mammalia > Diprotodontia > Phalangeridae > Trichosurus > Trichosurus vulpecula. Next base: position 51,101,084 of record NC_050575.1, read on the forward strand.
CTCTGATGGCACCGAGTTTCCTAATGGGGCTCTTCTATAAGGAGAATTTTAAAGATTATGGGAGAGAATTAAAGGGACCAGAAGTTTTAAAATAAGCCTTCAGGCTTCCTAAGTACAGAAATCTGCTGAGTCCAAGACTGCACTCAGTTGTGGTTACTTATGGAATTTACATTATTACATTCATTTATGTTATTAGTAGCAGATCAGGGTGGCAGAATTCATTCACTGGTTTGTGCTGTTTCTGACTTCAGAACAGATGGTCCCTGGGAAACTGGATCTTATTTGTTCAGAAACAAATTGTGGCTTTGAAAACACTGAAATGCTGTGATAATTCAGGATCAACCAGGCAAGAGAAGGGTGAAGAGAGATCAGAGCCTTCTCTGGTAGGGAGAACCATTACTCTAGGCAGCTTGGAAAAGGCAAAAGAAAAGTGGGTTGTATCATCACACATGTAGACAGCGTGAATGCATACTACCTAACATTTGTGCATAGTGCCTTTTTGACCCATGTGTTCTTGTTGCTGTTGTTGCTGAGATATTCAGTTGTGTCCAACTTTATGTGACCCCTTGGACTTTTGTCCTTGGGGTTTTCTTGGCAAAGATATTAGAGTGGTTTGCCATTTCCTTCTTCTTTTATCTATGTACTTGGGTTCTACAGCAACTTTGCCAGATATCGATACACTGTTCCACAAAGATCTGGAAAGATTTGGGTGCAAAGATTTGTTTAAAGAGAGTTTTGCTTGGTTTGGCAATTTAGAAAGTTTGATAAGCAAAACATGACACTCGTCTACCTCCCTCCCCATATATATCCTAATAGTCTTTCTATTCATCTTCATCTAGTAGAGATCCCTAGCTTCCTTCAAATCACAAGTCAGGTGCCACTTCCTAGCTGAGGTCTTTCCTGAGCTCCTCAATAAGTGCTCTCCATCTTGAAATGACCTTGTCATATACTTTGAATTTGTTCATTTCCACTGGAATATAGAGCTAGAGCTGGGCAGCACCTCAGAAGCCACCTAGTCCCACCCCCTTATTTTATAGATGAAGAAACTGAGCCCTAGTGTGGGGTCCCTATTGGTGAAAAAGCCATTGAACACAGTAAGAAGTGAAAGCTATAACTTAAACACTGTGACCAGTGAGAACCAAAACACAAACATAGTGACCAGTACGTGACCAGTGCACAATGCTGCATTTGGGCATTTGCCCAAACAGCACTGGCTTAACACCCAGGCTCATTATTAAACAGAAATTGAAAATATCTACCAATCCATAACAATATACTCTGTAGCTCCTCCTCCCTTTGTCTCTTTCCTATACTTATCACTTGGGGTCTTTGCAAGGATCAATCCACTGTTGAGACTATTTCGTCTGGCTGCTGCCCCAGACTGCCCCTATGTAAGTATCCCAGTTGATTAAACTACTACTTGTCATCACTCTGGAGCTCCTGGCCTCTTTGTTTAGTATCAAACAAGCCTTTCTGTTTGGGGATGCTGTGAATATAACTGTGCTTGGGAATTCTGCGCAAGACACCTGGGGAGGTTAAGCGACTCACCCAAAGTCTCAATACGATGAACTTCAGAGTCAGAATTTAAACCCAAAGTCCTCAGGCTCCAGTGTTGTTTCTCTTACCTCCCACCATGGAAATTTCTTGAAGGCAAGGAATCATTCTATTTTTGTATTTATATCCCCCAACACCTAGCATACAGTAACTGTTTAATAATACATATTTGTTGAGTTGAATTGCCTTGGAAGGCAATTCAGTAGGAGACAAGCGCCTACTGCCCCTTACTGAAACACACTAGTTTAAAGGAAATCCTTTTGGTTTTCTCAAGGCATACATCAGTTAGTTCCTTAGGAAAGCAAACTGGTCAACCATACAGACACTATCCCAGTTTTGATAAGATTGATAATAAAAAGAAAGAGTGTAACCTAGGTTATAGGACTCATTTCTTTGGGGGGAAGGGGCAGAGATAGGGCTCCTTGGGATATATGTCTCAGATTATTGTTTTGTTGTTCATTTGTTTCAGTCATGTCTGACTCTTTGTGATCCCATTTGGGGTTTTCTTGGCAAAGATACTGGAGCGATTTGCCATTCCTTCTCCAGTTCATTTTATATATGAAGAAAGTTAGGCAAACAGGGTTAAGTGACTTGCCCAGGGTCACACAGCTAATAAGTAAGGTTGGATTTGAACTCGTCTTCCTGACTCCAGACCCAACATTCTACCCACTGTGCCACTTAGCTACCCTATTTCTTAGATCACAAATCCCCAAAGCCACAAATAGAGATTTCCAGTTTTCAATACATGAATAAAGTTGAAAGAAAGATGCCCCAAATGGCATTTCTCTGTGAGTGATGCTGAGAAGGCTCCTTTAGCGGAAAGCTAAGTGGACATTTCATATGGGAACATTAAAGACATTCTCAGAGAGTCATTCTGTTGTTGAACTTTTATTAACTGTTGAACTTATTGTTTTTTATTAAGATGATGAGACACACAAAATGGAGAATCACATGAGACCGTGGCTGGGTTTTCCCTGCAGCCCCTCAGCTGGACACCAAGTATGCTGCCAGTGAAGCCTAGGTCCTGACTTCCATAACTTCTTAGGGCTGGATAGTTTCCCATCATTCAAAGGAAAGCCTCTGCTTTAGCTCCAGACTGTACCCCTACCCCTAGTCACCTGTTGTGTACATGCTCACTGTTGGTCCCAAAGGGGCCACATCTGTCACCACTGCTGGGGAAAAAATGACAGCACAAAACAATTAAAAACCCAAGGGCTCCTACAAGTAAGTAGGACAAGAGCATCAGACAATACATCATTAGATGGTTTTACAAACAGGGATGCATTACAGACAGGCCAGAAAGGAGGATACACATAAGTGAAATACAAAATAATGGCAGGGGATCCCTCCTTAATAACAAACCAGAGAAAGTTCCAAACGGAGCAGGGAAGGAAAGAGCCAAGAGCAAGGCCACTAGGTTTTGGCAAATTTCCTTTTCAGAATTAGAAAACTATCTTCCTCTACTGCTGACACATTTGCGCAGTTGGTTGGATGCTATGGTACATTTTGACACACCCTTGGAAGAGCTAAGGAGACATTATACTAGGGGATAACATGAGGTTTTTTTCACTGATGGAAGTCACTCAGTCTTTAGAGAACAGGACATCTGGTTCTCAATTTCATTTCCTCAGCCAACCGAGTAAAATGAATGAATCAGGCCACTGATTTTTACATAACAGAGAGGAATGGATCTGCAATATGTTTCTTATATAACAAGCATCGTGCCCTGGGAGAGCTCCTAATGGCAAACTTTGGTGCTTGTGCATGATGAGTCATTCCAGTCACAAACCAGCCAGGTCACATGACTTGGCTAATGGGTCCCAAATTGTTGTCACCCCATTTCCCCATAGGTTTTTGTTAGTCATGAAAGTAAATTGAATCAGTTTATGGAAAAACTCTGCTTCTGGGCAGTAGAGTCTCAGGTACTAGGAGGATGGTGCCATGGAAAGAGAGGCCTTGGGTTCAAACCCCCGGTTTTGCTACTTCCTAACTATATGACCCCTCTGGATCTCAATGTGTCATCTGTAAAATGAGGGAGGTGAATTTGATGGCCTCTCAGGTAACCACTAGCTTTACAATCCTATGATTCTCTAGCTTCTTCTAGCCATACATAACCTTGGTCTAGAGCAGTCAAGAAAGAAGCAGTTACTGAATTAATGTCAGCATCACAACAGTTCTGTGACAATGAGGGTCTGCCTTTAAAATGACAAACTCCTTTCCTATCAGCTTGCAACAGTGTTCAATGTTTCTTGGACTAAACTCAACAATACATCATTACAGACTATTAGAAATCCATTCAATTTCCTCTTTGGATAACTTTTATTCTGACTAAGATATAATGCTAGAGAGATATCGTCCAGGATAGCACTATCCCCAGCTCCTTCATGGGGTTTGTTAATAGGATCGAATGAGATAATTGACGAGAAAAGGGTAAGGGAGATCACAGAAGGGAACGGAGTGTAGAGTAGCTTTATTAATTACAGTCTTAGCCACTTTATTTGAATTATTCAGCAGCACTGTGACTTTAAACACCTTTTCTGGGAGCTGTAACTTTCCTTCCAACCTTGATGTGACAGTTCTGTTGCTAAGGTGTTTTCTCACTTCACATTGGCTCAGTGCTCTCATAAAAACTTGTGATGGAAGCTTCAATCAGCCTTTCAAGGTCCATGAGACCTTGCTCAAAGTTACGATGTTGTCTCCTCTGTCTTAGACAAGGCAATTCTCTGGTAGAGAATTCATAGCAGCACAACAGGAAACCAAAGACAAAGAAGAGAAAGAGATATCTCCTTTTGTGAGTAAATGTAATATGAGTTACAGAGAATTGGCTATCATATGATATGGCCATCATCCTTAATGAGTGAATATTAATGAGGTTTAACTGCAGGTGGTCTCTAGATGGTTTAAGTATATGATGAAAACATATGCTCTCAATAAATAATATGGAATAGGAAAGCTATTAACAAGATACCGGTATTGTAAGTCAGAGATGAGCTATATTTCTACTAGCTCGCTAGCCATATGGTTTGGCTTTACTTCAAGCAAGAAGCATATTAATAATAATTGAGATACTATTTTTCCTTTGGTAAGATAGTAGCTAGAGTTGTACCATTAGTGAAATGTGCCTTTGTAAGACCTTGAGATACTGTCCAAAAGGCATCTATTTCACCATTAAAGTCAGTAATTTTTTCTAGAGCAGGAACTAGGAATTTTTGTGCCTGGCAGAACTGTAATTAGCATGGGGTGACTAGGATACCATCATCTCAGGAGGGAGGCATTCTTCTTATTTGTAACAAACATCCACCAGACCTTTGCTCATGGGTGTAATTCTCATCCTTATTCCTTCACTGCCTTGACCAATCCCACCTTCATGGTCTTGTCACTCTAGGCCATGCACTCTAGGCCATGTTGAACCAATATAACTCTAACCAGAATGCATTGGGCCTGAGGACAACCAAGATAAATGATATTGGAGTGTACACTGCCTCCTACCCACACATACACATACTTTACTTTCCCCAGGTGCTGAAATTTCTAGTTACATCTTTGAAACTGGGGCACATTTGCTGAGTTGGTGGTGGATGAGGCAGGGGTGGCAGCAAGAGTCTGCCCTGGTCAGTGCAGTCATGCAAGGAGGGAGAGCAGTCTGTCCCTCAGAGGTTCTAGAGTGCTTCTATAGCATGGTGTAGAGGTGGGGGAGCAGCAGAGGAGGGGCAGATTGGTGAGGCATAGTGACCCTACGAGTGGGTTGCCATGGCAATGACATACTGGAAGGGGCCAAACTAGAGATGGACAGTCTTCTGGACTGCTCCGTGAAAGAAGAATGACCCATTCCTGGAGGTCAGTACCCTATATCCTATGTTATATACTTCTGTTTTGTTAACTTGCATTAACTTTTTAAATATAGGCATAAGCATGATACAAGCAGGTTCTTGGAGTGGTTGGGGGGCCTGCTGAAAGTAGGAGTTCAAGGTGCATGGCCAGTGCATTTTAAGGATGACTAATTGAAAGGGAATTTCAGAACTTAGAGTTATTCTGTAGCTCCTTAGCTCTCTTCTACTCATTCATGGTCTCTTAGGGCTCCCAACATCTCTACACACTAAGTTCTACAAACTATATGTAGCAGAAAGAACACTGAATTTGGAATCAAGAACCCAGAGTCAAATCTTGCCTCTTCTTCACTAGCTATGTGACCTTTGGCAACTCACTTAACTGACCTAGGACTCAGTTTCCTCAGAAAGTTGGACTAGATGACCTCTAAGATCTTCTCCAGTTCTCTAATCTTATGATCTCTGTTCATAAAGGGTAAAAGCTTCCACTATTTATATAGTTACTTTCTCCTTCCTCCTCTTTTCTAAACTCCTCCTATTTGAAGGCCACCAGACAATATATTTCCCCTTTGTTATAGTCTACCACTTGATCAGCTCTTGGTTTTCCTGCTCTTTCAAATCACCCTCATCTTGTACCCAACGTAAAAACCTTCATTGGTGTCTGCTGTTCCCAGCAACATTCTTCTTAAAATTTTCTCAAAAAAGGTTGAAGAAGCGTAAGGATTTCTATCAGTTAATTCTCCTCCTCTTTCTTTGTTCTTTCTACCTTGAGATTCTCTTCCTTCCAGGGTCTTGTCTGGCCTTTCCCAATTGCAGCCTGTTCACTTCTACTTGGTTCTGCATCCCTGATTATGCTTTCTGTGGGTGGCCCTCCCCCTACCCCAATCTTGTAATAAGTTACTCTGCTAATATTTGTGGGGTGTTAAAAGGAAGAGGGCTTTGAGCCAGGTGTTTGGGGAAAAGAGCAGATGGGGTTTGCTCCCTCAGAGAGGAATTGTATGCAGTTACTAATGATTCATTTGGCATGTCCCTTAACATACTTCATTTGGCCCCATGCATGCACCTTTGCATTTGAGAGGCCTGTCCTGCTGCTGAGATCCACATAACAACGGAAAATCAAAACATAGCCTAGGACAGCCTGGCCTGTTGGCCCTAGCAGCATTTTGGTCCATTTGTGCCGAGCTTTACTAGTGCAAACGGCTTTGCATAAGAGGGACTAGGAATTTAAAAGCACATAGCTTGCAAATAGAGGTGGCTGTTGATCTCAGGGTCAGGCTACCCAATAGGCAAAGGGACATTTAGGGATCCAGAAGAGAGCAAAGGAGGTGTTTGAGACTCCTGGGATTGTTCTGGAGTGGCCAACACCTGATTCAGATTTCCTTACTCAGAGGACACAGGGAGGGGAAGGAACAGGATGGCTTTCTGGCCATAGTGAGTCCTGGGACCTCTTTTGCAGCTTCCGTTCTTCTTGAGGCCAACAAACCAATTTTTCTCCGCATGCTTCTTCGATACGTAGGTATTGTAATGATTCTCTTCCAACCTCTCTAGGAACAGGCATTCTTCACTGGGTGTCTGCTATAAAAAAACAGAGAAATTAAATCCATTAGAGATGCCTCCCTTTCTATCCCTAGGACAATGGGGACAAAACACTTGGGGAGGAAGAGAGTCTAGTCTATAGTAGTCCACTCCATACGTAGTATTCACTGAGTGCAAGTTTGGAGTCCCCTTTGGAAGGAAAATGGTGAAATGCTAACATTTCATCCTGTTGAACATCACTGAACAAGGTCAGATTTGTGTAGAACCTCAGGATTACTATTGTGAATATAAATTCCCATTATATACAAGACTATAGACTTAGAAAAGGCAGGAAATCTGGCTGCATTTAATTCTACCCCTTCAGTCCATACTCAGGAAGTTGCTTTTTAAAAATAAACCCCCAATATCAAATCTAGATCTCTAACCCTGACCTGTCTCCCGAGCTCAGACTTTCATTTCTAATGAACAGTATGATGGGCTGACCCCAAAAGGCCTTTCCAATTCTGAGATTTGGGGATTTGATCTCTAGCTGAATATCTTGCTAAGCTCAAACTCAGCAAGTCTGAAATGAAACTTTTTCTCTTTTCTACAAAATCTGCTCCCCTTCTTGACTTTGCTTTTTTAATAAAAGTGATTTTTAATCACAGTCTAACACATTTCTAATCCCCTCCTCTATCGTAGAACACAAAGGAAAACAGCCAAAGCTGACTAACAAAAAACAAGTCTGACACAACATTCTGCCTCCAGAGCCATATACCTCTCTGTAAGGGGAGGGAATCATTTCTTGTCTGAATCTAAAACTGAACACTTCAATTAATCTAAATTAAGCTGCCTTTTAAGGCTGTTGTCATTCATGCAACATTAGTTATTGTCTATATTTTTTTAACCTGGTTCTATTTACTCGACTCTGTATCAGTTCATACAAATCTTTCTTTATATCTCTGAATTCTTAATATTTGTCATTTCTTATAGCACACTAATATTCCATTATATTCACTGACCATGATTAGTTCAGCTAGTCCTTAATCAATGAAACCTATTTCCTCTCCAGCTGGTTGTTTTGTTTTGTTTTTTGCTACCACAAAAAAATGCTGTTATGAATATGCTCACATATATGGGATGTTTCTTGCTGTTTTTTTGCTTTGGGGGAAGTACATATCCAATTATGGGATCACTGGGTCAAAATATATAAATTATTTTAATAACTTTTCTTGAAGAATTCCAAATTTTTTTCCTCCTGATTTTTAAATTGTTATCAATTGTACCACCAATTACCTTGGTGGAAACCTTGAGGTTACTGTAGTCCAGAGATGTCAGACACACAACCTGCAGACCACATGTGGCCCACACATTACTGAGTACTCCCTGAACTAGATTAAAATGTAGTTGCTATCTGATTTTAATGTGCTGCTATAGTCATAAAAAAAGAAACATATAAAAGTGTGGTTTGCTGAGTCAGTATGGAGTCCACACGAATTTGTATATACAGTTTACTGACCCTGTTTCTATTTGACTTTGATACCACTGTTATAGACTCTTTCCTTCTCAGGTCACACACATGACTTGTCAAATCTTATCAATATCTTTCCTATCCATCCTTCTTTACCAGATTACAGGCCATTATTGTCATCTACATGGACAATTACAGTAGCTCTCTAACCAGTCTTCCTGTCTTCAGATGTTTCCTCCTTCCTCCATCCTTCAAACATTTGCCAGATTCATCTTCCTTATTATTAATTTGATCATAACATGTCTACCTGCAAAACCCTGAAATAGTTCTCTGTGCCCTCCTAAGCACAGTACGATGGGAAAAGTGTTGGATTTACAGAGGACCTGAATTCGAATTGTGGTCCTTACTTCTGTGGTCCTTACTATCTGTGTGACCTTGAACAAATCATTTATCATGTCTGGACTTTGTTGGACTGGATGACCTCTAAGTCACAAAATCTATGTTCCTAAGGGAAACTCAAAAGCCACATTTTTAGGAAAGACACTGATAAGCTGAAGAGTATCCTGAAGAGCTCAACCAGGATATTTCAAAAGACCTTGAGTTTTGCCACATAAGGATTGGCAAGTCACTTAATCTTGTTTGCCTCAGTTTCTTCATCTGTAAAATGAGCTGGAGAAGGAAATGGCAAACCACTACAGTATCTTTGCCAAGAAAGCCCCAAATAGGATCACAAAGAATCAAACATGACTGAAAAATCCAACCTTGTCAAAAGGATTGAAAAGTGGGAATCTTTAGACTATAGTAGAGAAGATTGAGTGGGGGAGGGCAGGAGGAGCAGGCTAGTTGCCTTTAAGTGTCTAGAGGCCTGCCATGGAGAAGAGATGTTAGATTTGATCAATTTGGTCCCAGAGAGCAGAATTGGGAGCAATGAGTAAAAGTTGCAAAGATGCAAATTTAGGCTTGAGATAAGGAAAAACTTCCTAACAAAGATACAAAGTGGAATTGGCTCCCTTTAGAGGGACAGGGCTCCCTCTCATAAGGACCTTAGTCAAAGCTGGATGACCAATTGTCAAGTATGTTGTGGAGAGAATTCTTGTGCAGGTTTGGGTTGGACTGGATGGTCCCTCCTCATCTTCATCTACTAGCTTCCCTGGCTTTCTTTCAGTTCCAACTAAAATCCCATCTTCTTCAGGAAGCCTTTCACAACCTTTCTTAATTCTAATGCCATCCTTCCCTTAATTATTTCCAATTTATCCTGTATATAGCTTGTTTGTACATAATTGTTTGTTTTTCTCTCCCATTAGATTGTATGCTCCTCAAAGATAAGGACTGCCTTTTGCCTCTTTTTGTATCCCTAGTGCTTAGTACGTGCTTGGCACATAGTGGGTACTTAGGTGGTCAGTCAACAATCACTTTTTAAGCACCTATTATGTGCCAAGCACTCCACTAACTGTGAACACAAAAATCCATTAGATTGCAACCTCCTTGAAGGCAGGAACTGTCTTTTGCCTTTTTTTGTATCCCTAGTGCTTAGTACAATGACTGGCACATTGTAGGCACTCAATAAATGCTTATTGACTAACTAAGAAAGGCAAAAGACAGTCCCTGCTCTCAAGGATCTCACAGTCTTATAGCGGAGGAAAAATGCAAACTATGTAGAAACAAGACATGTAGGGTATACACTGAAAGGGAACCAATAACGAATATAGACAAGGATACACAAGAAAGAGAAAACACTAAAATTAAGAGGTAGTGGGAAAACCTTTTGTAGAAAGTTGGGGTTTAGTTGGGACTTGAAGGAAACCAGGGAAGTCAGAAGGTAAAAATGAGGAGGGAGAGAATTCCAAGGATGGAGGACAGCTAAAGGAAATGCCCAGAGTCTTGTTTGACAATGAGAGCAAGAAACAGTGTCACTGGATTGAAGAGCACACAGGGGCAAGTCAGGTGGAGGAAGACTGAAAAGTGAAGGTGTTGTTATGAAGGGCTTTGAACACCAAACAGGGGATTTTACATTTGATCCTGTTGGTAATAAGGTACCACTAGAGTTGATTGAATAGGGAGGTGACATGGTCAGACCTGTGCTTTAGGAAGGTCAATTTGAGAGCTGAGTGGAAGATAGACTAGAGGTGGGAGAGACTTGAGGCAGGGAGACCAACTGCCATATTGCACATAGTCTAGGCATGAGGCAATGGGGGCTTAGACCAGGATGGTGGAAGTGGTAGAGGAGAGAAGGGGTCACAGATGAGAGATTTTACAAAGGAAAAATCAATAACCCTTTGCAACAGATTAGATAGGTGGGATAAAAGAGAATGAGGAGCTAAGGATGACACCAAAGTTGTGAGCCTAGGTGAGAATGATGGTACATTGGACAATAATAGGGAAGTTCAGGAGAAGAGAAGGTTGGTGGGGGGGGATTGGTGGGGGTGGAGAGGAGGAAGATAATGAGTTCAGTTTTGGACATGTTGAGTTTAAGATATCTATGGTATATCCAGTTCAAGAAATCCAATAGGTAGCAGGAGATGCAAGTGTGGCGATGAGGAGAGAGTTTAGGGCTAGATACACAGATCTGAGAATCATTAGCATAGAGACAGTAATTGAATCTATGGGAGCTAATGAGATGACCAAAAATATATAGAGAGAAGAGAAGAGGCCCAGGATAGAGCCCTGGGAGACACCTAGGGTTAGCAGGCATATATAAATGAAGATTCAGCAAAGCAGACATAGGAGTGGTCACACCAGTAGTACAATCAGTAGAGAAAAGTGTCACCAAAACTAAAGAGAAGAGAGCTTCAAGGAGAAGATGATCAATGCTATCAAAGCTGGAGGCAACTAAATGACTCAGTGGATAAAGCACTGGACCTAGAGTGAGAATGACCTGAGTTCAAATCTGGACTCAGCTACTCACCGTGTGAGCTTGGGCAAGTCACTTAACCTCTATTTGTCTAATCCACTGGTGAAGGAAATGGTAAACCACTCCAGTATCTTTGCCAGGAAAACCCCATACAGGGTCATAAAGAGTTGGACGTGATGTAATGGCTGAAATACGACAATAATCAAAAGCTGTAGAGCAATCTCAAAGGAAAAGAATTGAGGAGAATCCATTAGGTTTGGCAATTAGATTAGATCATGAGTAACTTTGGAGAGAGCAGTTTCAGTTGAATGATGAGGCTGAAAGCCAGTCTATGGAAAAGGAAGACATCACAACCTTTTGATATTGATTTATGGCATAGTGAAAGGACATCTTCAATTCAATCGTTCTGAATGCCAATAGAGACAACCATAACTATAACTGCCCTCTCCAATAATTTGTTTTCGCAGTGGCCTCATAGTGTCCCCAGAACCTTATGTCCCTGGATCCCACCCTACTCTCCACTAAATGTATCCCCAAAAGTACCTGCCCTATGCATGTTGTATGGAGTTTGTACCAAAATTGCTAGCTATTGCTCTGCCTATATTTAAGCATCAACTAATACGGAAATCACTGGGGGCTCAGTTACATGGGCAACATTAATAACCTACTCTTGGAGAGGAATGCTCATCCACATTTTTTATATACACACACATACACACACACACACAGTGCTTATTGAGTGTATATATGAAAAACATGAACTGACTCTTTCAGGGATTTAGGGTCTTGCTCCTTGACAAGGAAGAAGGCTGCTTTTTATCTGTATATCATAGAGTTATATCTGGATCAAAACAGACACTCCAAGACCCAGAGAGATTAAGTCACAGAGTGAATTTGGGGCTAAAACTGGAGTAGAACAAATTGTTCAACTGGTTAAGTACTGAGCATCTACTCTGGTATTCAGTGTGAGTCAAAACACATGCTGGTTAATCAAAATACTAAAATATATCCAAATTGATATTGATGTCAACAATGTGGGTATTCCTCCCAAAGGTGCAAATCATGCCAGGCCCTCCTATGTGACTCTTTCCACCATAAGTTCACCACTGGTGGACCACCAATTGTCCTGGGGGTCTTCCTTGAGTTCCCTGACATCACAAGGACACCAATGAATCACACACGTAGTCTCATCCCATGGTCTCACCATGTGACTAAACTTTTTTCTCAATTGCACATTTCTTTGATAATATCCCTTTGGGTATGTGAATTTCTGTTGACTGATTACTCATCCAAAGAGTATTTTCTGAGTGCCTACCACATATACACTAGGCCCTACTTGGGAATAGCAAGAAGATGATGATACTCTCTTGGTCCTTATAGAGCTGAAAGTCTGGTGAAGAAGAGATGTATACAAATCCCTATGACCATCAGTGTTGTGGTAAATATTTAAGAACAAGCTCTCTGAAAAACAAAACATACACACGACACACTTCAAAGATTAACCTGCATTATTAATGTTTTCTCAGTTACTTTCTTAAGTCTAGACAATCAGCACAACAAGTCATAATTTTTAGCGTTTGTTGATTTCCAAGGTGAAAATGTTCACACTGAAAATTGCTCTCACAAGCTGGTTTGAGTTGGTTCTAGCATATTCTTGCCTATAACATAAAGTAGAATGTACAAGTACAATAGCAGAGGTCCAAGTTGCTATGTGAGATTAGAAGAATGATAGATGATTCTCAGGTGAGGAGGCTAAGAAAAGGCTCTTTAGAAAAGATAGCACTTAATCTGGGTCTCAACTGAAAACAAGAAGGAGATATAGAAAGATCTCAAAAATGTTGTAGAATTCCTTCTCTTTACTGATATGAAACATGTATAGGCATTCTGCATATCAAAGAACTTCCACATCACCCATTGAATATTTCAGATGCACATTAATGACAACAGGAATGATCCCAAGTTAGACACAGAGGAAACTATCAAGGAATGACTTAGGATGATCTCTTATATGAGAAGCAGGAAGATGTCAGATTTAGCCAATTATCTGGAGGTTTCTCTGAGATGTAAATGAATTTTGCTAGGTCCTTTGTGCAAGTTGTTTACCCTACAATCCTATATCACAATCCAGAGAGAGAAAGAAAGGCTAGGAGATAGGAGAAGCTGAGGAGTACCACTTCTGGAAATAAAGAAAAGAGTTGGGGGTGGGGGGCGGTGATTCTGGGTTGGAGGTAAATCTATTGATTGAAAGATCCAATCAAGTTCCATTCATATTCTAGTGAAAAACTCTATTAAGTATCACTATACCTACTTTAACATTTCAAGGGTCAGTGATTTCATTCATCTGTTGATGAAGATCACAACCCTGCCACACCTTTAGAAATGTGTTAAATAAGTTGCTGTGGCCAAATAAAATCCATCCCCTGTAGTCAACCCCATGGTGTGGAGCTTCTGTACATCCATCTGGGTTAGCCCTCAGACAACAGTATAACTTGCACTTGGTCATCCTGGCTTGGTAAAACGTGATGGAGCTTATGCTTGGAAGAACATGAAGAACATGCCACCATTAAGGTAGCAGAGGATGACTTTCGTCTTCTTTTAACCCATTGTTCTACTATATGTGGATTTCCTGTAACTTTGTCATTTCCCCATGGTTTGCCATTTTTGTCCTGTGCTTTTGTAGTTTCTAGAGGCAAAGACCCTTTGAAAGCCTCAAGAGCAGAGGTTCTTAAGTCTTTTTGTGTCATGGCCCCCTTTGGCAGTCTGGTGAAGCCTTTGAACCCCTTCTCTGAATAATGTTTTAAATGTATAAAATAAAATACAGAGGATTACAGAGGAAACCAATTATATTTAAGTTGTCATTTAAAAAAATTCACAGACCTTTGTCCGGGAAGATTGTAGGCTTGCTTGGGGATGGAAGGGAAAGGGAAGAAGCTGTCAATCTAAATCTTCTTCTGCCCTGGGCCTAGGAAAAAGGGGAACTAAATAGGAAAGTAGATTGTTGCGGTAGAAGAGTAAATATGTATGTCTCTTCAGCATGTGGCTGGGAAAAGGAAGGGCTAAATCCCAGAAGCGTTCCTGGAGTCATGGAAGAGTCATGTTGGCAGGAGGCCCCGTTCACCCATAGTGTTCTAGAGTCGTCTCTAGATCATCATGGCATCACAGATTTAGAGCTGGAAGAGAACGTTGAGATCATCTCATTCAACACTCTCATTTTATAAATAAAGAAAGGCCCAGACAGATTAAGTGATTTGCTTAAGGTGACACAAATAGTTGGAGAGCTGGGATTTGAACTAAGCCATCTGGTGCCAAACCCACCAAACTTTCTCCAGTACCATATTGTGGGACCCAGCCAAGTGTGGTGGTTCCCTCAGCCAACATCTATTGATAAGTGAAACTGCGGTACAATGAAAAGAACATTGGATTTGGAGTCAGAGTTGCTGGGTTCAAATCCTTCCTCTGTTGCCTGCTACTGTGTGCCCTTGGGTAATTCACTAACCGGCTTTGGGTTTCCATTTCCTCATCTGTAAAAAGAGAGTTGGACTAGATGTCTGCTAAAGTTTCTTCCAACTCTAAATCTCTGATAATACGATCCTATGAAATCAGGTTAATGATAGCTCATGGTTCTGTGGCACTCGCAAGTTTGCAAAATGATTGACAAGTATTGTCTCATCTGAGCCTCACAATAATACTACGAAGTTGGCGCTATTATTATCTCCATTTTATAAATGAGGAAACTGAGGCTAAGAAAGGTTAAGTGCCCAGAGTCACAGTCTCGTAAGTACCTGAGGCAGGACTCAAATGCAGAGCCACCTAGCTCCCTCACTTGGGTTACTATGACAAAGGCAGACAGGAGTGGCGAAAGGTACCAAGAGCAGCAAAAAGCCTGATGGGGAATGCCGTTTGGGTGTGGGGAAGGTTTGCAGGCAGATCAGATAGAATTCTAGATGTCCAAGGTCTCTATCAGCACCATTCCCATCCCCTCCTTTCTCTGCCTGCTGCCTCAGAATTACTTCTCTGCAGCTACATACCACCCAGAACAATTTCCCAGATTCCCCTAATTGCCTTTGCCCTAGTGATAGCTCCAGTGACAGCCACTTTTCTCTCTGATGTTTTCATTTGCTGCACTTGCTACAGGAACAAGAGCATCAGGTTTTGGAGCACCCAGGTTGGAAATCCCAGCTCTGGCTGTTATTGCTTGTCACTTGATTTATTTGGGTCTCAGTTTCCTCATCTGTGAAATGAGGGGTTGGATGAGATTCTCTTTCGGATCCCATCTACGTCTTAATGTTATAACCCTACGGATCTTAGCAGTGAAAGGATTATGAGGGTTCAACCGCAGTAATCCAATCTGTTAATTTTACAGAGGAAGAAATAGAAGCCAACAGAGGGTGTGTGATTACCAGACTTTCAAGAATTTATCATCAGACCAAATACTGCCTTTTCAATAAACTCGCTAAACTTGTTTCTCTAAAAAAAAAAAAAAACAAAACATGCATGCCAAATGCCTTTGTCAATTATTTGTAGTATGTATTTTATGACAGGAAACTTTTTTGCACAATTTGTTGTTCAGTCGTCTGGTCATGTCCAATTCTACATGACCCTGTGGACCACAGCACGCCAATTATGTCCATGGGGTTTTCTTGGCAAAGATACTGAAATGATTTACCATTTCCTTCTCCAGTGGATTAAGGCAAACAGAGGTTAAGTGACTTACCCAGGGTGACGTATATAGTAAGTGTCTGAGGCTGGATTTGAACTCAGGTCTTCCTGACTCCAGGACCAGCACACTATCCACTGAGCCGCCTCCTTTTTTGAACACTACACACCAATCAGCGTTTTGCCTTCAACACAATTAAGTACCTACTATGTGCCAGAGTCTGTGATGGGCAATGGGGATAGAAAGACAAAAATGAAACAGTACCTGTCATCAGGGAGCTTACATTCTATTAGGGAAATAATATGCACATAAATAAGTATATACAAAATATGTACCAAAGTCAGGGGAGAACAGTAGCAGCTGGAGGGGGAATGTAACAGTTGGCATTTACATGGAGTTTTAAGGTTTGCAAAGTACTTTACTCTTTCAACCACCCTGGGAGTTAGGTAAAATTATTATCCCCATTTTACAGATGCAGATGAGGCAAAGAGAAGTAAAACGACCTGCCCAGCATCACACAGTTATGAGGCATAGGGATTTAAACTCAGATCTTCCTGATCCAGGTGATGGGGGTCTGAACCCCCAAAAGGAAAAGACCATGTCTTTGGGATCTGTACCCCCAAAAGGAAAAGCCCCTGGACTTTGCCATGTGGCCTAGGTTCCTGGCATTCACCTGGGACACCCAGCCCTTCTGGGTCTTTCTCTATTACCTCCCAGTCACCCCAGACTACTTGGCCACTCCTAGGTCCTTCCCGCAGTCTTTCTGTATAAGTTTTGTCTTGCCCCCCTTGCTCAGATTCCTTAAGAATCTGGCCCATAGTGATATAGATGCTCAGATTTCTTAAGGCTGACCAATGCTTATTGATTGATACAAGCCTCACAAATGCTCAGATTCTTAAAATCTGGCCAAAATGCATATTCTCAAAATCTTGTCCACCCTGACCAGTATTCTAATAAACCTTGTCTTTGGCTGAAAGAAGCCTTGAGTCAAATTCATTCGAGGCAGGACCTGCGTCGCTTGCCCTTGAATTTCGGGTCCCAGTACCCCTAGACCTCAACACAGGTCTAGGATTCTATCTACTACACTACCTAGCAGCCAGGATAAGGAAAGGCTTCCTATAGGAAATTTCACATGAGCAGAACTTTGAATGAAATAAGGGAGGAGGCAAGGCATAATTACATTCCATGCTTGGGGGACAGAGCAACCCAGAGATTTGTCCTTTCCCCTTTGCTGCTAAATATTTTTGTCAATGACTTCAATGCTATATTTATCAAATTTATTGATGACCCTAAATTGGGAGGAATAGCTAAGATGCTGGATGATAGAATCAGGATCCAAAAAGATCCTTGCTAAAGATCTAGTGGGAAATAATGGGATGGATCTAATTTGAACCATATAAAAGGAATGAGTTTAAATCTTATACTTATGTTCAAAGAATCAGACCTATGAATATAGCATAACACCAATGTGTGTTCTCATCTAACACCCCTACAATGTAATTGGATTGTGTTAGAGTGGAATCTAGTCACAAAGTGGGGTATAAACACCCCGCGATGTCACACTTGGGACCTCACACCTTTTGGCTACATGTGTCCAATGCCTCTACTTCTCTTCGGGTTCTGCTTGATCCTCTAATGTGCTCTCACACTAGCAGATCTAAGTTCTTAGAGACAGACCTCCACCACATGGTCACATTCAAACTTTCTCAGGGTTCTAGAGTAATCCTGTTAAGGGGAAGCTGGAGGAGAGAGCAGGACTGATAACTTTGTGCAACTCTGCCTCACTTAAATCCAATTCACTTTCAAGTAAAGACATCACCCTCCTGATGGCATCGGGCTTCTTTAAGAATGAAGGATGGGTAACAACAACAATGAGGAGAAATACACTTCTCCTACTCACCACTTGAGCTGCCATCCAATGTGTTTTTGTCTACACAGTCACTCACAAGGCAATGCATCCACACAGCGCATAAAATTCATACAATCAGACATTCACAATAATGTAATCTTTAGATCATAAACATAGCCATTTTCTTAATAACAAAGCAAAAGAAATCATATTATAAATGCTAACATATTAAATCAAAGTTGTAAATTTATATATATACATACGCATATGTATGCATATGTGTGTATATATACACATACATACATATATAAAATAGAACTAGGTGGTGTAGTGGCTAGAGTGCCAGGCCTAGAGTCAGGAAGACTCATCTCCCTGAGTTCAAACCTAGCCTCAGACACTTAGTAGCTGTGTGACCCTGGGCAAGTCACTTGACCCTGTTTGCCTCAGTTTCCTCATCTGTAAAATGAGCTGGAGAAGGAAATGGCAAACCACTCAAGTATCTTTACCAAGAAAACCCCAAATGGGGTCATGGAGAGTTGGAACCAACTAAAAAATGACCAAATAACAAAATAAATTATAAATATACATATAAACCCAGACCAGACTCTTGCTAATACACTTCATAGCTATGGTAAAAGAGTGAGTACACATTTATAGAAACATGACAGGGAAATACATGAAGAAGGAAAATTTGGATGTTTGGGGTGGTAACTCACAGCTCTAGTCTGCAGTCTTCAATGTCATTGATCCATTCAGGAACATCTATATCATACCCGATCCTTACCACTCTTCAGTTGGGAAAATCATCTTTTCTCTACTAAGCTTTAAAAGCTCCTTCAATTAACCATTAACCTTAAAATGGGCATTTAGAAAGTGTTAGCTCTTAATGTAGTTTTCTTTAAGCAAGACAATTACCAAAGTCGTCAAACTGTTTACCTCTGGTCTGTCCAAACCAGTCCAGGCCGTTATTCATTCACCCAGATGGGGTGCTGTCCAATCAAAATGGCCCTTACAGAAAGCTAGTACATCTTCGCTCTAAGCCAGCTCACCAGGATTCCACAGCTGCAAAGCCCCCCTCTGCTTCTGCTTCTCCTTCTCAAGCTAGAGGGGGCAGCAAAGAGCAACCAGCCCATAGGTCATTAGTGGTCACTGGAACTCTTAGCCAATGAAATCAGCGCTCTCTGACCAATTGGGAACAATTCAGCTGAAACCTTCTCTCAGCTGCCTCCTTCCAGGTGCCATAGTTCCAACGTGAGCAGCTTTTTAGGACCAAACACGCTCCCCACCTCCCCCTTCAGCTAAGGTTCCCGAAGAGGAACCTTGTTTCTGCCATTGCTACGTCTTTTAGCCTTCATCTTCTGTGCTCAATGACGCAGATGGGGGCTTCCTAAATATTAGTGACTCACTTTTCACAAGTCACAATTGGCCCAATTTTCCTTATCAAATTTATAGTTTTTAGTTTTTAAAAATCATACTTCAGGCTCTAAATATTTATGACTTCTCATTTTCTTAATTTTATTCTTTTTAAGTCACAAAATACAATATAAAATATGTATATGCAAATTAGGGAGGTATTTATCATTCCTTAGTTCTGAAATCTCCAACAAGGTAATGTGTCTCTTTGGTGCCTTTTAAAACTGTGTTTTTTTACCCAAAAAAAAGTGCTGTAGGTTTTAATAAGCAAGAGATCTTTATAAATGCTTACGGTGGTGTAATGGATCGATTGTTCACCTTGAAGTCAGCAAAATCTGTGTACGAATCCTGCTTCAGACATATACTAGTTATGTGACCCTTGACAAGTCCCTTAAACTCTCTGTGCCTCAGTTTTCCAATCTGGAAGAATGGGGAAATAATTTGCCAAAAAAACTAGTGCTTTGCAAACCATAAAAGTGTCATATGAATATTTGTTATAATGATAGGGTAGCTAGGTGGTACAGTGGAGAAAATGTTATTTGAAGTCAGGAAGACCTGGATTTGAATTCTGCCTCAGGCATTTACTAGCTGTGTAACCCTGGGCAAGTCACTTAACCTCTCTTGGCCTCAGTTTCTTCATCTGTAAACCTTGCATAGTAATGGCACCTACCTCCCAGGGATGTTGTGAGTACCAAATGAGACAATATAAGAAAAGTGCTTTGCAAACCTTAAAGTGTAATATGAATGCTAGACATTAAAATATTCCCACCCAAGTGAGGCATCACTCCTCATTGTTTACAAAGAGATCCAAATCTTTAACTCTATACCACAGATAATGTTCCTTCCAAAACTGTCCAAAGTCCTATCTGAAAGGTGTATTTCTTCATACACATATTTTAAAATAATACTCACTCTAGGTATCAAATGACAAGACCAGCAACATCTTACATCCTTTGGCAATTAAAATAAATCTTTTCCTTTACACAAAATCATTGCCCTCTTTATCATTAATAAAAAGGATCTTAAAGAGACAGAATGCCTTACAACAGCATGGGAAGGAATGGCTAGATATTGTGTGGAGAAAAATTGGGGGTTTTTAGCTGAGTGCAAGCTCAGGGTGAGTCAGCAGTCTTAGTTGGCATACAAAAAAGCGAAAGTGATCTTGGGCTGCCTACAAAGAGACAATGTGTCCTGAATGATCATCCCATGGTACTCTGCCCTAGTTAGACCACATCTGGAATATCGTGTTCAATTCACAAAGGTCAGTGACAAAATGTATTGTGCCCAGAGGACAGAAACCAAGCTAGTGAGATTAGAGACTACAACATAAAGGAATCAGTTAAAGGAGTCAGGACTGTTTAGCCTAAGGAGAAGATTTAGAGGGGCTCACATAGTCACTGCCTCTGGAGCAGAACTAGGAACAATTGGCACAAGTTACAGAGGGGCAAATTTAAGCTCATTGTAAGGAAAAACTTCTTGGCAATTAGGGCTGTACAAAAGTGAAATGAGCTGCATCAGGAGGTAATGGATTCCTCTTCATTGGAGGTGTTCAAATATGGAATGGATGTTCATTTGTCAGGGTTATTTATTGTAAAAGGATTCAGCTAAAAGATCCCTAATATTCATTCCCAATCTGAGATTCAGTGGCTCCATTAATCCTGGCTCTAATATTTGCTGGCTATGGGTCCTTGGAAAGGCATTATTATTTCCTGGATAGAAGACATTATTTCCTGGATAGAAGTTTTTTTTCAAGTCTTCACAATTACTTGGGGAGAGTTTATTGAAGGAGGGCTTCTATTCCTCTGATTACATAGTTATATTAATAATAATAATAGAGTGGTATATCCATGGGTTGACTCCAGGTCTAGTCTCTTCTCCAGATACAGGAAGGAAAAACAACCCCATCTAGCTCCTCCTGAGGGTATGGATACAGACCATGAAAGCTAAGACAGCATGAAAAGGGTTGCTGGGGAAAGCAGAGACTTGGCCTGAACTTTAACTTCGCCAAAGGTCAATTCCCTAACTGTTATACCAAAATTGAAAGGGACTTACTAAGCAGAGACTGCCATAGAAACTAATCCCTAACACCCTGCTTTAGGTGATATGTCACTCTCCCACTGTGTCAGGAAGACAGAGAGATTAACTTGGGAACATTTATGACCTGATTTAATTCCTTGCTGTTTACCTTGCATTTGGTCTTAATTAAATGTCTTTTGCTCTGGTGTCATGAATTATTTGGCATGGTCTGGCAAGGTATAATTGACAAAAACTTGTGTGGTGAATTTTAATAAATGCTGACCGTAAACAATGCACCAAACCTTGGACCTAGCAAGGGGTCCAAGAGTCGTGTGGAGAGAGGAGAGTAGGAGAGAGCCTACTCCATGATAACTCAGATTTCTCTCTGAAGTTTATAAAGCATTTCCCCCCCACCACCACGCTGTGAATTAGGTAATACATGCATTGAATTTATCTTATGAGGTGTGGAGGTTTGTCAGGAGGCATCTGGGAGGCATTTCCCATAGAGGAGCCAGGCACAGTGGGACCTCATTGAGAGAATACAGGGAATTCCTGTGACTGGTTCCTAGTGACTGTGACTACCACACAAGTGACTGGTACCTGAAAGGAGAGTGAACTCTTCTTGGAGGAGACTCCTTTCGTGATTTATATAAAATGCATTGGTGAGGCCTGTCTCATTTTTTGGAACCTCCTTTTCACCTTGCACCTTCTTCCACAGTATAGCAAAGGTTGTGTTGTGGAACTTCTGTCTTTGCCACTTCCATCAAGAGAAGTTGGTGGCCACTTCCAGCAGAAGCAAATGAAAGTAGTAGATATGCTTGAACATAGTCTCTGAGGAGAGATGCTAAGAGTGAGCTTTTCCCAATGTCACTTACGGCAGTGACTGGGCCCCAGAAAAATTTCCTTCAGAAATATGGAGGAAGCCAAGTATATTCCCAAGCTTTGGGAGTTACCTTGTGGGCTCAAGAGCTCTTGAGTTCAAGAGTTGGAGACCTGGACCTTTATAGAGAGAAGTCCTGATGTCATGTACTCCTTGGAGATAGAAGGAAGGAAGGAAACAAGCATTTATCGAGCACCTACTATGTGCCAGGCACTATGTTAAGTGTACAAATAGTACTTCATTTGTTCCTCACAAAAACCCTAGGAGCTAGGTGCTTGAAGAAACTGAAGCAGACAAATGTTAAGTGACTTGCCCATGGTTGTACAGCTAGTAAGTGTCTAAGGCCATATTTGAACTCAGGTCTTCCTAACTCTGGGCCCAGTGCTTTATCCACTACACCAACAGTCTACAAGAGGAGTCCAAATAGTTCTTGTCCAGAGTCCAGCTAGAAGAGCAAAGCTAATAAGTTACTCAGACAATCCTGGTCCAACAGGAAGGGGATTATTTGTTCATATTTATCCATTCATTCATTTGTTTAGTTGTTTGTTCATTTATTTATTTATCTTAGGTGGGGAATAGAAATCACAGGTACTGTGAGACTAGAAGGGATTAAATATGACCATAGGGGAGAGGAGATTTTGCTATATTGATTTTGCTATTTTGCTATGTTGTATATTGCTGTATTGCCTTGAAAATGACCCAAACCCAAATTCAGTTCCCTTCTAGGGGAGGGAGCTGAAGGGTTTCTGAGAGCTTTTTGTGTTTATGTTTCTTTATCTATTTTGGGACTTCATGCATGAGTTGTTTTCAAGGTTAGCAAGTTTTTAACAAGTGACTCTTCAGAAAAAAATGTATTCAAAACACACTTTTAAGATTAGTCTCATTATTGACATTTTCTCCATCACTTTTTTAAGTCTAGACAATCAACAAAACAAAAAATCAAGCCCTGATTTGTAGCATTTGCTGCTTTCTGACAATCAATGAAAAGTCCACTGAGCTGGCTCCAGCACCCCCTGCTCCTTTGCATCTTATGCAATTTCCATGTGGGTAAAATAAAAGTTGTCCTGTACCAGACAGACATTTAGTACTTGGAATTACTGTGTGGGCATCATTTAGATATGAGCTATACCATGAATATATTTTGAGATTTTCTTAGAGTACTCCAGCCAAAGAAAGAAAATGATCCTTTGAAATTAGGTCCCTGGGATCAAACCTGGTTCATGTGAACTCAGCATCAGGTCTCCTTGGGAAGAAAAGAAATGCCATTTCATCATGCACCAGTCTCCTGCCTTTGAGGTAAATGTAGAAAATGCCATTCATCACACTAGATCTTCTGCCTGGTCTCCAGGAAGAACAGAAATAGCATTTCATTGACCACCAGATTCCTCCTTTCTAAAGAAGAGGCAAAAGGTCATTCTGTCCAGTCTCTGGCCTGGACCAGTCCTTCACCTCCCAGCACCAGTGCCCTCACCTGACCTGCCTAAGGCCCTGAGAGAACTTACCCTGAAGCCAAATGCCTACTGACAATGAAAACCTACATGAACTCATTCATCAATGATTATTTAATGATCAATAAATTCTCGTCTGATCAGATCTTCCTCCTCTCAGTGATTCTGACCCCCCCCCCCACCCCAGGTGTTATTATTCAAACCTCATTCTCTATCCCCCTCTATCTTATCTCTCTTTCCCGTTCCCCTCAAGCCAATTTCCTCCTCTATAATGTTCCACCTTAAAGCTACCCACACCTCCTACTGTGTTCCCTGGAATGCCAACTCCATAGGTAACAAACTTGCTTTTATTTAAATCTTTTGGCTTTTACATTTCTTCCATCTTCAGACTCTCCCTGAGACCTGATTTTCCCTTAATTACACAGCCTCCCTGGACTACCTTTCCCTCAATACCCCCCTCATCCACCCACTTACTGGCCAAGTTAAGGGAATTAGAATACTCTTTGCTCCTCATTGCCACTTCCAAGTTCTTCCTCTAACACCATCACTTAGTGTGTTTCCTCCTCCTTTGAGGTTCACTC
This sequence comes from Trichosurus vulpecula, assembly GCF_011100635.1. Lineage (NCBI taxonomy): Eukaryota > Metazoa > Chordata > Mammalia > Diprotodontia > Phalangeridae > Trichosurus > Trichosurus vulpecula. Next base: position 51,125,146 of record NC_050575.1, read on the forward strand.
AATGCATATTGACCACTTATTAAAAATCCCATTAGCTATTATCTACCAACCTCTATGACACTTCCCTTCTTTCCTATATGAATATAATGCCTAGCTCACAGTCTATCTCTCCTCTTCAACTCCTTCCTTCATACTATGGGACTTCAACTCGCATAATGATTTTACCTCAAACATCCTGACTTCACAGTTCTTCAACTTACTAATTTCACACGACCTACTTTCCCATCCTGTCTCAGCCACACACAAAGATAATCCATCTTTTGTTCTCTTTTCAATTTTTTCTTCCTAAACTATAATTTCATTGATTGTTTTATTTTTTTAAGCTCTTCATCTCTTGTAGCTACTCCTTTGTCCTTATAGCCAAGCCATTTCTTTTCTCTGAGATTCTTCTTATAGTTGCTGTAGAGTTATTCTCTTCATCTGGGTTTATCTGTTGGGCTTCTCTTAACACATCATTTGTCTTCATTGTGCTTGGTGTTTTCTTCTGTTTACTCATATTGTCAGGCCAGTCTCCTCTGGTACTCTTGAAAGGCCTTGTTAAGTAGGCCTTCTTTTTTCCTACCCTTTTTGTAGTATGTATAACCTGAATGGAGTTGCTGATATTTGCTCTCTACCCCAATCTCTGGTTTCTGCCTTAGTCTTCTAGTGGTCCATTGAAGGTACTGGTCCAGTTCTACTTCTGTCTTTGTCTCGTTGTATTGTCCTCTAATTGGGAGTTACTTTAATTCTCTGCTGTAGCCCTGACAGACCCCACTGAAATATTAGAGTTCATGCCCATCTTGGGCCTCTTGTACAACAACCTTTGTTTGTGTTGGCACTCAGGCACTGAGTTAATCCTATCTTCTGCTATAGCTCCCAGTGCTCCAAATAGTGTACAGACAAGTCCTGTCTCCCTGAGCAGTGAGCCAGCGAGACTGCTTCTGTCCACTGCTTCTGTTTTGGCAGATCAGGACTGAGATATGGCTTCAGGTGCCCAATTACTAGAGCTCCTGCTGTCCTGTGATCTCCCTGTTTAGTGCACCAGCTGGCTCCGGGTCTGTTTGTGAGAGCATGTGCTGCAATTGCTGGCATAGCTCCTCTCCCCTTCCTAGGCTGGCTTTAGTCTTCTTAACTGAGTGTCTGCTGGCTTCCCTGTCATGATCCCCCTCCCTGTTAAGGCTAGCTTCTACATTTGCCTGAGCTTTTGATGGCTTCTCCAGTGTGACCCCCTCAACCAACTTCTATCAGCTTCTGGCCTTCCTTTTTATGGAGTTTTGCAGTGGATAAAGGAAGTTAATTATGTTTCCTTCTTACTTTCTTTATCATTGGTCTTTCTGGGGTGCTTTTCATACACATGTTGAGAGTGCTAGGTTTCTATTTTGCTGTCTTAGCAAAGACTACCCTCTACCCCCGACTTAAGCATTCTAAAGTCTATCTCTTTAACCTTTGTTCTGCTCTGTGGATCCCAGTCTGAACTCGTATATGAACTGTGGTCTAACATTTCTTTCAACTCCTACTTTATCCCTGGGGCAGTAGTCTAGTTTACTATCAAATTGTTCCAGGGACTCTATTTAGAGGCAGCTAGGTGGCATAGTATATAAAGTCCTGGACCTGGAGTTAAGGAGATCTGAATTCAAATGCAGCCTCAGCTACCTACTAGCTATATGAGCCTAGGCAAGTAACTGCTCTCTGCCTCAGTTTCCTTGTCTGAAAAGTGAAAATAATAATAGTGCTTACCTTACTGGGTTGTTATGAGGATAAAATGAGTTAATGATTATAAAGCACTTTGCAAACTTTAAAACCCAATTTATTATTATTATCATTACTTAACAAAACTGCAAAGGAACAGGGTTGAGCTGGTTGATGTGAGGAGATTCCTTACAATTCTCTATAATGCCCCTAGATACTAAGCAAATCAACCCGGGAGCAAGACTGAATGAGCCAAGCGGAAGTTCACTGTCTTTGAACTACTTCTTACCAACAACCAAAGTTATTGAAGCAGTTAGGTGTGGTGAATGGAGTTCTGGGCCTGGAGTCCCGAAGATCTAGTTCAAATCTGGCCTCAAACACTTACGAGCTACGTAACCTTAGGCAAGTCACTTAACCTCTGTTTTCTAATATGTAAAACGTGGATGATGATAGCATCTGCCTCCTAGGGTTGATATGAGGATCAAATGAGATAATGAATGTAAAGCACTTGGCACAGTGTCTGGTACATAAGTGTTAGCTATTACTATTATTACCTGTACACAAAAATTCCCACCCCCACAACCTTTACAGACAATCTCTAATATATCTCCATATCTCTAAGTCAGGTGATATGGTTCTCCACCTCTATAACAAAGGCAATGGTTAGACTGATATTCCCATAGACCAGGCAGCTGGGAACTCTTACTGGCTCGGTTCTAGACTTCTCTTTTCTTTTCCTGCCTATGCTCAGATAAACCTCCAATCTATCACTAAAGTGCATGGCCATTAGTCCTCCTAATCCAGTGGTCCCATAAACTCTCAAAATTTGTCCTTAAGCTCTTTGTTCAAGGTTTCTTGAAGAGCTCATTCAGCATTGACTCTTCCAAGTCTAAAAAACCCTCAAAACTCTGCAAAGGCCACTAATGTATTCAATTATTTATTGAATAAATAAAGTTTTAATTCCATTGCCTTCATCCCAATATTAAGGTTGTAGTGTCTGCCCATCTTTGTCCGCAAAGAACCAAAGGTTTTGAGGAACTCAAAGTTTGAATACAAGACTCATAGAGAAACAAAGGTGCCCCATGAGATCTTGATTCATATGCTGACTAGAGATTTAGCAATTAGTGTCACCTCTAGGAAAGTCGAAGTGAACAAAGCATGATCTGAAAGACAGTGGCAATTTGGAGGGGTGCTTCAAGAGAAGGGAATGGAACCAACAAACTAGGCTACAGGTTAATGATCTTGACTGATTCCTGGAAAAAGTATAGTACATGTTATTAAAGACATGGCTAGTGAACGTTTAGAAAAGGAAGTAGTGGTCACAAAGAGGCAGCAAGGCTTCATCAAGAAGAGTCATGCCAAATTAATCTTACTTCCTTTTTGTAAGACTGCTACACTGGTAAATCAGAAGAATATTGCAAGTTTAATATGCCTAGACTTCAGCAAAGTATCTGATAGAACTTCTAGTGCTTTTCTTGTAGAAAAGATGGAGAAATGTTTCTTAGATGATGGTATAATTAGGTAGATTAGGAACTTGTTGAATCAATCAAAAAGCATTTACCAAGTTACTACTATGTGCCAAGTACTATGCTATAAGTACTGGGGATACAAAGGCAAAAGTAAAACATCACTGCCCTCAAGGAATTTATAGTCTAATGGAGGTGATGACCCTACGTACATAAATATCTACAAAAAGGATACAAGGTAACTTGGGGAGGGAGGGCACTAGCAGATGGAGAGAATTAGGAAAGGATTCAGTAGAAATTGGAGTCTGAGCTGAATGTTGACCAAAAGTTGACAGAAACAATGGATTCCAAGAGGCAGAGGAGAGGTGGTGGGAACATTCAAGGCCTGGGGAAGCAGCCAGTGCAAAGTCATGGGGGTGGGAAATGGAACATTGTGTGGAAGGAGCAAGTGGGTTAGTATGGCTGGTTCATAGATATGTGGAAGGGAGTAATAATGTCTAAGAAGACGGGAAAGGTAGGATGGGAAGTTTGTAAATGCCATAAAAGGGGGTTTATATTTCATCTGAGAGATAATAAAAGGATAATAGATAGATGGATGGATAGGTAGATAGACAGACAGATAGATAGATGGATGGATGGATAGATGGATAGACAGATAGACAGATAGACAGATAGACAGACAGACAGACAGATAGATAGATAGAGAGATAGAGAGATAGAAGCATTTATTAAGTGCATACTACACGCCAGGCCTGGTGCTCAATGCTGAGAATACAAAGACTAAAAAAAAAGAAAAATAGTCCTTACCCTCAATAAGCTTACTTTCTAGCGGGGGAAGACAACACACAAAAGGGATCTGAAAAGTGGAGGAGGGAGGGAGGCAAGATATAAAAGTCTGAAGAGTCAGGAGTGGGGCCAGGAGAGAAATGAGCATAGATAGCCTCAGCATTTCCTCAAACAGAAGTTCCATACAGGAACTCACCAATCAAACAAGGGGCTATAGGGGTGGAGGCATCTCTGGAGTGAAAAGGCAGTTGGGCTAGAAGCAGTGAAGTTCAAAGAGTCAGGAAACTATTTGGGGGAGAAGGAAGCATGAGAAGGGAGCCATTGAAATATATTGGTCAAGGAAGGGGGTGACATAGTCAGATCTGTGCTTAAGGAATATGAGTTTAATAGCCAAACTAAAGATGAAAGAAACCAAATCCAAGGAAACCAATTATGAGGCCTATGGTAAATGTCTAGGCAAGAAGTGGTTAGGACCTGACTCGTATGCTTATAGTATGAATTTGGGTAGAAGGGAGGCGGAGTTTAGATATGAGTGATATTGAAAAGGTAAAATTAATAAGACTTAGCAATTGATTGAATAGAGAGAAGCGAGTAAGAGTGGCGAATTAAGAATATACAAAATTATGAATAGGGGTCATTGGAAGAACAAAGCTGCCCATGACAGAAATAGGAAGTACAAAGGAAAAATAGGTTTAGGGAGAAAGATGATGAGTCTGGTTTTCAATATGTTGAACTTCATAAGCCTATGCTACATCCAAATAAAAAGAGATAGTTTAACATATTAGATGAGAGTCAAGTTTCAAAAAAGGATCTTATTAGCTTAGAGAAGAGATTAGCAAACTGTGGCCCATGGACCAAATCCAGCCTGCCACCTATTTTTATATAACCTGCAAGCTAATTTTTGTTTTACATTTTAAATACAATTATTTAACACCATTTTAGCTCCCCAGCCATACAAAAACAGGCTCAGGTCAGATTTGATCCATGAGTCATATTTTGCCAACCCCTGGCTTAGAGCATTAAACCAGATGAAATTTAATAGGAATAAATGTAAAGTCTTAGACTTGTATTCAAAAAAATCGATTTTGCAGGTATAATACAGAAGAATAAACAACAGCATTTTGTCTAAAAAAGATCTGGGAGTTTTAGTGAATGGAAGCTTCAATACAAGACAACAATGTGATATGGAGACCAAGAAAGCCAATGCAGTCTTTGTTGTTTGTTAGTCATTTCAGTCATATTTGACTCTTCCCATTTGGGGTTTGCTTGGCAAAGATACCAGAGTGGTTTGCTATTTCCTTCTCCAGCTCATTTTATAGATGAGGAAACTGAAGCAAACAAGGTTAAGTGACTTGCCCAGGGTCACGCAGCTAGTAAGGCTCTGAGGCTGGATTTGAACTCAGGAAGATTAAGTCTTCCTGTTTCCCAGCTCAGTGCTCACCTAGTTGCTTAATGCAAGCTTAGGCTTTTTAAAGACAGAAAAGGTCCAAGACTGGGGAGCTCATAGACCAAATGTATTCTTTCCACTTAGATAATGCCTGGAGTATCATGTTCAGTTTTGGCCATCAAATTTTTCAGAAGGCTATTAATCTAGAAAAATATCCAAAAGAAGGCATTCAGGATAGTGAAAGGCCTTGATATCATTCCCTATGAAGACTAGTTGAAGGAACTAGGAATGTTTAACCTAGTGAGAAGATTTGGGTACAGGGCAGACAGCTGTCCTTAAGTACACTTCTAGAAATAGACTTGTTTTGCTTGGCCTTGAGGGGTAGAATTAAAAACAATGGACAAAATTTTCTAATCATGAGAGCTATCCAAAGGTAGAATGGGTTCCCTCAAAGGTTATTCTCCCTCAAAGGCTGGATGATCACTTTGGAAATATATTGTAGAGTGGCTTCTTGCTTGGATATGGGCTGGACAAGGTAGCCTTCCATCTCTGACATTGTATTATTTTGCTTTTCTGTGAACTATAAAAGAGGAAATGGGAGAGAAGTGAGGGGGAAATGCATATGATGTTACAATAACAATTTAATTAAAAACCAAGATTTATCAATAAAACATTTAAAAGAGATGGCCATATCTAGAATAAGGAAGTTATTGAATGGGAGAGGGGATTTTACACATCAAATATCTCCAATAAGTCTCTGATAACCAAGATATAGAGGTAATTAATACAGATATAGAACACCAAGCATCATTCCCCAATGAATACATAGTCAAAGGATATGAAAAAGAAAAAAAAAACACTTCTCAAAAAAGCTGTAAACTATTAATAGCTATCTGAAAGATTGATTCAAATAATCAAATAAAGAGAAATGCAAATTAAAACAATTCTGAGGTTATATCTAGAAAATTGACAAAAATGACAAGAGACAAGAGACAGTTTTGGGGTGGGGCGGAGTGCTGTGGGAAGACAGGCACACTAACACACTCTTTGTAGAATTCTTATTTTAGAAAGCAATTTGGAATTCGTCCTAAGACGTGACTAAAATGTCTATACACTTTGATCCAGAGCGCCCACTCCTGTGAAAATACACCCAAGGAGGTCAAAGTCAGGAAGAAAGGTTTCACATAGACCAAAATAGTCTTAACGGCCTTTTTTTTGGCATAGTAGCATGAGCTGGGAGCAAGGTAACTGCCCATTGATTGGAGAATTTCAGTTTTTGAAAGTGATGAGCTATGTGCCATAGGAAACAATACACATTGAAAAATATGGAATAATAATGAAAGCTAACATTTTAATAGCACTTAACTATGTGCCGACACTGTGCTGAGCACTGTGCAGAAAAATATCCAAATACCCTGGGAGGTAGGTACTGTTATTATCCCCATTTTACAAATGAGGAAACTGAGGCAAACAGAGGTCAAATGACTGCCCAGAGCCAGTAAGAGTCTGAAGCTGAATTTGAACTCAGGTTTATCCTGACTCCAGGCCAGCTGCTTTATCTGTTACATTACCTAGCTGCCTGATAGAGAATCCAGTAAGCAGAAAGGAAGACTATTGCCACACGATGTAAATGCACAACAACGTAAATGCAAAGAACAAAAGTCCCCAAACTGAATAGTGATGTTATGATGATTATGAAACTTGACCCTGGAGAAGGACTGAGAAAATGACCCTCTCTCCTTTTTTTGTAGGGGATGGGAGGACTATGGGTGTAGAATATTATATATATTGTCAGACTCCATGGATCTGTCAGTTGGCTTTAGGTGATGTAATAGAGCTCTGAACTAGGAGTTAGGAAAACTTAGGATCAAATTCTGCCTCAGATACATATTAGCAATATGACTATGGACAAGACAATTTACCTTGCTCAGACTCAGTTTCCTCATCTGTACAAAGGCTGTTGTATCAAATAAGATGATATACCTTAAAGCACTACATAAATGTTAGCTACTATTATTGTAATAAATGTATCTCTTCTACCCCACCCCACCCCCACTTTTCTTTCTCTTTTTTTTAGTACAGGGCATGACTTACTTTGTTAAGGGAAAGAGGAGAGATATATTCAGAAATTATGGTGATGTAAAAATAAAATTTATCAACAATGATTTTTAAAAACAAAGTGTTAAAAGTTCCACATGTGGCTTATATAGACTGATAACAAAATAGTTATCCATCTCGAATCTTGAAATTTACACATGCAGAAAAGCTGAAAAGGCATATTGCACAGGGAAATGGCAATCTTACAGACAGGACAAAACCTTCCAAAAATGCTTCTACAGTTGGATCATGCCCCACAAGAGGGTGACTGGTTAACCCCAACAAAGGCTTCCATCAATGTTTCTTCTTCCAGATGTGCATGATAATATAGTTCAGTGTTTTGAGACAGTTCTGCAAGCTCTTTAATTTTTTTTAAACCTAAAATAAAGCAGGGTAGGGGGTGGGAATCCAATTGGAAAAATAACAAACATAGACTAATTGTTGCTTCTGTGTTACATTACTCAATACTACAAGATTTCTAGAAACCTCAAAACTTCCCTGTGTCTGGTACCGCGTAAACCTCATACTTACTGAGCCGTATAAAAGTCCATCGGTGTCCATAGCCAAATACTGGCCAGACTCAGTGCTCTTTATATACACCTCACCCACGCTTTCCGCGCTTAGTTGCAGTTGAACTGAAATAAAAATAAAACAAGAAAAGTAAATAAACACCTAGCTGTTACAGATATGGCCAAGAAGCAGAGACTGTGAGCCATGGAAAATTAGACTCATTCATATCCCAAAACCCTTGAGGATGAGACCCAAAATAATAAAAACATAGAAATACAACCTCTTTTTCTTCCCCCTCCAAAGAAAGCTGTCTTAGGGAATTAACAAGTGACTCTACACTCATCTAGAGATCTATGCACCCTGCGTAGCAAGAAGATACTGAGCTTCACAGTGTTACTTTCCCTTGGTCTCCTCTCCTTCCCTCCGCCCCCACCTCCAAACCTTGTATAATGAGAGGGTTAAAAGAAATGGCCTTTGAGTGCTGACATTCTGATTTCTATATTCCAAGGTTCCTTCCAGCTCTGACTGTCTATGTTCTAAGGTCCCTTCCAGTGCTGACATTCTGTGTTCTATGTTCCAAATTTTCTTCCAGATCTGACATTCTGTGTTCCGTGTTCTAAGATTCCCCTCTAGCCTAGAAACAACATGAAAGGAGTTACATTGGACTCCATGACCTAAATACACATGGGATATAGAACATGCAAAGAATGATGGCCTGGACAAATTCTACTCTGATCAGAAAGTATTTTATCTTTCCATAACTAGTGTTGTGTAGGAGGGATGGGGGATGAGGGCATATAAGAAGAGATTTTGATTCAACCATTTTTTGAAAAATCTGAGGTTATTTTTTCTCTAAACAGAAGGGGGCCTCTGCAAAACAGTATGAGTCTCTGTACCTGGAACACAGGGAAACTACCAATCATGTGGCTTGGCTAAACCAGAGTGTGTACAGCTACCTGGCTCTGACACAGGCAAGAGTGAAATGATTGAGTGGGAGCTTGAAGCAGTTACTTGGGAGTTCTTCTCTGCTTAAAAATGATGCTTTGGTTTGCACTGATAGACTTGCCCCAAGGACAGGTATTGGGTGCTGGATGACTTTGTGTGCAGTGGATATTGCATCCTTCTTGGCACATAGTAGGAGTTTGTACACCCAGGAAACCATGGAAAGGAGGTTTTGGGAGTTTTGCCTGTAAAGACCTGCATTTAAATCAAACCCTAGTTTTACGGATTTTCCTTAATAAAACATGGGACAAGAACAGTTGCCTGTAGTGGGCTTGATTAGAATAGGCCCTTAACTTTTTTTTAATAGGCCTCTTCCTTTGGGTATCACTCTGTCTCACCGCCTTGATGACAAGACAAAACAGCAGGAGCTGTATGACAGTGAGAGATCTATAATCTGAAGTTTTCCTTATTCTTTGTCAGGGATGTGCTAGAGCCAGCTCATATTGGGAGCCCATTGTTAAATTTTCGATGTGAGCATATACACCTTGGAAATTGACAAATGCTCCAAATTAGAGCTTATCACTTACTTAACAAAGTGATGGAGAAAATATTAATAAGGCAGATTAAACTTTAAAATGTGGGTTAAGATTAAACTTAAAACTTAAAAAAAAAAGTTTTGTGTGTATGTTTTCCAGAGAGCTAACTACTAAACATTTACCAGCATGCCCGTGACTTTGATCAATACTAAGGAAGATTTTTAAAAGGTAAAGGAGGCAGCTAGGTGGTACAGTGGATAGAATGGTGGGCCTGGAGTCTCTAGTGTCTTTGCTAAGAAAACTCCAAATGGGGTCACGAAGAATCGGACACAACTAAAAAATGACTGCACAATAAGAAGGAGGATTTTTAAAAGGTGAAGGATTTGAAATTCCCTTATCCCTCAGGAAATCTTGGCTACTAGGACTTAGGCCCCTTACCTAGGTTTCTTTAGTGACTAGAACTTGAAAAGTTCATTGAAAAGGGATGAGTGGACAGTCATAAGTCTATTTTCTCTTTAGAGCATTATCCTAGATTTGGAGCTAGAAGGGACCTTGGAGATTACCTACTACAATACCCACATTTTACAGATGAACAAAGTGAGGCCACAAAGAAGTTAAGTGACTTGTCCAAAGTCACATAGTTAGCAAATGGCAAATCTAAGATTTGAACTCCTTTGAGCCCAAATCCAGCATTCTTTCCACTGCTTCATCAACTTGGCATGTACTATTAGGGCAGGGGGAACAAAAAACCTACTTGGCATTGTTAGACTAACATGTCATGTATGAGATGAAACTAGTGACCAGTCGTCAGCAGGGTATATCCTTTCAGTTGTGAGGCCTGTAGTGGGGATGAATAAATATGTGCTTGGCCACTTTGTGACCCAGAGAAGCATTAATCGTATGGCTAGTGGGGGTAAAAAGGTAAGTCTGTGCTCCTGATATAAACATAGAGCCAAGGAAGTATGGGACAGTGACCAGAGCAAAGGATTTGGAATCTGAAGACCAGGGTTCCAGTTCCATTTCTCTCACTTAGTAACTGTGTAACCACGGCTTAATCACTTTGTCACTTTGAGCCTCAGTTTTCTTATATGTAAAATGAGAGAGATACAATCTCTTGCCTGCTAAATTGGCAAAACTAGCAAAGAAACTGATAAGATTTAATGTGGGCAGGCAGTAAAGGAATAGATATGCTAGTTATAATAATAATTTATATTTATATAATACTTCATATACATTACTCCTTTTGAGCCAGGGGTCAGTCTTGTGTGGGAGGCTCCTCAGGTACCATTACTTCCACTTTGCAGATGAGGAAACTGGCTCAGATGAACTGAATGACACTTCCAGGCAAGATCCGAACTCAGAATTTGAACTCAGGTGCTCTGACTCTCAATCCAGTGCTCTTTCTGAAATACCACATACTGCTTCCAGCTAAATTAATTGGCCATAGTTAGGCTAATAAGGCAATTCTGAAAATGGCACTGATTGACCCCTTTCCTTCCAGCCTATTTTCAAAGAACAGGCAGTTATCTGCTATTTACCAAAGCATTATATTTAGAGTCAGAAAGACCTAAATTCAAATCCTACCTGTGATACTTAACAGCCATGTGCCTTTGTATGAGCTATTTAATTCCCATAACTTTCAGTTGCCTTCTCTGTAAAATGGAGATAATACTACCTACAACATCTATCTCACAAAGTTGTTGTGGGGGTCAAATAAGACAATATATGTATTTTACAAACTTTAAAGTGCTATATTAATGTCAGTCTAATGACTAATTATTACCAATTATTACTGCATGAAGAGCTACCTGGGCAGCTAGGTGGATAGAGAGGCAGGCCTGGAGTCAGAAAGACTCCTCTCCCTGAGTTCAAATCTGGCCCTCAAACTAGCTGTGTGACCCTGGGCAAGTCACTTAACCTTGTTTGCCTCAGTTTCCTCATCTGTAAAATGAGCTGGAGAAGGAAATGGTAAACCACTCCAGTATTTCTGCCAAGAAAATCCCAAATGGGGTCATGAAGAGTAGAACAACTACCCGGATTAGTCCATTCCTAGGATCAACACCATAAACACATAGAAAGTTACCTGCAAACTAAATGAAATAATCAAATCAACAAATATTTGTTAAGCACCTATTATGCTCCAAGCACTGTGCCAAGCAACGGGGACACAAAAAAAGGCAAAAGCCAATCCCTGCCCCCAAGGAGTTTATCCTCTAATGCATAATTGTTTCAGGTTATGTAGGGTGCATTTTAAAACCAATGGTAATTCAAAAGGGGAATAGATCCTTGTGGAAAGATTTCATAGAGGTTGTAGAGTTTATTATTTCATGACAAACCACCACTACACAGGTCTGAGCTATCTTAGAGAAAGAGCTGTTCCTGCTCTCCTGGGGACGATGACTTCTTTACCTGTAGTCCCAGGGTGGACAGAAATTGACTAAGTAATTTCCAGTACATTTCAGGACAATGTGAGAGAGAGATCTGGGGCCTGCTAAGTACATGATTCAGTGCCCAGACATGAGCTCCTCCACCAGGGTTATTCCACTGGCGAAGGCTCCCTTAAGGAGTTCCCTCTGTAAATATTGTTTCTTCAGGATATCCAAGTTTAATAGCTCATTTTCACTGGGTTCCTTTCTGGCAAAAGTTTCCAAACATATATCCTTCAGCAGGCCTGGCTGGCAACAGTGAGTGACACCCAGTCTGTGCCGTTCATGTTAGCTAACCATGTTTCCTTCCTTTTAGCATGACTGGAGTCCAGGTTTCCAAGCTCACATCCTTCTGCAGCCTCTGGTAAGGAAGAGTGGTCTGGAATGAAAAGGGAGTGTGATGTGGAAGGGGGCCAAAAGGCCTAGGAAAGGAGGGAAATTTTCCCCAGTTCTTTGACTTAAAGAAACAATTTGGAAGGCACTGTAGTATACTGGAGTACTGACTTTGCAGTCAGAGGACCTGGGTTCTAATCCCAGACCTGTCACTTACTCCCTGTGTGGTCTAGGGCTAGTCACTTCAATGACCTTAGGCTTCTCATATGTAAAATGAGAGGAGTTGGGCTCAGTGACTTGTTAGGAGTCTTCCTTGCTCAAAATCTATGATCCTGATGAACCAAAAAAGGACCAAGGAAGAAGGTAACTGTGTTTCCATCCTGTCTCTGTGACAGGATATGTTAAATTTTTAACGTTTAAAATCAGACTTGCACTCAACTAAGTGTTCTAAAGGCATAGGGAACGAGAAGATCAATAGATGCATTTCACCTTATCTTGCTCCCTCTCTGTACTTCTAACTGGAAAAACTGGAAGCCCAGAGATCAAGATTTGGAGGGTTGGGAGGATGAATCACTTTTTCCTTAGGCCAATGGAAGCCTTATAGCTGAGGTGGGGCAGGAGAGGCATCCAATGTAACCAGAGGTTCAGAGTCCATTTGCATAAACTTCAAAAAATTCCAGTCGTGGAAGTCAGTGACTTTTGCCAAGCAAGACAACTCACTTGAGCTAGCCTAGAGTGCTCACTCTGTCCATCTTTGAAGTGGGAGTAGTTGGTTACCTAGTCTACCAGAGATCTGGTAACCCACTTCCCAAAAGCTGCCAAGGAGATGAATATACATTTCTTCATACAACTTTTGGTAACCCAGTAAAATTAAGTGGAAGAGTGGATGATGTTTTTCACCACCTACTAGACAGGAAGTCCTGCCTAAATTCAACTTGATTCAATTCAGTTCAATTTTACAAACATTTATTAAGCACCTAATAGTGCCAGACTCTATGCTGGGACTCTGGGATATAAAGATAAAAACAGTCCCTGCCCTCAAGGAAGTTGCATTCTGCTAGGCGGAAAGATATGTATTCAAATGAATAAATACATGCATACATACATATATACTCACATATGTATGTGTGAAATATTTATGTATATGTGTGTGTGTGTAAATAAAATAAATACTAACTAAGTTTTGGTGGAGTGAGAGAATTGGAGAAGAGTTGTCTAACACTAACACCTGGGGAAATCAGAAAAGGCCCTTTGTAGGATGTGGCATTTGGATTCTAGGAGGCAGAGATGAGAAAGGACAGCCTTCCAGATGTAGTACTCATTTTGGGCTGGCTCTACCAATTTTCACTCCCACAAGCAGGTCGGATTGCCCTAGATCAGTTAACTACTTTTCTCTTCAAGGTTTTAGGGGTAACTATTAGGGGTTAGGGGTGATTTCTAGTATGGTTGCTTACAAGACTCTACCCAGTGTACTTTCCGTTAATAACTAAAACTTAATTAGCTTTTTAAAATGGTATAAAATGTCCTTTTCAAACCAGAGGTACACTCTTCTACAAGTACATACAGAATCCAGGGAAAGGTGGGCTCAAACTTAGAGAGCAAGGGGGTATTTCACAGGTCTTGGGTGGATGGAAATCACTCTATTTCTCTGTGGATCCCTTATAAAGTTTCCCTGAGGTGTGAGTAGCTCTTTGATAAGCTTTGAGTATTGGTGTCCTTGTATGGTCCTGAAAGCTAACAATCTTCCATGTTTTTTATTTGTCCCTGGCTCCTGATAACAGACTCTACACCAAACACTGCTATTCTATGATCACTTCTATAGGATGACAGTGGGAAGTCCAAATTTTCTGACCTTTTAAAATTCACAACATCATCCTCTGGTGGGGAGAAGAGGAAGGAGACAGACAATTCCTTTTCTCCACCCAAACAGTCCTCTCTCAGGGAGTTGGCTAGAGTTGCTTCACCAGAAGTCTGGCCTAATATTAGAATGCCAGATTCCCAAATGGCTTTGTGTTTTACCCAAGCCCCACATGGCATGACTGATTTTCTTTACCCAACTACAAGACATTTCCTATTTGTTTTCATTTGCTTCCACTCAACTAGTATCTGCAGTTATCCCTTCCACATCGAGGGACTATATCCCCACGTGGAAACATGGTGTTGGCTTGAGAATGAGCTCAAATATTTTAAAATACTTAGAAAAAGTAGACATTTAAAGAGATATATGTGTGTATGCATGCATGTACATGTATATGCATCATGCCTGTAGTGTATTTGGAAAATCCAAGTAAAATTTTTTGGCCCTCCCTTCATACCAGAGAAGAAGTCTGAATTATTACGGTGTTAAAAGATAAAATATGTTGATATTAAACAGTACTATACATCTTTTTATGCATTTCTGAGTTTCTAAACTTTTTCTGTGTCATCTGCTGGCCTTTGTGTGTCATCTGCAGCTTCCACAAACCCCCTCAAAAATTCCCATTTAATTTCTTATGCTGACCCATGATATATTAAAACTGTGATGGGGAAAGTCAAGATGTGGAAGAGATGACTATAGTTCATTCCTTTGATGGATAGATTGACTGATTTTATAACTCAATCAAATAGGTATTCTGATAAAAGTATCAGGGCATGGAGTATTGATAATTACATTAATTGGGGTTGAGTCCAGTGGGATATCCCTTTACACAGGCAGAGGGACAGGCTACAAAGACATGGAGGTAGGAGATGGTATGTCCCATAAGGGGAACACCAAGTAAGCTAGTTGGCTAGAATGCCGAGTGTGTGCTGAGTAGTAATGTATAGTCGGCCTGGAAAGGTAGACTGGAGCCAGACTGTGAAGGGTTTAAAAGCCAGACAGAAGAGAAAACTCTCTTTTATAGCTGCTATGAATTGACTCCTTTTTCATCATTAAATCACAGGGAGATTTAAACTGAGCTATTGCCCAGACTCATGTAGATCCTATCTTTGGATTGGATTGGAAATAAATATGGAAAGAGGGCAGATTTGACTATATCCCCATATGGAAACATAGTGTTGGCTTGAGAATGAGCTCAAATATTTTAAAATACTTAGAAAAAGTAGACATTTAAAGAGATATAGGTGTGTATGCATGTAGGTATGTGTATGTGTGTATGCATTCCCTCTCTTGTCTCTGGGCATTTTCTTTAATTGTCTCCCATACCTGGAATGCTCTGTCTCCTCCATGCTGACTACTGACCTCCCTGGCTTCCTTTAGGTTCTGACTAAAATCACACCTTCCGCAGGAAGACTTCCCTAACACCTCTTGATTCCAGTGTCTTCTTCTTTTATTTCCTATTTGTCCTGTACATAGCTTGCTTTGTATATATTTGTTTGCATGTTAGCAAGACAAAGGAAGATAGATGGGAGGATTCCATATTAGTCCCTCCTTGAGGAACTGTCTTTTGCCTCTTTTTGTATCCCCAGTACTTACCACAGTGTCTGGTGCATACTAGGCACTTAATAAATGTTTGTTGAGTTAAATTAAGGATGTTCTATATTCATCTATACAGACATATGTGTATTTGTATATGGTGTACATATGTGTGTGTGGCTTAGGGTTGATGACTTCAAAATCCCCTCCCAACTCTATATTTTTGAGCCTCTAATCCCAAGGGCATATGGTCCAATTAGAGACAACTAGGTGACATAATGGATAGAGCACTGGGTTCAGAGTTAAGTAGACCTGAGTTCAAATCCTACTTCAGACACTAGCTGTGTGATCCTGGGCACATCACTTAGCCTGTCTGCTTCAGTTTCTCAGCTGCAAAATGGGATAATAATAGTATCTACCTCACAGAGTTGTCATGTGGATCAAATGAGACATATTTGTAAAGCACCTACCACAATACCTGGCACATAGTAGGTACTTAATAAATGTTTGCTCTGTTCTATTCCCTTCCTTTTGTTTCCCTTGCCTTGTAGGATCCTATGACTCTATGGCTATAGAGACTCACCTGAATTTTACCAGTTGCTGTAAGACCCTAGGGGCTCTTGCTTTCTAAGGGGAAAAACATTAAAGAGCTAAGCCTCCTGAACTAGCCCTGGACCCTGAAGGGTGAGCTAAGGAACCTCTGAAGTATGACATCCTGTTTCAGAGCACCAAGCCATCCTAGTATCTCCCTGTTCAGCCCCAGGAATATTTTTTAATAAGGTTACAACTGGTGCACAGAGCAGGAAAAAAAAATGTGGTGAGAGGGCTCCTGCTTCTGCAAAGCCTCTGCTGCCTTGAAGTTTGCTTTTCCACCTTCATTCCCTGAACAGGGGCCGAACAAAATTACGTGCCCAGTTTATTCTGGGTCGGAGACTTCCCGTCCCTTGCCATGTTTACCCGGAGTGAGGTCATCTTCATTGAGTCCACTGTGAGGTTGTTTTGTGTCAATGGCATTTATAATTAAAATGTGGCCACAAATTGGGCTTCGTGAAGGAAAAGAAAAAGGAGGAGGGAGGCAGAAAGTTTGGGGAAAAATTCCAGTGGTTTAATTTATATATATATATATATATATATATATATATATATATATATATATATATATATATATATATATATATATATATATATGTGAGAAAGACTGTTCTTAGACTATGTAAAGCTATCTGTCCCCTCCTTTAGGAGCTGGACAAGTCTGCTCGGAAAAGTTCGGTGTATTCCAGATGTATAACTGACAAGTGTTTGGCTGAAAAGTTCTCCCTCCTCTACACAATCAGTTACATGGCATAATACCTCCTTTGGCAGAGCATGTGGTTGAAGTTAGAACCTTTCAGGCCTTTGCTTTCTGCAATGAGTTCTGGCCTGCCTGGGATCTCTGCTGTCCCTTCAGTCACTAAACATCCTCCCCATCTTTGCTTGTCACCTGAAAAATTGGTTCACTTCTCTTTATCCCCAGTTGATATCAGAGTATCTATTCTACAAGGCATCTAAGAGTTTTAAACCACAGCATTCTTAAACAAACCCAAAAAAGGGATAGGATGGAGTAGTAATGAGAGAACTGTCCTTGGAATCAGGAAAACCAGGATTGAAGCCCTGCCTCTGACCCCTACTAGCTGTGTGACCCTAGTCAAATCACCTAATCTCTCAATGCCTCAGACAACTCTAAAATTATAGATTAGAGATAAATTGTCTATCTGCTTGGATAGAGCATACTAGGATGAAATCCCAGGTCTAGTCCTACCCAGCAAAGCAAAACAAAAGAAAATAGATGGGAGGATTCCATATTACATAAAAGGATTTGACAGATTCTGACAAAAGACTCACAGAACAAACATGAAGTCATTAGATACAAAAGGGATGCTTCCTTATTGTGTTTGAAACCATCTTGTAAGAGAATAAATTTAGAGCCAGAAGGAACCTCAGAGGTTGGGTGGTCCTGTCCCCTCATTTCACAGATGAGGAAACTCAAGCAACTCAAGGGGAGATGATGCCTACGGTCATACAGTATAGCCAAGATTGAGCCTAAGCCCTCTGACTCCAAATCCAGCACTCTCTCCACAGCACCAGATTGCTACATGTTAAATGGCCCAGACACCCAAAGAGGTCTCCAGTCCATTTCCAATATGATTTTCTTTTGAAGTATTTGATCAATATTTAACTTTCCAGGAGCAGATCTATTGCACACAAGGCAGTTCTAGGCAGTAAAAGTGTCTATGCCGTTCTCCACAGTGTAAGAGAGTCAAAAGAACAGTGCTTTTGGAGTCAGAGGACCTTGGTTAAAATGGCACCTGGGACTCAGTTTCCTCATATGTAAATGAGGAGGTTAGACTGCAGTAGACTCACTTCCCTTCCAGCTCTAAATCTATGATTGTGCGGCCTGTTGAAACAGGATAACGCTGCAGCCCCTTCTTCTGTATTTGTGGGTTCCAAGTTCATTTCTTTAGTTATCGTTTTTTGACTGAGGAATTCCCCTTGAGGAATAAACCATTGTTTTTCCCTTACTGGTCAGGGAAGTCCAGGGAAACGGAATGGAACACAGAGAATCTCTGCCTTTCCCCAGGGACATAACCAAAGTTGGGTAACTGGGACTTTTGTTTCTAGGTTTCTTCCTCTTGGCAATCCCCTGGTCCATGCGGCATATAATCGTCCCTGCTTCTTCACTTAGGTCTAGGCCACCACCCCTTGCATCCCTGGAGTTAATTGCATCACTATGGTACCCCTCCTCCAAGGCCCACCTTTTCTCACTACCTAGTCTCATTGTGGCGCTTATAACAAATTCAATTAATTGGGGTTGACAGCATGTAATGATGCAGAGGACTACCTACCCCCATAAGATAAGTGAGTATATCTTAAATGTTTGAGAGGTTAGTACCCAAGTTCCCATTAAACATTGTCCTATTAATGGTAAGTCTTCTAGTGTTTGACTGAGGAATTACATTGTCAGTTGTTTAATATTGTGACATCTTCTGCTGGAAAGTGGGCCCAACTAGTGTCAAGTTTGTAAACTAAATGAATGAGTAGGCTAGATCAGTTAGATGTCAATTAGATGTTTCAGAAGCCACAGAAAGCTGAAGAGAATGAGATATAGAATCAGCTAAGAGATGCAGTGGGTGGAGTTCTGGGCCTAATATCAGGAAGACCTGAGTTCAAATCCTGCCTCAGATACTCAGAAGCTATGTGACCTTGGCAAGTAAGTCATCCTCTACCTTACTGATCTGGGTTGTTGTAAGGGTCAAACAAGATATTTGTAAAGCACCTAGCACAGTGCCTGCTATACAGTAAGTGTTATATAAATATTAAGGGAGAAGTTTCCTTTTTGGTAGGGGGAAGAGCAATTTACCTTTATGATTCCAACCATCACTCTCTAACTTCCTTGTCCAAAATACTCCTCACTGGCCACCACTCCCCGATATGTGCTGTTTTTCTCATTAGAATGTTAGTTCCTCAAAGGACACACATGTATGAAAATATTTCTAGCAGCTATTTTTTGTAGCAGGAAAAAACCCAACAACTAGGGGTGCCTACCTCTTAGGGAATGACTAAACAATTTATGCATGCATTAGAAATGATGAAATGGACCATTTCAGAGGAAACTGGGAAAATCTCTATGAACTGATGCAGGGTTAAATAACTAGAATTAGGAGAACAAATTTGTATAATTAAAACATTATAAAGAAAAAAAAACACTTTGAAAGAATTTAAAACCCTGATAAAGGCGATGATAAACCATGATTCCAGAGGGCTGAAGATAGAGCATGCTCTCTACTCTTTGCCAGAGAGATGATAGATTTAAAATTCAGAATGGGGCACATGTTTTTAGAAATGGACAAGGTAGGAATTTGTTCAGGGGGTTTTCTTTTTCTTTTTAAGGTTAATTGAGGAGAGAGAAAGTGGGAGGAAGAGATAATAAATGCTTATAAAATAAGCAAAAAAAAATCCACAAGAAAAATAGATTTTTTTTTGAGGGGGGGAAGGCAGAGCAATTAGGGTTAAGTGACTTGCCCAAGGTCGCACAAGTAGTAAGTGTTTCAAGTGTCTGAGGCTGGATTTGAACTCAGTTTCTCCTGACTCCAGGGCCAGTGCTCTACTCACTGAACCACCTAGCTGCCACAGAAAAATAGATTTTTTTAAAAAGAAGATAAGCCACTTGAGGGCAGATACTATCTTGCTTGCTTGCATTTGTATTTCCAATGCTTAGCACAGTATCTGGCTTAATGGTAAGTGCTTAATGAATCCTTTTTCATTCGTTCATTCATTCATCATTCATTCGTTCATTCGTCCAATAGAACATGGCAACCACAAATTCTAGGTAGCTGAGAAGCAGTTTGAGGTGATGTCAGGTGGCATAGATCTTAATGATGAGATGTCTTGTATGGCCTTGACAAAGAAGGAGAAAGGACTAAGCCCATTGATTCCTTTCACTGCGCGAAGCTTCCAGCGACACTCTCCTCATCTGGGGCTGCAATATGAATTTAAGAGATCATGTTCTATGCTTGTTCCCTGGCCCTTTCAAAGCCATGGTAGATACTTTTGATTTCTCTGACTTGAGCATACCCTAAGATTAATGATCAGGCATTTGTTTTTCCTTCCAAGGACAGAGATACAAATGAGGAAAAAGTAATCAATTAACCATATCTTCCTGAAAATTGGGCTATGAGACCAAAACAAGTCCAATTACCAGGAATCGTTATCATCTGGAGTCCCAAGAGTCATCTCTGCAATTGACTTGTACTTTCCATTAGACTAGCATAGTGTTCCGCACACAGCAGGTTCTTCATAAAAGGTGATTGAATTGAATGGGAGTATTTCTGCCCCACAGCTGCAAAGACACACCCCTGTGCTTCCTATGACTTCTAAAGATTTTTTACATTGGCCATTTTGCTTGATATCGGGTGTATTGAGCACGAGCAACAAACCCACCAGGAAGATAATTGTGCTTTGTGTGACAACATCTGTTGCAGAGGATGAGGAGGCGAGAAATTCTATGTAGAACTGGAAAAACTCCTTTGAAGCAAATCAAAATATATGTAGATAGTTAAATAGATAGATGATAGAGAAATGATCAGACAGATGATAAATAGATACAAGATAAGATTGATGATGGATAGATTATACAGATGATTAGATAGACAATAGATAAAAGATAGATGATTAGATAAATATATGATGGCTTAATGATAGATGATCAGAGAGATGACAGACAGATGGATGATTAGAGAGATAGTAGATAATAGATGATTAGATAGCTATTCAGTGACTTCAATGCAAAAATGAGCACAGAGGAAGATGATGAAAAAATGTCAGAAAAGGAGCCCTATTAAAAACAAAAGAGACCCAGGACTTATCAATTACTCAGAAGCTTGGTGCCTATATATCAAATACACTTTCTTCAAAAACAGAACAGGAAGTTACTGGATATGATAAGCAATGAACAACACCACAAAGTGAAACTGGCTGATGTAGGTATCATTTCAAAATAAACTGTTAGACTGACTACTTTAAAGAAGAAAATCAACCCCAACGTAGAAGAAAAGAGAAGATGAGAAGACAATGTGAACAGTGGCAATGGCTCCAATCTGACCTATTGAAACAAATTGTTAAAAGGGCAATGGATTTTTAAAGACAGTGACTTAGGGGGGAGGGTGCAGGTGAGGTCAGACTTATGATTTCTTTGCTATACAAAACGCTCCAATGAGGAAACACTCTCTACAAATTCAAATAAACAACTGTACTTCAACTTGTATTCTTAGTTAATTAAGTGAATAGCTCAGGGTCATGCAGTTCATACCTGTCAGAGACAGAACCTGAACCCAGGTCTTCCTGACTTCAAGGTCAGCATTCTCTTCATGCTACACTGACTCTCATAACCATTTCCTACAGAAATTTAATCACTGTGAAAGCAGTCACCACAACTATAAGGGGTTGGTGCCGACCCCGGGGCTGTTAGGACCCTAGTGCTTGGCCTGTTTCCTGGGTAAACCAGACAGGCTTAGTAGGAGTGGAACAGCAGGCACCCGGAGTGGGGGGCCTCTGCCTTTGAGAAGCCCCTGTATTCTACCTACACATACAGGCAGAGCCTGTCCACGAGGGACACACAAGCCCAGAAGGAGGGACTCAGCTGGCCATTACCTAATGCTCTTGAACCAGCGCCTAACGCAATGCTTTGTTACTTTACTTACCGGAACATCTTTGATACTTTACGGGGACATCCTGCCTCATGTCTCACGTAGCTCATACAGCTCTGATACCATCTTGCAACATGCCCGAGCATTCCCATGCCCTCGTAGAGTGCAACATCCCCCCTCGTTCCTGTACCCCTACAGATACCGCTTTGCAACAGTCCTAATCTTTCCCATACCTTTGCAGATACCATAGTGTACCATACATTGCAACAATCCAGATCCTTCCCATGCCTATACCGATACCCATACTGGAACAAAGTGCAACAATATACCCATACTGCAACATTTCTATCCTGTCCCTCTGCTACATTTCTGTTCCTTCCCATGCTGTCATCCTCATACCCATTGGCCACTTGCTTATGCCCATGTGGTGCAAACCCTATAAAAATGGATGATTTCTCCCACTAAATCGGAGTTCCTTCCATCTGGACTCCCGCCTCAATCATTGCATACCGAGACAGGTCCTTGCTGGTCAAGGACTACCAGGGGTGAGAGGACCCCAACACACAACAAGTAGGCCAAGCCAAAAGATCCCAGAAACTACCTCAGCCAGAAATCACTTGCTCTCCTTGCCAAGCAGACAGACTTGATGGCCAAGGACAACAGCACTTTGTAATATACACTCATTTACTAAATGCACTGGAGGAACATGTGAGAGGTGACATAGAGTAGTGGATAGAGAATTGTCCTTGGAACCAGGAAGACTTGGGTTTGAGTTCTACTTGTAACACTTATGATGTGACCTTGGGTAAATCACTTAACCTCTCAGAGTTCTAGACAATTCTCTAAGACTATAAATTGTTCAGAAGATGATGAGCTGAATTGGTGAAGTAAGTTTCCTAATCAGGAGTTCCCTATGCCAATGAAATCACAGCTCCAGTAGCTTTCCTATGGCGGAAGGTTACACACAATGTTGCTTCACACAACAGCAGAGAATGACAGAAGGGAAAATGAGCCTTCAGAAAGCTGTGTGTGTACTAAGAGCCAAATCATCCCAACAGTATTTACAGGTGAAACTAGAAAGAAGACAACAAACCAATGAAAGATAGAACATGACTATAGCACAAATAGCAGCATTTCTATTACAAACTTTTCCCATCATAAATGACAGGTAACCAACCACATTTGGACCTGTACACTTCAGACTCTGGTGTGCTAAAGGAGGAAGTGGTAATGGTGCTAAAGAAAAAGACAGAAAGAATATCTGGGTCAGACACAGAATATATAAGAGACATCCATGCCAGAAGTGGCACAATTTTGAAAAAAAAAAACTTGACAAATCACCCATGACCTACTCCTCTCTATTTTGGGGGCCCTCTCATCTTTCTCTACACTTTCTCTTGGTGGCCTCATCAGCTCACATGGATTCATTATCATTTCAATATAAATGAATCCAAAATCTACAATCTAATCATTTCACTTGAACTCTGAGCCTGAATCTCCAAGTGCCTGCTGGATGGCCCTGAACATCCTATAGGCATCTTAAACTAAACATGTCCAAAATAAAATGCGCTGTCTTTACCCCTAAACCCAATCCCTTTTCTAACTTCCCTATTTCTTTCAGGAGAACCACTATCTTTCTAGTCACCCAGTTTCACAACCTTGATTTTTCACTCTCATTCATCCCTGAAATGTCCAATCAATTGCAAGATCTCTTCAATTCTGCCTTCTAAACATCTCTTGTCTCCAACCTCTTTTCTTTACTCATGCCACAACTCCATTTCAGGCCTTCATTATTTCTCACCTGAACTATTGCAATATATTCCTAATGGATTTCTCTGCATCCAGTCTCTTCCCTCTCTAATGTGCCCTACAAACAATAGCCTAGTTGATATTCTATAAATGCAGGTATGATCATGTCAATTTCCAGCTCAAGAAGCTTCAGTGTCTCCCTATTTATAATGTCTTGGACAAAATAAATTACTCTTTGGTATTTAAAACCCTTCACAGTATGGCTCCAGACTAGCTCTCCTGACTTACAAATTATTTCTCTCCATGTATTCTATGCTTCAGAAAAACTGACCCACGTCTTGATCCCTGTGCGTAACATTCCATATCTTGCATCTCTGCCTTTGTAGCCCCATGACTGGAACACACTCCCTCCTTATCTGTACCTTTTGGAACCCCATTTCCTTGAAGAGTCCTTTCCTAATTCCCCTAGTTGTCAATACCATTTACTTAGAAATTACTTTGCATTTTAAAATATTTATGTAGTCCTTCACAGAGTCCTATGCCAATGCTTCATCATTCTATGGAAGTAATTCTCAAAGGCTGTGTCAGTTAAGTGGCAGGTTCTATCATGCTGAAAAACTTCAAGTATAACCCCATTAATGGACAATGTTTGCTTTTTAAAAAATGTATTTTAGTTTTAATTTGTGGAATAAAACAAACATTTCCATAACATTGCATAATTTTAAAAATGATGATTGCACGTGAAACTGCAAATCTTCTATGTACAACTTGCTATTCCTTTTAAATATATAATAAAGTTATTAAGTGAATTTTTTTTCTTTTTTTTTCTTCTCTCCCCCCAATCTGTTCTCCAAAGCCCAACTTAGTGAATTATGGAGAAGCACATCACTAGTAAGCTGGCCACCTGGTAGTGATTTTATTTGGCCTTGTT
Source organism: Trichosurus vulpecula (assembly GCF_011100635.1). Classification (NCBI taxonomy): domain Eukaryota; kingdom Metazoa; phylum Chordata; class Mammalia; order Diprotodontia; family Phalangeridae; genus Trichosurus; species Trichosurus vulpecula. Next base: position 51,149,553 of record NC_050575.1, read on the forward strand.
CACTTATGAAACAAAGGAAAATAAAAAACCACCTTCTATATTGTGAAGCTTTATTCTACTTCTACCATGATGCTAGCAGAGTGGAGGGGGGTGGGGAAAGGGAAAGTTTTTATACCAGAAACATATTTTAATTTGACTGTTGGTACACTAAATGTAAAGACGTTGTTCAATAACCATCAAGTAGACATATTTCTGGAGGAACTGAATCATATCAATCTTGACATTCTTTCTGTAAAGGAAACCAGAAGAAGGGTGTTGTAACTAAATGGAAGGATCATTCACAGGTATTCCTTGTAGAGGCAAAGAAAAGAAATGTTGAAGTGAGTTTTATCTTACACACAGAAGAAAGAATAAACTTTATTTATTGGAATATCTGGGTCATCATGTATTATAGTTCTAATGATAAGTATTCGAAAAAAACTTCCATGAAAATAATTGTAATGTATGCACCAACACGGGTTGCTAAGGATGAAGAGATTGAGAAATTCCATGAAGAATCTGATATGACCTTTAAAATCAATGTATACTCCGATACCTGGTTACTTAAATGCAAAGGTGGGAAAAGGTGTGAGGATGGGGAGAAATATACAAGAAAGCGTTGTTCAAGAAGGAGTGAAAGAGGCTAAAGACTGGTAGATTATATAGAAGCCTCATGGGGCAGCTAAGTGGCAAAGTGAGTAGAGTACTGGCCTTGGAGTCAGGAGGACCTTAGTTCAAATCTGGCCTCAGACACTTGACACACTTATTAACCGTGTGACCTTGGGCAAGTCGCTTAACCCCAATTGCCCTGCCTTCCCCCCTCCAAAAAAAAAAAAAAGAAGAAGCCTCATGCTTTTGTATAATGAATGAGTTCTTCAAAAAAAAAAGGAGAGATTTGGTAGACATATGGATATGTTGAATATCAGTATAAAGCACAAAATAGAATAACTTAATAAATAGGAAAAGCCCTTATCTATGAGTCAGCTAATTATGAACAGTCAGACTACTAACTTTTCAGAGCTAAAACTGGAGTTAATTTAAAAAGGAATATTAATGAGGAAAAGATAGTCTGTATAATTGAAGTGACTGAACTCTGAATTATTTAAACAAGCCATTAAAAATCCAAAATAGACGATGGACAAGAGAAATGACATTGACATCAACTATAATAATTTCATCTAAAAGTTTAACCAATATAAATTAATTGCCACAACAAGGAGCCAAAAGAGCCTAGAAAGCACCTTATTCAGCAAACATCTGACTACCTTGTAAAAGGGAGAGGTGGCTGTCAAAAGCAACACTGGGTTAGAAAATAAACTTATTTGTAAAATCATACAAAGAAACATAATGAATGACTAGAAGCAGTATTATTTCATAAAAGAGAGAGAAGCAGTTAAAACTAGTTTAAGAAAAATTTGGCAAGGTATCTACATAAGCAAAATCATACCAAAGGTATTCAAGGATGAAAGTGAGATTACAAAGAGACAAAAGATGGAAATGATTTGCAAAAAGCATTTTAACAAACTTTATCTATTAAAGATGGAGCCACCACCCTAACATCATCATTCCAGATGTGCTAAAACACTAAGAAAAAAAAGACAGAAAAAGCAGCAGAGGTAATCAATGGTGGAAACAATAAAATCGTGAAGGCATTAAGGAACTGACATACGAGGTATATGCTGAAGGAAAGGAAGATACCAAAGACATTGAGAAAATATCTAGGACTTCATTAATACTGAAGAGAGAGGCAAATGTAACATCAGTAACTACTGATCCATATTCCTACTCTTCCACTTATGTGAAATCTTTATGAGTCATTTATGCATGAATTAAAGGCATGCTCAATGAGGGAAAAAAGGAGTCTTTTGCAAGCAATATTCAGCAGTAGACTGTCTTTACCATTTCAGAATTATCCGAAAGATGTAAAAATACAAGATCTCATTATGCTTATTGATTTTTGACTATGAAAAACATTTGATTTGGTAGAACAGAATACAGCCTTACTGGCTTTTTTTTACAATGAGGCATCTTCCATCCATTAATCAAAGACTATTCAAGATTCTTTGGAAGATATAACAACAGAAAAAATGGAGAGGTGAGTGGTAGATGTGAGCAGGCTGCAAAATCCAACCGGGGGGAACTCCAAAGAAGAACAGGAGCAAAGGATGTTGTCAAGAAATTGTATGATAAGAACAGATTTGTTGGACGCATAGAAAGAGTGAGGGTTGACAGGTAGGTAGCCAGAGTGGTCCACTGGTACACTGATGTCCAGACTTCAATACTTCCCCCCACTATTCAGCTCCCTTTTGTATGCTGTTTTTCCTTCATTTGAATTAAACTCCTTGAGGGCAAGGACTATTTTTCCTTTTTGCTTGTATTTGTATCCCCAGCACTTAGCATAATGCCTACCATATAACGTTTAATAAGTGCTTGTTTCCTTCCTTCCTTCTTTTTTCATTGTCCATTTACAGGGTCTTTCCAAGTATCAAATTGGCTGACAATCAAATTGAGTGATACAATTTAATATTAGGTAGTCAAAAAGACTCCAGTATATTAGAGGATTCCTTGGGGCCAACTTATGGGAAGACATGGACAAGAGTCAGCAAGATGGATAGGCATGCATGAGTTGTGGTCTGCATTATTAGAGAAAACTCCTGAACTGACGAGATCACAGATTCATTTGAGTATTGAGTGCTTGAGTATTTATTTTGTATATATAATGTAATTTACTTATTCATGAAGATACTGTATTCCCCAGTGGAATGTAAGATCTTTGAAGTCAAGGACTGCCTCATTTTTATACTTTTATCTCCAACTCCTGCCATAGCACCTGGCACACAGTTAGTGCTTAATAAATGCCTGTTGATTGATTCAATGATGGATTGATTCTCAGAACAACTGAAATGAGCTGAACAATTGATGGTATTACTCCCCCCCAAAAGGCAATCAAGAGGATATTAATAATTACTGACCTATATACCTGACTTCTTTATAAAATCCTTATGAGAACAATTTAGCTACCCATCAAAGACCCACATTACTTTGATAAATATTTGAGAAGAAAACAAGTGGGGTTTAATGCATAATTTTCTATAGCACACCACTTATTCATAGCCATGAAGCTGCCTGAAAAAATGTAAAGATTTGCTATGTTTATTATTTGATGGATTTTTTAAACATTTCACTCAATAGAAGAAAAAACACAGCCAAAAAGACTACTCCAAAAACTCTCTCATCCAAAAGGCTAAGATCATGGTATAATCTTGATCATAACACCAATATTCTTTTGATAAATGTAATTAAAAATGTAACTCTAATCAACTACTTACTGGTATCAAACAAGGTATAAAACAAAGTACTATATCCTGGCCAAAGGTGTTTTCCACTGTTACAGAAGATGCCTTATGCAGTGCCCTAAGGAAAAAAATATTCTATTATCCATGGTGAAGGCCTATAGATGTTGTTGTTTGCTGATGACATTGTGCTGATTCTATTAAGGCTCAGAATACTAAAATGCTTCCTCAGTAAGATCCATAATCATTCAACAGAGGCCAGCCTAGTAATCCACACTGGAAAAACCAAGTGGATGAAAAATACCTAATGTTTAGATTGTATCACCCAATTTGATTGTCAGCCAATTTGAAACTTGGAAAGACCCTGTAAATGGACAATGAAAAAAGAAGGAAGGAAGGAAACAAGCACTTATTAAATATTATATGGTAGGCATTATGCTAAGTGCTGGGGATATAAATACAAGCAAAAAGGAAAAATAGTCCTTGCCCTCAAGGAGTTTAATTCAAATGAAGGAAAAACAGCATACAAAAGGTAGCTGAATAGTGGGGGGAAGTATTGAAGTCTGGAACACCTGAACACGGGCTGATAAGCAGGGCCCAGAATTCAAGTGCAGGAAGAAAAGTCTAGGTTGCACTTAGTAAACTGTTTAGTACTCTTAATAATCCTAAATTTAATCATGATATAAGACTCCATTTCACTTTAACACTGATATTCTCCCAGTGAAGCAGAATTGTTGTTAATCATGGAATGCAATAATCTCCAAATAAATAAAATTGAAGGTGATTCTCAGGGTAATAGAAAAACATATAGAAGGTATAATCAGAGTTGCAGCATATGCTTCTTGAGCCCAAGAAGCTCTTTTGATGCCTACTATTTGTGTTACCTTGGAAAAATCACTCAACCCCTCGGAGCCTCAACTTACACATGTGAAAAATGAGAGATTTGGACTAGACACTTTCTGAAGGTTGTTCTTGATAAGTGGCATAGAAGATATAAAGAAAATATCTGATTAGAAGGGTACTAGTCTTGTGGTCAGAGCAGGAGATAACAAATATCCAGCTGAAATGTTGAAAGGCTTAGAGGAAGGTCTTAAGAGAACCGGATGAATTATCTATAAAGCATTTATGGAAGATAATGGAAGGATGAGAAAGTGTGGATGAATTGTTAATCTGCATCATTAGAGAGAATATCTACATCAATTAATCCATCAACCAAGTATTTATTAAACACCTACTAGATGCTATGCACTGTACTAAGTACTGAAGTTACAAATATAATGAATGAAACAATCCCTACTCACAAAGAGCTTAAATGCTAATAGAGGAAACAAAAATACACGTGTAGATATAAGTTGCATAAATATGAAGTAAATACAAATATTTACAAAGTAGTAAAATACAAAGCAGTTTAGGAGGTGGGGCACTAGCATTTGGGGGAGAATCAGGAAAGGCTTCATGTAGAAAATGGTGCTTGAGATGTGTTAAGTCTGTCTTATTTTATTTTATTTTTAACCCTGCTAACTTTTTATGAAGTACTCTTGGACCCGAGGGATTTGTGAATGAAGGCACCACTACAAATAAATGAGTTGGCTGCTAATCAAGGTCAAACCAATGGCCAAGAAACATTAACCACTGCTCTTCTTGGGGGATTGTGCTCAGCACAACCATTCATAGATTTTATTGCTGGCTAGGAACTTGGAGGTCATTGAGTCAATGATTTACAGCTAAGGAAACTGAGGCTTAGAGAGGGGTAAGCAAATTTCCCCCTGGTTGTAGAGCTAGTAAGTATTGGGTGGAATTGGAACCCAGGTCTTTTGGCTTCCAAGGCCAACCCACTATCCCATCTCCTGGTTAACAATGGTAGCCTGGTTAATAATAACTGCTACAATTCTCTAAGATTAATTAATCCCTCTCCCAACTAGGAGTTAAGAGCAGCTAGGTGGCACAAAGGACAGAGTGCCAGGCTTAGAACCAGGAAGACTCATTTTCCTGAGTTCAGATCTGGCCTCAGACACTTACTAGCTGTGTGACCCTGGGCAAGTTGTTTGCCTCAGTTTCTCACCTGTAAAATGAGCTGGAGAAGGAAATGGCAAACCACTCCAGTATCTTTGCCAAGGAAACTTCAAATGGGGTCATGAAGAGATAACTGAAATGACTGAACAACAAAAACTAGGAGTTGGCTTTTGGGAGGGGTTGCACTCATTTGCTCTTGTCCCACTGAGGACAACAGTATACTTTCCTCAGAGGGGGATGCAGTTGAACCTCAGAGTGGGAGGTTTTGAATCCATATGACTTAACTCCCTGAGCCACATCACACTAATTTCCATCATCATACCTCAACTTGGATCCACATTCAGTGAAAAAAGCTTGGCCTATGCCAAGCAAATTCAGTTGGTGGACAAGCAGTAAACAGTAAAGTGTTACTAAAGAGAATTTATGCCCAAGTGTTGTCAGAGAGGTGGGAGAGCCATTTACTGAATTTAATCCACATCACAGAATTAAGGACCACAGATGCCTAACTGGAAGGGATGTTAGAGGTAACCTAGTCCAGTCACCTTCTTTGAAGGATGAGGAAACCTAAACACAAAAAGATAAAAAAATTGTCCCAGAGTCCCATAGATAGTAAGAAGCAGCCCAGGTAGGTGTAGGCTGGTAAATGTTTAAAAACCAGCTGCGGGGGTGAGGGTGGGGCAACGTGAAAGAGCATTTCTGCACACACACACACACACACACACACACACACAGCGTCATTAGCCCTTAGCCTAGACAATCAACAAAACAATAAATCAAGCCCTGATTTTTCAGCAATTACTGATTTCTCCATTTCTGAAGTGTAAAGTGCCCACATTGAGCATTTAACATTAGAGCTGGCTCCAGGAATTTGAGCACAGATGTTTTGCTTCCGAAATCCCCTGTTCTTCCCACTGTATCATGCTGCTAAATGGCAATTTAGAACCGGAAGTGGCCTTGGAAAAGATCTGGTCGAATTCCCTCATTGGACAGCATCATCAGACTCGATGTAGATTGAAAGGCAAGGGCAGAGTAGCTCCAGAACTGTACCAGTATCCGTCGAATGTTAAAAGCCCTAAAGGAAGGCCTTCAGCGCACAGGCCCTTAGCATTCCTGGGAGAAAGTCCCTAAAATTAGGAAATACCACAAATATTATCTTGGACAGAGCTGCGGAAAGCTGAGGTTTGCAGTTTTCCAAACTAGTCCTGATATCTTAATTCAGGCACGGAAGCCTTAACGCGCGGCCGTGTATGGAGATCTTCAGAAATATTTATTATGATAAAGAAGGAATGTAACCTGTGCAGAAATCTGATTCATTCCAGACTGCTTTGAGTTCCCTAATTTAAAGTTTCCATATATAGTTTAGAACTCCAAAACATGTGATCAAAGCAATTTCTTTTTCCCCTACCAGTTCAATGGTCAGGGATTATTTCTTTTTCCCTTTTTTTCTTTGTATCCGTAGTTGCTTAGCATAAGGCCTTATACACAGTAGGTCCTTCGTAATGTTTTGTTGAATTGAATTGAATTATTTTCACCTGCTCCTGAAGATCAATGGTGTTGGGGGGGGCAGGTTCCTGCAGCCTCAAGGCCGCATGTGGCCTTCTAGGTCCTCGAGTGTGGCCTTTTGACGGAGTCCAAGTTTCACTGAACAAATCCTTTTTGCACGGTTACTATGAATCTTTCTGTACATAAACCTTGAAGGATTAAAGCCACCCCAGCTTTGACGCTAGATTGAATTCCTTCAAAAAGTCACTCTTTACTCACCTTCTGTCTAGCTATGTTTTCCACCCGCTTCTGTATTTCCCCATTTATTCCTTCCCTTTGGCAAGCTTATTTAAATAATAGCCTCTTTAAGAAGGGATAAGCTCTAATTTCAGCTTTCATAACTACCTTTTGTTATTCAGTCATTTCAGTTGTGTCCAATTCTCCCAGACCCTATTTGGGGCTTTCTTGGCAATGACACTGGAGTACTTTGCCATTTCCTTCTCCAGCTCATTTTACAGCTCCATTTTACAGCTAACGAACCAAGGCAAAACAGGTTAAGTGACTTGCCCAGGGTCACACAGCTAGGAAGTGTATGAGGTCAGATTTGAACTCAGGAAGATGAGTCTTCTTGACTTCAGGTCAGGTATTCTATCTACTGTGCCACCCAGCTGCCCTTTCTTTAACTATATATTATGTCAATACAGCAAGGATCTGTGATTTCATCAATATGGAAAGTTCCTTATATACACACAAAGGAAGATTGCCACACTGCCCATTAGCATGTAAGCCTAGGAAAGTTGTCTAAGGCTCAAACAAATAAAGAGACTTACCCCTGGTTATAATGAAAGGAAGATCAGAGGTAAAATTTGAGGTAAAGGGTATTTTAAACCCAAGTCTTCCTGACCCAAACTTCAAAGCTCTATTCCCTATGCCATAGTGCCACTAAAAGTACCTGACCCATGAGTAGAGACCATTAGTTAATTGATCACACTTCGACATAAACATCTAATGTCAACCATATAAGTCAATAGAAGGAATGTTTATGCATGCACACATACATACACACACACACACACACATACACACACGTGCGCACGCTTGTGTGTGTGGATAGATAGATAGATAGATAGATAGATAGATAGAAAGATGGAGGCAGTTAGAAGGCTCAGTGAATAGAGCCCCGGGGCTGGAGTCAGGAAGACCTTAGTTCAAATCCAGCCTCAGATACTTACTACTTGTGTGACTATGGGCAAGTCACTTAACCTCTGTTTGCCTTTGGAGAAGGAAATGGCAAACTATTTCAGTATCTTAGCCAAGAAAACTCCATAGACAGTATTGATAAGATATGGTCCACAGGATCACAAAGAACTGGACACAACTGAACAACTACACAAAAACAAAAAAAAAAACAATAGCTAGATAGGTATCTAGATAGATAGAGGAAGGGAGCTCCTTTCCCAGAGCCATACATTCATTTATCAATACTGTCTAAGAGATGGAACTTGGGGGCAAGTTCCTGGCAGAGCTATTACAGGGAATTGGCGGGAATTGTTACTGTTCTCCAGTTACTACAGGTCTGGAGAAGTACTTTACCACTCTTGGTGACCACAACCACATCTGCATGATGTGTAGAAGTAAAGCTGTGTAATTTATTATGTGTAAGGCTAGGGTTATAAACTGAGATTTCACAAATCAATCCCAGTGTAAGCATAGCCTGGACAACCATACTTCCTTGAAATGAAGCCTATGTATGCACGCAGGAGTTACCTTCCCTGTCCCATCTGGCTTCTCATGTTACAATAGTAGAATCTGGGCTGGAATCTAAGGTTGGATCCTTCATCAGTTACAGAACCTTGGGACAAGGCATTGAGCTAGGGAGACATTTTACTCTGGCCTGGATTCTCCACCTTCTCAACTAGAAAAAATGTCAAGTTTTACATTATTTCCATAAAAGTCTTTCCAGATTTCTCTGTGTTCCTTAAACTTATTGGTTATAATTACATTACAATCTATTACATTAATGTGCCACAGTTCATGTAACCATTTCCCCTGTATTGTACATTTTGGATATTATTTTAGGTTGCTTCCAGTATTTTTTTATAACTACATGAAGAATAAAATCATCACTAACCAGAATCACATGAGGAAATGTGAATGAGAATGAAAGGACAAAGAATCCTGAGAGAAACTTAGTAAGATGGACTAAAAAAATCTTATGATACTTTGTTGTGAAATCATTTTATTTAAATGAAAACAGTAAGCATGCATGTTCAATGTTAAGTTTCCATTAAAACATTTAAAAAGAGCTTGGTAGAGGGGGAAAGTACACTGGATTTGGAATCAGAAGATTTGGGTTCAAATCCCAGCTCTGCTGCATGTGAGTTGTGTGAACTTGGGTGAGTCACAACCTCTCTGAGCCTTTGTTTCCTCATCAATAAATAAAGGGGTTGGACTAAATGGTCTCTAAGGTCCCTTCAGCCTCTCAGTCTATAATCCAATCATCTTAATCCTATAAGGAAAAGGAAGAAAAGGGAAGAAAAAGAATGGAAAGGGCGGAAAAGGAAAGTCAAACCCTCCTTTCAGCCTTTCTGGTGGAAAGTTAGGGGAAAATAGGAGGGTAAGGAAGAGAACTATAGGAGAGTATATTATAAAAAGTGCTTACTGTGTTGATCATTTCTATCCCTTGTCCCATCCACTTTGCCATCAGGAAGGATCCTCAGAAAGTGGCCCCCATTGCTACAGTAGAGAAGCTTGGGCTTCTTGTAATTCCCCAGTGGCAGGTTAAATCTTTCGGTCAGGGCTGTGAAGGTTGTGATCTCCCCTTCGGCCATGCCTCAGTTGTTTGGCTTTTACAGGGCCCTTCAAGACTGAAAGAAATTCAATAGGCTCATAGTTAGCACAGCAGCAAAGAAGACAACACTCGTACTTTTAAAGGGCATCAGAGGGACCCAGGGGTACAGCCTTTCTGGCAAGGTCTCTACAACAGATCACCAAGGGGATGCCCATGACTACCAGAGTTACCAGGTGGCAAGTGGTGACTGAACATGGGCCTTCTTAAGGGTAGACAGTCATTAAACGTGGGAGGGTTTTTTTGGTGCATCTCACAGATCCCAGTTGGACACAGGTTTGGCACAAGAGGCATCCTTTTTTAAGCTTCCAATTTAATCATTTGGCCAAAGAAAAAAAGGTTAAGGTCCCTCCTTCTGATCCACACACATCCTCAAATTAAATACCAAAATGGCACTAAAATAACACTAGGGGGCTGGTTGAAAGCCACAAAAGCCAATGAGGCCAGGGCTGAGGCTTTCTCCCTCCACCCTCACACTGTTTTGACTAGGAATTGTAACAGCATCAGGGAGCAGATAGCACAGATGGTCTTTGAGGCTATGAGTCTGCAAGCAAAGGTACAGGAAGTCATTTTGGCTTCAGAGGCAGTCTCGCCTATTATCAGTGACTGGGGAGGGGAAACCACAACAGTGAACCCTTTTATAACCTCTCAAATGACTGGAAAGAATAAAGGGTTAAGACAGGAAGGACACACATCCCAGTTTCAGGTCTTCAGGGTCAGGAAGAATTCACCACCAAAGTGTATTAGGTTAGGATTTTTTTTAAAAGATCAGTGTTCTGTTAGGGAGACCAAGCACTAATAGAATAGAAGCTTCCTCAGAACAGGGAATGTTTCATTTTTATTTTTGCAACCCCCACACTTAGCACAGTTCCAGGCACAAGAGAAGTGTAGTAAGTGTAGATAAGTGAGTAAATCCTTGTTGATTGACAAATCTAGCTATTTCATTATGAAGAACACCTCTGATTTAGTGCCTACCTTTTAAAAAAAATAAAAACCAGACAAAACTTAACAGATATCTCCAAAACACTCTCAACTAGAATGTGCATTCTCCCTACTATACATAGAAGACAAGTGAGGCAAAATAAATGTTTAAGTGTCTTAACTCAATATCACATAGCCCCTTAGCAATGCCACTAGGGTTGCTCTCCTTATTCTCTGTATTTTCATTGATCTTTTCCTCCAGTCTTTCCTTTTTCCCCTCTTCTTTATTTCCTTCACAGAATCATAGAATTTCAGATTTGGAAGAAACTGCCACAGCCATGTAGTCCCACCTGTAACCCAAAAAAGATGTTTTTGTTGTTGTTTGCCATTTTGACATCAATGGTGATATATTGACCCGTGAGTAAAATGAATTTATGTGAGACAGAATTGTACAAAGTTATCAGCCTCACTCTCTCTTCCAGGGTCATTGAAGTCCAGTGGCAGGACAGAAACTCACACAACCGGCAATGGTCCAGGATGCAGTGGATGACCTTGGTGTCTGATGTCTGACCAAGCTCTAAGTACTCCAAAGCATCTGCTTCAGCTGCCTTCATGGCATTGGAGCGAATTGTTCCCATCCAACCATTCTGCTGGGGGGAGTCATCATATGCTTGGGGTAGACATCCCCCTAACTCACCAATGGGTTTGTGGTCCATCAGTTACCCTCAACCTGCTTTAGCCTGTCTGCAGAGATGGTTTTATTGGGGGGGTGGCCGCTGCACATGCTACAGCTTCTTGGAGCTATGAGGTGAGAGTTGACTGCCAGCTGGAAGCCAAAGCTGGAAAGCGGTCTTGAAAAGGGCTCAGCAATCCCTTCACACCAGAGGTGCTAGTCCTCCCTCAACTCCCTATACACCCCAAACCACGAAAGTATCCTCATTGCAGCACACTTGATAAGTAGTCATCCAGTCATCGAAGACCTTCAGAGAAGGGAAATCCACAGCCTCCTGAGGTTGCCTCTTCCACTTTGAGACAGCTACAATTGTTAAGGTTTTCCTTTACATCAAGCCTAACTTTGCCTCCTTGTAACTTTTGTTCATTGCTTCTAGTCCTGCTCTCAGAACAAGTCTAATATTTCTCTCACGTGATTGCCTTTCCAGTACTTGAACAAAGCTATCATAGTCCCCCTTGAGTCTTTTCTGGGCTAAACATCTTCAGTTGCTTCATTTGATCCTCATTTGACATGGACTCCCTGGCTTCCTTCAAGTCCCAGCCAAAATTCCATCTTCTAGGAGAAGCCTTTCCTGATCCCCCTTAATGCTAGTGCCTTTCCTGTATTGATTATCTCCCATTCATCTTGCGTATGTCTTATTCACTGCTCATCCACCTTTTATGTCTACCTTCACCTAACTTTCACTTGTGGGCTCCAAGAAGCTGTAGCATGCACACTGGTTACACCCCTGTCTCAGTAGAAAGGCAAAACCAGGTTGAGGGTAACTGATGGGCCACAAACCCATCACTGAGTTAGAGTGGTGTCTACCCCAAGCACGTGAAATCTTCCCCTGGAATGGGCAGATGAGAACAACTTGTTCCAATTGCCATGAAGGTGGCTGAAGTAGGCACAGTGGAGCACTTAGAGCTTAATCAGACATCAAAGACACCAAGGTCACCCACTGCATCCCAGGCCATTGCCAGTTGTCTTGACTTTTGTCCTGCCACTGTACTTCTATGACTCCAGAAGACAGTGAGGCTATTGACTTTGAATAACTCTGCCACACTTAAATCCAGTTCACTTGTGAGTGAACACATCACCCCACGATGTCATTGGTCCTCTTTGAAACGAAGGACTAGCAAGAGTTGTTTTCACACTGTTTCCCCATTAGACCATGATCTCCTTGAGATCAGGGACTGTCTTGTGCCTTTCTTGGTATCCCCAGCACTTAGCACAGTGCCTGGCACATTGTTGTCCTTGTTCAGTCATTTTTCAGTCATGTCTGACTCTTTATGACCCCATATGGAGTTTTGTCAGCAGAGATACTGGAGTGGTTTGCCATTTCCTTCTCCGCCTCATTTTACAGATGAGGAAACTGAGGCAAACCAGGTTAAGTAACTTGTCCAAGGTCATGCAGCTAGTAAGTGTCTGAGGCCAGATTCAAGCTCAGGAAGAGGAGTCTTTCTGACTCCGGGTCTAGCACTCTATCCACCTCACTACCTAGCTGATCTGCCTGGAATACAGTAGCACTTAATGCTTCCTGACTTATTGACTAGACTAACTCAATGCCCTTCTCACTATTCAGATAGTTCTCCAGATTTTCTCCATTTTATCAATGTCCTTTATATTGTGGTGCTCCAAATTAAATAGCACCTCCTGCCTTTCCTCCAACCAGAGGTCAGAATAAAGCTAATTGGGGAACAGGTTTGATTTAGTTCTAAACGGTAGCAACAGACTGTAATGGGCCCCCAGGCCCTAACATGATGATTGAATGTTTTACAGGCCTCAAGTACAAAGAAAGATGACTCACCCTTCTATCTCTTCCCTATCTTTTCCAGGGTGAAAAGAGTAGCACTTTTGGAGTCCTTCATAGCCATTATTCAGACACCACCATATTTACAGAAGGCATTTCCTTTCAGAACTGTAATTTGATTCCTGTCATCAACACAAAGTTTACTGAAAATGAGGATGCAGGAAGCAAAGTAGTGAAGAATTTGGTAGACTACAGGGGCCAGACATTGTGCATTAGTTAAATTACAGGATATACCTAAAATCTTAGTGCATTTGTAGACTACTAGAGCTGCACGAAGACTTTCGGGACACTCCGCATATAATCCTTTTTTTTTAATCCTATAAGGAATGAATAAATGAATAAAGGAATAAAAAGCAGTTATTTCTTACTTCTTTGCCTTTCATTCTACCTTTATTTTAAGCAATAGACCAAAGTTCTAGGCAATAATTCATTCCACCAGGCACTTATTGAGCATCTACTATGGGTTCAGGTTACTGTGCACTATGCTGACGATACAAAGCCAAAATGAAACAGTCCTTGCCTTCAGTGAGCTTATATTCTACTAGGGCTGGAGGGTGGTGACAACATGAACAGAGACAATTAAATACAAATTCCATACAAAGTGGATGTAAGATCGTTAAGAGAGCACTAACAACAGAGTGGACCAGAGAGATCTCAGTGAGCTCTTGAGTTCACTTCAGAGGATGTTTTTAAAGACTTTATAAAACTATCAAGAACCACCTAAAATTATGAAATCCTATAAAGCAAAAGGCAGTTAGGTGGCACAGAGGATAGAGCACTGGCTGGGCCTGGAGTGAGGAAGACTCCTCTTCCTGAGTTCAAATCTGGCCTTACTCACTAGCTGTGTGACCCTGGCCAAGTCATTTAACCCTGTTTGCCTCAGTTACCTCATGTCTAAAATGAGCTGGAGGAGGAAACGGCAAACCAGTCCAATGTCTTTACCAAGAAAACTCCAAATGGGGTCACAGAATCAGAAGCAACTTAGAATGACCAAACGACAACAACATGAAGCAGAAGGCCTACTATCTTCATGAGGAGAGCTATCAAATCAATTCAAATTCTTCTAGTAATGGTTTAGCAAGCGATGCCTCTACCTCTCCATCATCTTGTCTCTGATTTTGGTTCATTTCCTAAAAGAAATCCAACAGCAGCATATTAATCCATCACTTGTTACTGTTACCTTTGACTTTTTGTGGGCATCCAAGCTTAAGAGGAAGTCTATGTAGAATGTATAATAATATGACACATTTACTATCTACAATAAGCCTAGTAGTTAAATAGTTGCAGCAAGAGGTAGCACTTAATGGACTGGTAAATATTTTCACGAAGCAGTAGATTTTTTTAGCTTATCTGCAACAGCAAAATGAGACCAGCTAAAGTCTTATTAGCATAACTATACAAAAGCCTATGCCTTTTGACATTCATTATAATTCAACAAGCATTATTAAGTGCCAAATTCATACATGGTGCTGTGTCATTTGGGCTCTGGAAGGTCACCTACTTGTATATGCATGTGTATGAGCACACGTCTACTCAAGACTATACTGATAAGGGTCTAAGGTTGGACCGAAGGCAAACATAATTGGGATTCTTCCCGATTATGGGAATTGGGAATTCTGGCTCTAACATAATTGTTATATACATTCATGTTTTCTCCCACATTAGAATGCAAGTTCCTTGAACTCAAGGAACTTTCACTTTCATCTTTGTAACCTGAGCACAGTACTTGGCCCATAATAGTTGCTTAATAAAGGCTGTCTGTGAGACCCTGGGCAAGTCACTTAATCCTGTTTGTCTCATTGTCCTCATCTATAAAATGAGCTGAAGAAGGAAATGGCAAACCACTCCAGTATCTTTGCCAAGAAAACCCCAAATAGGGTCGCAAAGAGTCAGACGCAGATGAACAACTAAACAACAAAAGCCTTGTTGTCAATTCACAGAATTTTAGACTTAAAAGGAACCTCAGAGATGATCTCTTCCAAGCCACTCCACAGGTGAAGAAACTCAGGCCCACAAGGGTTGCCCAAGTAAAGGGAGAGGGGGAAAGATCCATTTGTGCTATCATTTTCCTCACCCATAAAATTATAAAAATACCTGCCTTAACTACCAGATAGGGCTGTTGTTAGGACTAAATATTGAGATGATATGGGTGAAAATACTTGAATAAAAGAAAAGTGCCATATAAACATAAATTGTCATCACCTGTTATAGTAGAGTCTACTATGTGGAAATTTAACAGTCATTAAATAATTAATTTCAAAAGAAATAAATCTGATTTTAAGAGAGTGCTTTTCAGCTTCATCATGTTTGACTCTAATGAACTAATCCTCTCATAATGTAAATGAGTGTAACTCTTGTTTTTACAAATTTGGAACCAGAAGCCAAGATGCTAGAGGGCTTCCCCATGGTATTAGAGAACCGACTTTCAGCCCTTTCCATTTCCTACTCATCTGGAGCTGGGTTGAAATAAAGTGACACTAGTTCAGCCTATTCTGAGTGCTAGGAATCTTTGTGCAGCTTGGAAGCCAGGCTAAAAGGAAGAATGTGAATTTCTAAGGAGTAGAATAAAGAAAATGTGATGCATTTTGTAGAGCATTGAAGTTTTCCCACCCATCAGGGAAAGAAGGATCTTGCAAACTGTTAGCCTGTTTCATATCGACAGCCACCACAAGGTGTATGGGGTGATACTATAAAAAAAGAGGAAATAAATTCTCTTCTCAGAATCCTGCTTTAGAAGCTGGTCTTTAGCAAACTTTTAATAGGAGGAGATGAGTACGATACTGGTCTTACAGTGGACAAATGTCAGCAGTTCAAATGAACCTTTAATAAGTATAGAAAAATGGGCAAGGACACCAATCAACAACTTGGTTGCGGGAGAACCTGAAACCATGCTATCAGCCTTTTAATAGATGGGCACAGATTAGAAATGAATGGAAATTGTGTTCAACAATTTTTTTTATTGGGGACTTATTATGCTCAAGGTTCAGGGCTGGGATTGGAGCATACAAAGATCAGTCTGACAAAGATCTTACGTGGTATAGGCTCAGGAGATACATGGGTTCATATCCCACCTCTGAACTTACTAGGAGAATGACCATGGGTGAACCATTTAACTTTTCAGCCTCAGTTTCCTCATCTGCAAAATTGGGATATGAAAAACCGTAATACCTCACCAGGCTGTTGTGAGGATCAAATTAGGCAGTGAAGCATCTAGCGTTCAAATTCTGCCTCAGATGCTTACTAACTATGTGACCCTAAGCAAGGCACTTAACATCTATTGGTTTCAGTCTCCTCCGCTATAAAATGAGGATATCATCTACCTCCCAGGGTTATTTTGAGGATCAAATGGGATAATATCTGTAATGTGTTTTGCACAGTGCCTGGCACATAGTGGTTGCTTAATAAATGCTTGGTCCCTTCCCCCCTTCCCAATGAATGCAAAGTGCTTGGCAAATCTTAAAGTACTCTATAGACATCAACTATTATTAGCATTAATAGAGTTTATGTCGAGGAAGGTACATACGAATGGCTAATGATCTAAGGAAGAGTGAAATAAAGGAAAAGAAAAGCTCTGGCAAAGGCCTATGAGAAATTTAAGGAAGGAGAAATGGCATGGGCAAACCATCTTGCTTTCTTGCTTTCCTGATTAAAATGAGACACACAAATCAGCTCACTTCAAGTGCTCTTTGGAGCAGCCTCCAAAGCACCATTATCTGAGCCAGCCTGGCTTCTATTTGAGCTGGTCAGGAAGGAAAGCTTTAGCTTTTTCAGCCCCTTTCTGGAGGTCTTCAAGCAAGCCAAATGAAAACCAATCAATCAACAAGCATTTATTGTATCAACTCTGCTGGTCAAAGGGGCTACAAAAAAAATCAAAAATAAAACTGTCCCTGGTTCAAGGACCTTACTGTTTTGAGGGGAAAAAACCCAACATGACCATATTAGTAAATACAAATAATCCAATCTGTGGTAATAACATGTTGTTAGTTATTCAGTCTGTTTTCAATTGTGTCCAGCTCTTCATGACCCCATTTGGGATTTTCTTGGCAAAGATACTGGAGTGGTTTGTCATTTCCTTCTTTAGCTCATTTTACAGATAAGTAAACTGGGGCAAACAGGGTTAAACTGACTTTCCTAGGGTCATGCTGCTAGTGTGTGTCTGAGGCCAGATTTGAACTCAGGAAGATGAGTCTTCCTGACCCTAAGCCCAGAACTCTACTGTACCACCTAGCTGCCCAATGACACATATACATGTAAGTAAAGTAAACTGTGTATTGAAGATAAATACAAAGTAATTTCTGGGGTGGGAACAGGAATAGGAAAGACCAAATATGGAAGGTGGCACTTAAGTTGAGCTTTCAAGGAATCCAGGCACTATAAGAGATGGAGGCAAGGAGGGAATACAGTCAAGTTATACATAATAGAAAGGTAGGAAGATGGAATGTTGCATAGAAAGATCACAAGTAGGCCAGTTTGTCCAGAATGTAAAGTATATAAAGAGAAGCAATGTGTGATAAGTCTGGAAAATTAGACCTGAACATACTCCAAAGAAGTCAAAGACAAAGGGCAAAAATCTTATATGAATAAAATTATTTCTAGCAGTACTTTTGGTTCCAGATGAATAAACTGAGGCAAGCAGAGGTTGAGTGACTTGCCAGGGGTCAGCCAGCTAGTGAATGTCTGAAGGCAAAGTTGAACTCAGGTCTTCCTTGCTCCAAGTCTAGCGGTCTGTCCACTGAGCCACCCAGCTGCCACAACAATGTAAAGGAAAACAACTTTAAAATACTTCCTCTCCAATTCAGAAAACTGGTGACGTGGCATTGTTGTTCTTCGTCTCTTGGCAGACCGGTGATGGGTTATCAGTGCAGAAAGATATAAATTTTCAGAAGTGGCCAATGCGTTGATGTGTTCTATTTGAATGTACTTATTTGTTACAAGGGAAAGCTTTATAAGGAGAGAATTAGTAGGAAGTAATAGGGAAGCAAAAAAAAACCCCAGAAGAGCATCAAAAAAAAAAAAAGCACATGAAAGAAAACAGAAAGAAGTTCATATGGGAACCTTAACACAGTAATTTTATTACTGCTTTGTTAAACTTAATACACACTTTAAAAAGCAAAATGTATGTAATAGGAGTTCATCATTTCACATACAATCTTTGTTTTGTTCTTTGTATAAGGCTAGGGTTTATTGAATAAATCAATCAAGCTGCCCCATGTCGACTAAAAGTAAGTGATAAGATGCCCTGATACCTTAATGAGGTGAGAACAGGTTTCAATAAACCAATCAATCAAATATTTTAAATTAAGTGTAAAATGTCCTTGGATGAACTGAATGACCTTGAAAAGTGTAGTGTTTGACTGAGTCATGTCCTAAGGGTTGTCTGTAAAACAGAAGACTAATTCAAAATTCATTCATCCAAGTGAAAAAGCAAACAGAAATCAGAGAAGTTATACAGATTAGAATACACCAAATAATACATTAGGTAGAATGAGTTCTACATAGCTGAAAGCATGATAAGATTGCAGCTCAGATCAGGAGAGAGGGCCCTGATGTCAGGCAAGAAAAGATCCTTTTTGGGAAGTATCCAGGCAGGCAGACTGGGAAGCAGAAACATGTTAAATAACTGACTTCTCCTACATGTCTGCAGCTTCCAAAGTCTTTTTTCTCCCTGGAGTGACTTCTGGTCACATGTCTTTACCCAAGAGTATCTGGAACCAACTTTGTAAGTCCCTTACTCAGGTATTTAACATCAAGTTCAGCATTCTCTTTCTGATAATCAGGAGTCACATCCTCCCTTCATAAGTATTATACAGCTGTCCCTGCCTCATCTTTCTTGGGAAGGAGCCAAGTTCCAGTTGTATATTGAAATGTTTGGGTTCGTTGATGATTGTTAAGCTCAAAATTAAAAAAAAAAATTTAGGGAAGGTACACTAGAGCAGGGTTGTCCAAAACACGGGTTGTGCACCCCCATGCAGCCCACCCACATCCACCACAAGCACAGAAATCCACACAAATACTTTAGTTAAAGCATTTATGTCAATTTCCACGCCCGTAGTAAACACGGGCAGGCCGCATAAAATCACACTGTGGGCCACATGTGGCCCGTGGGCTGCACTTTGGACAGCCCTGAGCTAGAGCAAGATTTGTGAAAGTTATATTCCTAAAGAGTTTGTATTTGATCCTACAGACAAGTAGGGAAGCACTATAGCTTTTTTGGAGTAGAAATGCAAAATAGTCAGACCAGTGCTTTGAGGATATCACTTTGACAGCTGTATGAAGGACAAACTGGAGAGCAGTAAGACTTGAGGCCACATGACCAACCAGGTGAGAGGTCATGAGGACTTGAAATAGGATGGTGGCCACATGAGTGGAGAGAAAGGGGTTCATGCAGAGATGTTAAAAAGATAGAATCTGCAAGATCTGGCAACTTACGGATATGGGGGAGAGGAATGTTAGTGAAAATGAAAAGACAAGAATAATATTATAATATATTACGATTACATATAGTGTTACATATTGTATATGTTTTACATAACTATATACGTATACATATATGTATATATGTTTGTGTGTGTATACACACAAAAATATACACACATACACACATACATATATAGATACATATATATATATATATATATATATATATATACATATAAATATGTGTATATGTATCACCAAGGAGGTGAACCTTGGTACTAGAAGGATGGTGGTACTTTCAGCAGAAACAGGGAAGTAGAAAAGAGGATTTGGGGAGACAGATAATGAGCTCTGTTTTAGGCAAGTCGAGTTTGAGATGTTTGTGGAATATCCAGTAAAATGATCCAATAAGCAATTGATGATTTGGGACTGGAGATGAAGAGAGATGACTGATTTTCCGGGATGTTGTAGAGGGGTATGGATATGGGTTGGATTAGACAGTTTCTGAGGTCCCTTTCAACTCTGGGATTGGGCTATATGGCCTTTGAGATCACTTCCAAGCCTTTTACTCTGAGGTTCTATGATTCTGTGGATTGAGTTTTATAGGGCTGCTTGATTTTGGCTAGGGCTAAGAAACCCAAAGGAATTCCAGATTTTGTTACCCCTGCCAGGAAGTGTCAGGTTGGCAGAGAGTCACTCACACCCTCCAGTGAAGGGAAGTTTGCCTGAATAGACAGAGACAGTGTGTTCTTCTCTCCAGTCTTACCCCACCCTCACTCATTGCACTAGGCTTGAAGGTGGGAATGCAGCTATAGTTGTCTGGCATGAGTTGGGGCCAACATGCCACCAAAAGCCATACAGTTCTGCTCTGTGTGCTGAAACGTTATCTGCTGAAGGATCCATGTTCTCTCTACAGCTTTTCCTAAACTGTACAATTGATTTGTGTTGAAATGAGTTGTGAAACAGTTGGCAATTCCTGATAAGAAATCAAAATTGTCTAACAGTTATTAGCTGCCTTTTATTTGCAAGATCAGAGAGTGTATAACATAAGGTCAAAAGCCAGGAAAAATTGCATTCAACTTCTGTCTCTGATGCTTAGTAGCTATGTGACTCAAGGCACATCACTTAACTCTCCTAAGCCTTAGATTACCCTCATAAGATAATATGCTATAGATATTATGCCATAGATGCGTTACAGTCTGCCTCAAGGAAGGTAGAATTCCTATACCAACAAGATTCTTGACATATTGACATTATGGAAGGCAGTTCTTGAGACACAAAGATCAAGAGGGGGAAATGGTCCCTGCCCTCAAGAAGATTACAGTCTAGTAGAGTAACATATCAAATATAAAATCTTCTCAATAACAATGAATCCTCTAGAGAATTAATCATGATGCTCTTCTACCATTTGCTTAAGAGGTCTATAAACCATTAAAGCCAGGATGCTAGTGGAGATAATAATAACTCCCATATTTGTATAATACATTGAAGTTTTCAAAGGCATTTTCCTCACAATAATCCTGTGAGATAGGTAATATACATCCTTCCCATTTTGTTGTTGTTGTTCAGTCATATTTGATTCTTCATGACCCCATTTGGGATTTTCTTGGCGGAGATACCGGAGTGGTTTTCCATTCCCTTCTCTAGCTCATTTACAGATATGGAATCTGGGGCAAACAGGGTTGAGTGACTTGCTCAGGATCACACAGCTAGTAAGTGTCTGTGCCATATTTGAACTCAGGAAGATGAGTCTTCCTGACTTCAGGTCCAGCACTCCACCCACTGCGCCACCTAGCTGCTTTATTCCCATTTTACAGATGAGGAAAACCAAGGCTCAGAGAAGTGAAATGTCATGGTTCAAACCACCAATAAAGCCTCAGAAGCCAGAATTGAACCAAAGTCCTCTAGAGTCCTGGCTCTTTTAAGCTGTATCCTTACTGTCTCCTATTGACTTTTCTTGATATGTAATTTCAGCAAGCCTGGAGAAATGGTAACACAAATTGGCTCCTTTGCCTCCCATTCTTCGACCTGGGAGCCTTCTAATGCCATTCCGAAGCCACAGTGATGACAGATCTTCCTCTCACCATAGGTAGTAATTTTTCCTAAATGACCACTGTGTGCAAAAAAAAAGGAAGAAGTTGAGGACAATCCCTTATCTAACCTGACAAGACCAGTCAAGCCAGGCTATTGATGTCAAGGGCACGAAGACAGTGAGCTCACAGACAGCTGAGGTCGATGAAATGATGCCATCCGTGCCGCCGACCAGTGTGATCACAGACTTCAAGTGGTGTTGATTAAGTCAGTCTACTCTGCATGGCCTTTGTGGAGGTGCTTTCTTGGAACTCTTAATGAAGAATTAGACATACACAAGACTCCGTGTTATTTTTTCATGGGATTCTAGCTCTAGAACTGGAAGAGACCTCAGAAACCTTTTACTCTATCCCCCTCCCATTTTACAGAAGAGAAAACTGGGTCCAGGAAGGTTAAGTAACTTGCCCAAGCTCACAAATAGGTAGTAAGTGTAAGAAGCATAATTTGAACCCAGACCTTCTGATTCTGGAGCCAGAATGATTTCCACTATGCCGTCCTGCCCTTTTCCTTCTTGCTTTTATTCTGGTTGGTCAGTTCTCTTCCTATCTGGCCTCTAGACCCCTGGCATGCTCCCTAGCCAGAGGGCATCCTTCTATTGAATGTCAGGAATACTTAACAAGGCCTTAGAGAAAAACAGTCTCCCCTCTGAGACAAAAGACAGAGGGATGCCTGACTTGGCATGCTCTGAGGGCCCCGGTTTCTGTCTGAACTTCAAATCCAGTCCAGATCTTCCCACAGGCTCCCAGCCATCATGAAAATCAGCACACATCACAAATGTAAATATCCTTTCTGCAGACCAATGTATTAAATCACTGGGGCTTTAAGCTGAATACAGAGTTATTATGCAGTGTCTCTGGCAGCCTCCTCTTTCCCCCCTTCTTCTTACCTTCCTTTACTGATGTTCCTCCAAAAAATCTTTTGAAAGTTACAATCTCCAGAACCAATCCAGGGAGCACATTCCTTTATCTATTTCGACAGACCTTCCAGAACATAGGAGGAGGTAGTGTTTTGTTGTGTTTTTTTCCCTTGCTCTCCCCCTGACCTAGACATTTTTTACTTTTCCAAGACCAGCATTTATGTCTCCATTTTTTGGGAATGGCTGGGGTTTGTCCCAACACTGTATGTCTCAACCAGCAGCCTGCTTTGGAACCTTCCATAAAACAAGATTTGTTTCACGCAGCTTTCACTGAAGAAATGTATGAAAAATGAGGGCAGGGGAAAAAAGGAAGAGAATGACCCTTTAGCAGAAGTCACCCATTGACCTCCCTGCTCTTTTTATGCTCTCCACTAGCCTGACAAATTTTGTAGCCAAGTCAGACACTTTCCAGGAGACACTTGTTTTCTTTGAAATGGGGCCCTGAAGACTTCAAATCTCAGGAAGTGAATGATCTCTTCCAGAGATAACTCCTCTGGGGAGGATTAAGTGGTACAATGCCTAAAAAGTCTTTCCTGGGGATTTGAACCCAGCCCTGACATCTTCCCTTGGGTGAATGGTGAATGGATCCACATTAGATCTATTTTGTCATGGTCCCTCTTGACTCCTGTCTTACTAGAGCAATCTATGTTAAGCTCAAGATACATTAATGAGACTGAGTTAGGGTGCTCACTTAAACCCAATGCCCTAAGAGATTAGGGTTCTAGGCTTAGCATTGCCACTAGCTGGCCTTGAGACCAGGGACAAGGGACTGTCCTCTAGGCCATTTCTGCAAATGAAGGAGTTGAACCAGATGACTTTTATTCTACCAGTTCTGACACATAGAATTTTATACATTAAGTTAGAACAAATGATAATTTGCCAAGTGGTTATTATTCGTACAGTATAGTAGAAGTTTCACAGTCCTATTTCTCACTTCTCATACCCATTGCTAAACTACTGAACTCGGGAAAAGCCCTTTTGCCTGGACTAGCAAAGGCCTGTTTCTCTCTGGGCCTCGGTTATCACATCTATAAATTCAAGGTGTTGGACTGGAAGATCTCTGAGTGCTTATAAATCCTATGCGAATCTTCAATCTTCATCTTTCCGGTAGAATGTAAAGAACGTAACTGACCTCCTTGGGATCAGAAGTGTTTTTTGTTTGGTCTTTGTATTTCCAGCACCTAACATGGTGTTTTGCACATAGTGGGCACCTAATAACACACTTTGAATTGAACTGAGTGGAATTTTAAGTCTTAAAATACTACAGAAATGTGAGCTATTATTGTCTTTACCCTTACTAGTATAGAAAGGTCGAGCACCTTGTCTGGGAGCACGCAGTAGGTCTGTGACAGAGTCAGCAGAAAACTGTCCACTTTCTAGGACAAGGAATTTATGTACCCTGAGCAATTTTTGAAAAGCGTGCCCCCTGTGTGTTACTGTCCCAACACAAAGTCTTTGAGCCTTCTCTGTAAAACTGGCAATGTGACATCACAAAACAGAGACCTGCACACAGTAGGGGGTGGAATTATCTGTAATGGAAAATACACAAATTCATCAAAAATAAGTAACCCCCATCAGACAATCAAGAGTCACATGTCCTATAACATGTGAAGCTCACAAATCACAGAACTGTCCTTCATGGGATTGCCTACTCTCCTGGGAGAGAATAGGTGTAAAACCTGAAAATGCCCTTGCTGGCACCCCCTGAAACTTGCAGCCTTGGCAGCTGCCCACCTTGCCTACCCCTAGTGTTAGCCCTGGCTCTGTCTAAGCTGTCATGTTGCCTGTCATCAACATCATCCCTTCCAAGGACCTTGTGTTCATTCCAAGCTTTGAAATAAAGGACAAAACTCACATTTCTGCCAGACAGATTGTATCCAGGCTCCTCTGGAGGAGTAGCTAGCAGTCCTGGAGTGTGGTTTTGTATTTAAAGCGGCTGGATACCCAGAAAGAATCTAAAGTCCATCAAGCCATTTCACATGTCAGAGCCTATTCCAGGTCTTGAAACTGGGCCATGAAGGCCAGAGGCTTCTACACAGAGAGCTACATTCCTGCTAAAGCGATGGCATCCTGTGCTAGGCAGGAAACAAATGGGAGATTGGGGAGCTTAGAGTTGTGGCTTCATAAAGATGGCCCAGGAGGTGTAAGAGCCAAATGGCAGAGAGAAAGCTGCCCTCTATAATTACCTGCCCAGAGTCCTAAGCCTTTCTGGGGGATCGTTTTTGCAGAGTCTCTGTAAAGGAAGTGTAGAAATTGCTTCTTTATTTCACATCATTTCTTTTTAAGGACTTGGGCTATTTTTAGAGGCCCCTTTGCCTTGCCAGCTGCCTTTGACTCTGCAAGAAAAGCTGAATGAAGACGACTTTTCCATCTGCATTGTTTGCTGTTTCCTGGTTCCAATTGTAGCCATATAGTTGGTATTCCACACACAGGTCTGCTCACAACTCTCCCTTTAGACAGTTGGCAAGGATGTGCTGGGCTTTACGGGAATGAAAGGGAGAGAGCAAGAGAACGCCAACCAAAGACAACATGAAATGACTGATTATTTTATTTTATTTTTCTGGGGGAAGGCCTAATTTTTTAATGATGAAATAACTTGGAGGGAAGGTATAGTCTGCTTCCAAGAAACTGAACTGAGAGATCTGTCCTTCCCTTGGTGTCTGGGTTCCCTATGGAGAAAACAGATTCTGTTCCTAAGAGGAAACATATTTGAAATCCTGCAGCAGTAGCTGGTCCAAGAGCACAGTTCTGAGAAGGGCAGAACAAGTTTCATGTCTTAACCACCCCAACTCAAATCACCTCTTTTTGCATCTGGCAGGAAGCTAAATGCTACTGCCACCACTTCAGGCCTTCTCCTCTGGGCTAATTTTTCCCCGGTGTTTGCTTTTTTTTTTAACTGAGTTTTCACTATCATTTCCATCACCCTTCTAGAACTGAATGAATTTGTTTGGGGTGATAGAAAACACATCAGGTTTGAAGCCAGAGGACCTGGGTTCAAATCCTAGCTCTGCCACTATTATTTAGGTGGCCTTAGGGAAATCACTTAAGGACTCTGGGGCTCAGTTTCCCTCTCTGTAAAATGAAGGTGCCATCCTAGATGGCCTTCAAGTTCAATATCTAGGAGCCTATGAACTGAACCCTGTTTCCTTCTCATAGAGCAAAGACTCTTGATATGGAGAAGCCATATTAAAAATGGACTCTCTAGGATGCCAAAATCTGTAGCTCTATTAAGCCACAGAAGAAAAGGAGAAAAGTTTGGGCTTTTTTCTCTCTCCGCTATCATGCTGTCTTCTTGGTCATGATTCAACGGAGCCTACAAAGAACTGACTCAAAGGTCACCCTTTGAGGTTCAAGTGCTTCTTTTGAATTGAGGGAAGGGTATGAAAGTAGATGTTTAGGTAGATAGTGTGAGCATCCTGATTTGGTGTTCATTTTGGATCCTGCTGGGTGGAGATGTTGAAAAGAAAGTCACCTCCCTGATGTTTGGTTGCTATCTATTCCAGGTTCCCTCTTAGATAATTGATAGATGACCATATAAATGAGGAGATTAATGAATAAAAATCCATATTTATGAAAAATACAAATTGTGTGTATTTGCATATATGGGGAAGGGGATATACCCATGGTAGGTGATTGCTTTTCAAAAAGATTGACCATAAAATTCTTTATTAAATTGTGAACGTCACAGCAGACTTAAAACGTGCTTTGGTTTATAAAATTCTGTCTACACACAAAGGAGGACTGGATTTGGAGTCAGCAGACCTGGGTTCAAAGAACAGCTCTGCCTCCACTCCTTGTACAGCCTTGTACAGCCTTGGTCGGTCACTCTAGCACTGTGACCCTCACTTTCATTCTCTATAAAATTATGGAATGTGTGGGGATGCATGGAGATTTTGGACAGGAGGAATTGCTAAGCTCTGAATTTTATTTGTTGTTCAGTCGTTTCCATTGAGTCCTACTCTTCATGATGTCCCTTTGGTTATCTTCTCCTCCCTGTCAGAATCCAAAAGCCATCGATCAATCATCATGTATTTCATGGGAAAGGATGCTGGGATTTGGAACCTTAAGATCCTGGATTCAAATTCCAGCTCTTCCACTGACTGCCTGTGTGACCTTAGAAAATCCAAAGAGTTAGGGCGGGAAGGAACCATAGAAGTTATCAAATCCAACCCCTCATTTTACAGATGGTGAAACGGAGGCCTGGAGAGGTGAAGGATTGCATAGCTAATAAACACTTGAGGCAGGATTCAAACCCAGATCTTTCTGACTCCAGGTCAGTACCTTCAGCTTCTCCTTGTCTTTGTACTCAGTTTGGTACTAGGTGCAATAGAAAATATATGAGAAATATAAGTCCATGAAGAATTTACTGTGTTGCTAAGGAAACAGGACACACATAAGCCCAAGAGTGTAAACTGTTCATTGTGCAATATAGACAAGATGCAAAATAAGTGAAGAAACCAGCAAACTTACCAAAGCAAGATGGTGCAAAGAACAGATTGTTATATGTTAGTTAACTGACTCTGCTCCTGGATTGTGTTGTCATGGTGGCGTGGTTTACATAGTTCAATGAAACCATGAGCTATGCCATGCAGGGTAACCCAAGATGCACAGGTCATAGTAGAGAGTTCCATTGGAAAAGAAAATAGCAAACCACTCTAGCATCTTTGCCAAGAAAACCCCATGGATGGTAAAAAAAAAATGATAAAAGATATGATACCAGAAGATGAGCTCCTCCAGTCAAAAACTGTCCAATATGCTACTGGGGAAGAGCAGAGGACAATTACAAGGAGCTCCAGTATTAATGAAGCCACTTGGCCAAAGCCCAAAGGAAGCTAATGAAAGCAGTGCCAGATTTTATATTCTTGGGCTCAAAGATCACTGTAGACAGCAACTACAGCCATGAAATTAAAAGACGCTTGCTCCTAGGAAGGAAAGCTACAGCAACTCCAGACAGCATACTGAAAAGCAGAGTTATCACCTTGCCAACAAAGGCCCGTATAGCCAAAACTGTAGTTTTTTCAATAGCAAGGTATGGCTGTGAGAGGTAGACTATAAGGAAAGCTGAGTGCCGCAGGATCAATGCTTTCAAATTGTGGCACTAGAAAAGACTTTTGAGAATCCCTTGGACAGCAAAGAGATCAAATCAGCCCATACTTAAAGAAATTAATTCAGACTATTCACTGTAAGGTCAAATGCTGAAGCTTAAATGGTTTGGCCATATAATAAGACAAGACTCGTTGGATGTTGGGAAAGATTGAAGGCACAAGGAAAAGACAATGGCAGAGGATGAGATGGATAGATAGTCATTTAAGCAATGAACAGGAGCTTGGACAGACTTCGGGAGACAGTGGAGAATAAAAGGGCCTGCTGGTGCCACTGTGCCTGGAGTCAGGAAGACTCAGCTTCCCGAGTTCAAATCTGGCCTCAGATACTTAAATAGCTGTGTGACCCTGAACAAGTTGCTTAACTCTGTTTGCCTCAGTTTCTTCACCTGTAAAATGAACTGGAGAAGGAAATGGCAAATCACTCCAGTAGCTTTGCCAAGAAAACCCCCAAATGGGGTCACAAAGAGTCAGGGATGACTGAAAAGCGACTGAACAACAGTAGAAGGGCCTGAAAAAATGACTAAACAACAAAAACCTGACTCTCCTCAAGGATAAAGTCAATTCTTTCTGATTTTTAGACTTGAAGTGTGGAATAAGTTAACTGAACAAATCTCTTCACTTTTCCGCATCTCTGCTTCCTTATGTGTAAAATACAGATGATAAGGCTTGCTTTGCTTACTTCACAAGGTGGATGAATGGTAATTGTCTTAAAAGCTCCTTAAAGTCAGAGTGAGAGACCTGAAACAGGGCAACAAATTAAGAGACTATGGCCATAATCTAGAAGAGAGGTGATGGGGGCTGAACTGGTGGAGAGAAGAGATCAGATAGGAGAGATGTTCTGAAAGTAGAAATAGGAAGATCTGGAAATTGATTGGCTATGTGGGGTGAGGGAGAGGGGGGAAACCAAGACAACGCCAAGGTTTATCATCTTAATGGAAAATATAGGTGAAGAATGACGTATACCTTTGCAGAAATGGCCAATGTACTGATTTGTTTAATTAACAGTAATTTGTTAAAAAGAAAAAGAAAAGGACAGGTTCTAGTGCAGTGTGTGCGGGAAGAATCATTTGAAAAAATAGCAATGCACATTTTTAAAACATCAATAAAACAGGAAGGAAAGAGAGAAGCAAGGAAGCAAGGAGGAAGGAAGGAAGGAAGGAAGGAAGGAAGGAAGGAAGGAAGGAAGGAAGGAAGGAAGGAAGGAAAGAAGGAGGAAGGAAGGAAGGAAGGAAGGAAGGAAGGAAGGAAGGAAGGAAGGAAGGAAGGAAGGAAGGAAGGAAGGAAGGAAGGAAGGAAGGAAGGGAGGGAGGAAGGAAGGGAGGAAAGAAGGAAGGAAGGAAGGAAGGAAGGAAGGAAGGAAGGAAGGAAGGAAGGAAGGAAGGAAGGAAGGAAGGAAGGAAGGAAGGAAGGAGGCCTCTTTTGCATCCCCAAAGTCTGGACTCAGCTGCAATAAATTCTCTCTGTTCTGGAAGACACGCCACCTTTGCCCAGATTTCCTTTGTAGAATAAAGTATAGTACCTCCTGTCTTCCCCCACCCCACCCCAAAGAAAATCCATTTAGGAAGAGAGAGGGATAATTATTGATTCTATTTTATCAAGTTTCAGTTCACTATTGCCAACTTCCTCCTAAAAGGCTCTTATAGAATTCCTGATAACCACAGGAAATAAACACACTGACCACTTTAAGTGCTCTTATAAAACTAGGTTTGAATTTACCTCCTTCCTGTGGAAGGGCCTTGTGACCCTCAGACAATTTTTGCAAGTGAATCTCATGCATTCTTTAGGGCCTTTCTTCTCTTCTCTTGTTCACCCAGTGGGCTTTGATTTGGTACACTCAGAGTCATGTCATTTGGAAATGTTTTCTCCACCCTTCTCACCTTCTATACCAGTTCATCTCCCTCTCTAATGCATAGATTTGCACAGAGTTCAAATAGAGACAGGAGATGGGATGACACATTAACTTTTTATTTGAGTTCATCAGTCAACCTATGAACAAACATTTATTAAGTACCTATAATGTACCATCTACTGTGCTCCTAATCAAACATCTCTTTATCCACCTTCTCAGTGACTGAAAGGAATATATATCTATATCTATAATCTATGTTTATATCAATATTTATTTATCTGAAAAGAGGTCACGAGGCCTTTGCTCTGAATTATTGCCTTGCCTACAGCAATTACGCATCCTATGCCAATTAATGCTTCTTATACACAGTATTGCATCACTCTCCAATGTTTCATGGGTCCGTGCACCAAAAGGGCTGTGACCATATCTTATGTTTTTATCTCTTGGCACAAGTAGGTGTTCAGTGATTAAGTTGAAATGCAAAGGTGGAGATGGATTAGCCTCTTCAAAGTGGATTTGGAAAGTCTTTTATAAAAGACCTTTGAGTGGGGTATCAGTGGGTCAAGTTCCCATTTCTAGCATGGTATGAGAAGGGTTAGCAATCTGTACCACATTGATGAGATCAAAGAGCCACTGAAGTTCACCAAGTAATATTTCCATGCTGTTTTTCTAGATTAAAAGGGAAAAAACAAGTAACAGCAACCAAGGCTACTGGGGCCTAAAGAAACCACTTGAGTCCTGGAAAAAAAAACCCATAGAATTCCTTAAAGTTCTGGATTATTGGGTGTCACATCCTATTGATATAATTTAACTTTCACCGTAGGGCAACATTTGGAGTCCAAGGCTGATATCATTGTATAAATTCAGTGGAACGGAAAAGGGCGTCTATCTTCCTAGAAATGTTCAACTTAGTGGGGTGGGGAGAAGGGAAATTAAATTACTTAAACAAATTTGAAATGGCTACTTTTTTTTATCCTAGTGGCTCCCTCCCACCCTCCATTCCTCTTCTCCTCATTTCCTTTTTGATTTAGAGGTCCACTCTTCAAGGCAGAGTGGAGTTTAATAAGAAGCCTTCAGACCTGCTACTTATGTACGGATCATAAAAAGCTCTCCTTAATTGGTTTCATAGCCACCTCATAAAATGGGGCCCTGCTCCCCTCACCTGAACCTGCTCAGCAGACATAGCAGTATTTGTAGAATTTAACTGGTAGTTATTTCACTATATGCTATACAGCTCCAGATAGCTGAGTGGAGACTTGAAGAATATGAATATTTAATATCAGAGGAGACCTGTGACTCATGAGGTCGATGGAAGATAATGTCCAGAACAAGGGAAGCGATAGCCTTGTCGTTCTCTGTCCAAGTCACCACATGGACAGGCTGGAGTGTGTCCAAAGAAGGCTAATTGAGATAGTGAAGAAACATGTCCAACCTGACCAAGATTTGTTGACAGCCCCGGGAATAGCAGACTGGAGAAGAGAAAAATGGAGATGCCATAACTGTCTTCAAATATTTTCAAGGTCATCCTGTGGGAGTTATATTTGTTCTCTTTGATCTCAGAGGGCAGAATTAGAACCAAAGGGTGAGAGTTTCAAGGAGACAGACTTGGCTTATACTTAGGAAAAATTTCCCAATGATTAGAACTGCCTAAAAGTAAAATAGATTTCCTTGGGAGATACCAAATTTACCACCACTCAGAGAAGATGGGGGTGGAACAATTTAAAGCTAGATGGTGATTATAGAAGAAAATCCTACTATTAGGGACTAAATTACTTCAGAGGCCATTTAAAAACTCTAAGATCCTATGATTCTTTCATTCTTGCTACAGGCCCAATGTTTATAGTACTTGGATGGCACTTCCACTAAAAGTATGTATCTGGAGATAATAAGCAGGTATTGTCAAAAGGAAACATAGGCTGAAGGAAGGCTCACAGTCTATAAGTTGTTTCTGAACTTTTGTGTCTGTCATCCTCACTCTCTGAGATGTCCTTGGGTCTCATCTCTGACACAATGCCCATTTCATCATTCAATTGCCTAAATAATGCCCACTTCCTCTATGAAGTCTTCCATGATTTGCTCTCCAAAGATAAATTACTTAATAGTGAACATTTATATACTGTATATAAGTCATTTCCACAATAGACTTGGAAGCTTCTAGATGGCAGAGAGCATGTCTTTTCTGCTACCCATTGTGCCTAGCACAGTGCTAAGCACATAACCAAGCTCAAAAGATACTTGTGGAATTGAAATCAACTCCAAATTTTCTGACTTAATAGAATGAGACAATTGAAAATTCAGGAAACAAATCCCTTGCATTTAGTCTTGGGACTAGACTTACATTGGAAGGTGTCTATCTTTCATTTTCTGAGAATTCAAAACATTTCTAATGAGATAATTGATACAAAATGTTTTTCAGATCTTAAAGAGATATAGAAATGTGAGCTAGTCTAGAAACTACACATTCATTGAGTGTAGAGACAGTTATTGTATCCCATTGTATCCCCTGCCTAGAAAATAGCAAATGCTTAATAAATGCTTGTTTTAAAAAAATGTAAAAAATAAAATCTCACTGTAAAGTTCTGCCTTTGCCCAGGTGCTGGCCAGCAGCGTCTGTGCTTTTGCATTGGTAACTAAGGTGGGACTTTTCTTACTGTTTTAGAATGATAAATTAATTAAGTCTCTTTGATTGAGCCTTACTAGGTGCAAAGCCCTAGGCCCAAACCCCTAACTACTAGGCACTAAGCTAATGTGGACATGAAGCCCTCAGGACCCTAAAGGGAGTTATTAAGACCAGAGCCAATAGTAGGTGCCTAAGTTCTGATTGCCCAGATGATGCTTGATGACCCAAAGACTGTATAAAAAGAGAGAACAGAGTTATTTGCCCGGGGCTTTCACTCATGGAGGAGTGTTGATGTGGAGACTCTGGGCAGCTGTAGTTAAGAGCCCTCCAGCTTGTGAACCCAGATGTTGATGCCTTCTTGGTAACTACGAATTGTATTTGGTCTATTTATAATGTATCTTTGTAATTTGTTTGTATTTGCTCTGAAGTTCAGGGTGCTGGCTTTTTCCCCTGAACTAAGTGAGTTTATATGTATATGTTGGATTAAAGTAAGATTGTTAACCCCTTAACGTTGCTTTCCTTAGTAAAGCAGATCAAAAGAACCTGTGTTGGCAGCATTCTTGTTGTTGGGCTTATGTTGGTCTTTTACCCCCACAACAGCTGCTAGCTGAATTGTTGATACAGCTTTTTACCATGTTATTATAACTCAATGTTGCTATTCATAAAAATCACAGATTTTGAACTGGAAGGGACTTCTGAGGCCCTCTAATTTTACAAATGAGGATCTGAGGACCAGAGAGGTTAACAAAGGTCATATAGATAGTACTAAAATAAGGATTTAAACCCAGGTCCTCTGACTCCAAATACTGCAACTCTTTCCATTACATGGGGTTTTCAGTCCCTTGGCGTAGATCTGATTTTCTTAGGCTTAGCTACAGTCTACAATACCAGCTACAGAGATAAAAGAATATACAGAGAATGTTAGAGCTGACAGCTAGGTGGCAATGCAGTGGACAGAGTGCTGGGCCTGAAGTCAGAAAGCCTCATCTTCCTGATTTCCAATCTAGCCTCAGACACTAAACTAGCTGTGTGACACTGGGTAAGTCAGTTAACCCTGTTTGCCTCAGTTTCCTCATCTGTAAAGTAAGCTGGAAAAATAAATGGCAAACTGCTCTAGTATCTCTGCCAAGAAAACCCCAGATGGAGTCATGAAGAGTTGGACATGACTGACTTGTGGGAGCTGGAAGATACCTGAGAGATCATGGAGTTGAGCCCTCTCATTTTACAGGTGTAGAAGCATAAGTCCTGACATAGCTACTCAGTGGCAAAACTAGGACTACATACATGTCTCCTCCTTCCTTTACTCCTAGTACCATTGACCAGTTTCACAGGTCCAGGAGACTTCCAACTTTCTTATTTCTTTATCTCCTAGAACATGGTTGTCCAAAATGTGGCCTGCAGGCCAAATATGGCCTGGGTGGGGGGTGCGTGGTGCATGTCCAGCAGTGGGATTTATGTGGCCCGCCTACAAGCATAGAAATTTACATAAATGGTTTAGTAAAGGAACCTAGCTACCACAGAGCTCTCACTAAAATGGCAAATCAAAATATATTGTCTATTGTTTCAATAAAAACCTAAGGTTAGACAGCCCTGTCCTAGAATATACACTATGGAGCTGGTGAAAAGGGCTCAGAGAGAAAGCAGAGTCTGAGGTTCCCTCTAACCCAATCCCCCAGAAAGAGTTACAAATCTACTTGATTTGTTTTCTTTAAAGGCAGTAGCCCTGGGGAGACTGTCCAGTTTGATATGTTTGGTTTTTTTCCCCTATTTCTTTCCATTACTCATATTTCCATTTCTGAATTATTGTTTGTCCCTGTCGGGGGTGGGGAGGAGGAAAATAAACCATCTAGTGAGCAGGGATAAGTGGAATCTCTGCTTCTTTCTCACTGTGTTTGCTACACCCTAGGGTTGAAACAGGAGGGCTCAGTGTCTGTGCTGCTGGAAATTGGAAGAAGACAATCAGCAAACACAGCCCGGCCCTGAGCCTTTATTAGCTGGCAACCTTTCCCTGGGAGCTCTCTGCTTGTCACAGTGACACCTGGTGGAGAACCCAAGTTTCACTGACCTCATTAAGAAATGAGTAGCTAAGGATCAAAAAGGAGGGGATAAGGGCTCACTGTAACTGCCTGGCCCTATTCAGATAAAAAACACAGAGCTAAAGGCAGAGAAGGCCTTTAGAGTTATCTTGTTCAGGAATATAAGGAGACTTGCAATACCACTATTAGCTGTGCTTCCCAAGGTGACCGGGAAAAAGGAGAAGAACCACGTTCTAAAATATTTACAGCAGCTCTCTTTGCGGTGACAAAGAACTGGAAGTTGAGGGGATGCCCATCAGTAGGGGAAAGGCTGAACAAGTCGTGGTATATGACTGTGGTGGAATACTACTGTGCTATAAGAAATGATGAGCTGGTTGACATTAGAGAAACACAGAAAGACCTGCATGAAATAATGAGGAGTGAAGTGAGCAGAACCAAGAGGAAGCTTAGCTGCAGACAGAAGAGAGTTGTCAGAGGAATTTTTAAATACTTTACATTTTTTACATGATGCATCACAGTTTTCAAAATGCTCTTGCAAAACTTTTACAAATTTCATTTGGTCCTTATAACAACCTTGTGAGGAAAACAAGGCTGATACTGTTGTCATCATCATCATCATCATCACCATTTTAGAGATGGGAAACCAAAGTTCAGAGTTGTCATATGCCCAAGGTCACACAGCTAGTTATGGTATAGTCAGGATTAGAACTCAGGATTCCTAGTTTTCCTTTTCTGTAAGTCATTCTTTTTTATAGTCTTTTTTCCTAGTCTTTCTTTTCTATAGTTCTCCCCATTCTACCATGCTTCTCCACAGCAATGCTATGTATAGTGCCAAGGCCCTGGACAACTAGAAAAATCACACAAAAAAGAGAGAGAAGAGAATATTAGAAAATTGCATTATAAAGTAGGTGGTAGATAACAAAGGAACATTGATGATGATGACAAAGAGAACATTGTATACAATGCCATATTGTTTGAAAAATAATTGTGACCAGCCAAGTTGTTCTGAGTACTATAAATACTCAAATCAACTATAAAAGATGTTTGAAGGAAGATACTATCTACCTCCAGAGAAAGAGTTGGTAAATAGAAGTATGAATAGCATGGCTTTACACAGATTTATAACCCAGATTTATAAATCTGTGTCAAATCGTGGCCTTCTCTAGTGAGGGGTAGGGAGGGAGGGAGGGAGGAAGACAATTTGAAACTTAAAATGTAACAAAAAATTGAATTAAATTCTTTCTTAAAGAGGGAATATAATGGGACTCCATCGTATTCCAAGATCATCTTCTGGCTTCCTCTTCTCTACTTTATAATGTTGTTCTTGACTGTACAAGGGTCTCTGTACTCAACATCTGTAAAAAATATATCTGTATTTCCTATGGAGAATCAATGAATCAAAAATTCCCCAAGATGTGCCATCTCCTGGGGAAAATTGTAATTCATAAGTATCCTTGGCCCGTGCATCCATATGGCCTCTCATTAGAGAAAGAGCCATAGCCAGGTGGAGAAAGGGGAAAAGACATGGAACTGCAGTGAAAAAAAAAAAGTGGGAAAGGCTGTGATACATGAGAAAGAATTGGTGTGTTTAGTACAGCTTCCCAGCCAAATTTTCTTGGCTACCCCGGATTAACTTCTTTGTATATGACAGGGAAACTAGCAAGGATGTGATCCTGGGAAATGGACTAAACTGGAGATTAAATGTAATCAATGGCTTGGAATCATAGCTCTGGGCTTATACAGGCTAAGTTGTATATTGAAATCTTCTCAACAATAATTCAATAGTCATTTGCACTCTCACCTATGGTTTCCCCTGGGAACATCAGAATTTGGTTTTATTTTTCCCTAAAAGGATCCTCAGCACTGTACTAAGGCTGACAAAACATTGAATGCAGGATGGGCTTTATCACTGACAGAAAGCACAAGAAATCACACCCACCCCCATAAACAAGATTTCTGTGTGATTTCTACCTCTCCCAGAGATTGTTACTGTTGTCGCAACTTATAGCGCCACCTGAGGTTGAGGCCCTACAATCATTTGGGGAAAGAACTAGAA
Source organism: Trichosurus vulpecula (assembly GCF_011100635.1). Classification (NCBI taxonomy): domain Eukaryota; kingdom Metazoa; phylum Chordata; class Mammalia; order Diprotodontia; family Phalangeridae; genus Trichosurus; species Trichosurus vulpecula. Next base: position 51,185,704 of record NC_050575.1, read on the forward strand.
GTTGGTAGGGACTCAAGCAACCTTCCCTTCTGGTGGATCCCACCTAGCCTTGGGAACTACACGGTTCATGTGACTCATGGTACCATCAAAGGCATGAGTCAGGCTTGTTCTTCCACACCAGGCTTTATACTATGCTGCTTCTTCTTCCCTTTTTGGGACAGGGAGATGTTATAACCCAAGGACCTTTCTCTAAGTGTAAGTGTTTCTGTCTCTTTTCCTACTTTCTTTCACTGAGATTCCAGCTCTTATTCCATATCTCCACCTGGCTATGGCTCTTTTTTTCACCCAGGAAACCACATGGATACACAGGCCAGGGAAGCTTATGAATTATATTCACAGGAAATAGTACATCTTGGGAAATTTAGAATTCATTCTGGAGGAAGCTCAGAAATGATACATAGAAGCAACTTCACTGGTAACAAATCATGGGGGTCAAAATTCTGGGATGGAATATAGGATACAATATCAAGAATTATGACTTCTCAGTTTTGTCCCATACTTACTTTGGACAAGTTATCTTTCTTTCTCTGGCCTTGGTACCTTTTCATTGAAGATCAACCCAATGTCTCTTTGAAGTTGGAGTCTAATATTTCTACCTCTATCCCCACTTCAAATCAATGATTTCTGAGATGCTTTAGCTGATAACAGAGATAAAGCTATTAGAGTTCATTCCTTCTAATGTCTGACCAGTTTTTTCTGGCTCCTGATCTCTCCTCATGTTCTTGAATTAATGACTCCAATAGATAATAGATTGTAGGGGAATTTTTAAATGCCTAACATTTTTATATAATTCATCACAGTTTTCAAAATGCTTTTGCAAAACTTTTACAAATTTCATTTGGTCCTTACAACAACCTTGTGAGGAAAATAAGGCTGGTATCATCATCATCGTCATCATCATCACCATTTAAGAGATGGGAAACCAAAGTTCAGAGAAGTTAATGGTATAGTCAGGATTAGAACTCAGGATTCCTAGTTTGCCTTTTCTGTAGTCTTTCTTTTTTATAGTCTTTTCTTCCTAGTCTTTCTTTTCTATAGTTCTTCCCATTATATCATGCTTCTCCACAGCAATACTATGTATAGCGCCAAGGCCCTGAACAACCAGAACAATCAGACAAAAAAGAGAGAGGAGAGAATATTATGAAATTCTATTATAAAGCAGGTGCTAGATGACAAAGGAAACACTAATGTTCTAGTAATATGAACACCATAAATGAAGTTGATGAAGGCCTTTTTACTCAGAGGAGGAAGGGGACATGCACATAAAGGCAGAGTGACTGATGAGTATCAAGATTGTAGACCCTGATTCCAAAGGAATTCTCCTATCCCTGGCATTTATTTAGCTCTGACTACTCAGGAATAGCACCTCTGTAAGGGTCCTCAGATGCCTTTGTCTAGCTCAGTAGAAAACCATAGTCCCTACCTTCTTCAGGCCATTCAGTGATCAGACTGTGTCTAGGTAGAGTTGGTTTCCTAGGAGCAATTACTTTTGCAGCCTGATTTTGCTGGAACAGACAGACAAGGACACAGGGGATGACAGCAAAGTGAAATGCACATTGCATTAGTATTTCCACATGGTTTGCACATTATTTTTCTAAACCTCTTAATTAGGTCAACTGAGTATGAAATTCTGGTTCTGTCCCCTGAAATCTAGGACCTGACTAGCACATTCATTTTACAGGGTGGGTGCATTCCTTATAAATATAAATCAAATTGAGTCCTATTTCAAATGCACTAGAGGTTCCCGCTAGTTAAGAAATCTTATTGTGAGACCCTTTGCAAAATGAATAATTATCTCGTCGGCAAACCTGGATTTTCAGGCATGCAGTTTGCTAAAAGGGGTAAACTTAACACATCATTATCATTTGGAGAACATGATTTTATCAAACCTGTGGCACAGCAGGGTGCTTTAGAGCAAAATTTTACAATCTCCAGTCTTCTGCCCCTGGCTTATTCCTTGTGTTTATTTCTCCTGATCCCCATTTCCTACCACTCATGAGGATAGCATTTTTTCTTATTACTCTACAGCTGCATCATGCCTGGTTCCAATCAAGCTAGAAAGATGAGATTGTGTAATATTTTAAGCATCTGAAATACCATTCAGTGTTTGCTTCCTTCATGTAACAATTAAAGAAGACCCTATAGATTTTAGATGGAGCTCAAAAATCAGAAGAGAGCTAGAGAGTAGAAAGAGAAATGTAGACCTTTCACAGCTCTCTGGCTGTACACAGCAGAAATGACAGCTTGAATGATCTCTGATAGACTTGATCTGCATTGACATCCATTTGACTTCAGGAAAACAGCTGTGAGGTGGGGATGAGGGGAGGGGTGGGGTAGAGGCCCCAGCAACAAAAGGGTTATATGAAGACAAGGGAGGAAACTGAAGGGAAGAGCCAGGTGTTTTAATTCCCTCTTTGCTGTAACTTATTAACTAAACTCAAGTTCATTTTCTTTGTCCCCTTGGACTGGGGTAAAGTTCTGAACATGACCGGAGGGGATATTTTTGTGGGGCCTTTTTGGGGTCAGAAAACACACATTCAAGGAACTTTGGCTACATCAGCAAATCCAGCTGTATTATGTGAGGACTTTGACTGCTGCTGGCTCCCAACGCAAAACAGATGTCTGGGGCCTTATGTATGAAGAGAACACCCTGGGATCCTGCACTGGTGGGGTTTTGTCTTGCTTCTTTGGAAGACTAGGAGATAGATTCACCTAATGTCAGGAGGAGCCCACAATGGAAGAAACAAAAGACCTCATGCCTCAGTAACCTCTTTATAAGCTTTGCAGCATCTAAAAAGCAGTTTAAAAAAGCCAATATGCATTAGGAGCATAGGAACTCTAAAGGGCTATGTTTAATGAATTGCTGAGTATTCCTGGACCTCTGTATCTGTGAAGAAAATAATAACAAAAATGACCATGTTTATTCTAGAACCATAGAAGTCAGAAGGGCATTCGATACTCTCCACCTGGATCATGACTCTGATCTCCAGCATCCCTGACCAGTGGTCATGTACTCTTTTATTAAATTTGGGAGGCCATGTGGTACAATTGAATGAGAGTTGCTTGGGAAGGGGGTGGGGGAATTATGTTAGTATATAAAATAAAGTGCTCTTTGGCAAATAATTTTCTTCAATTAGGCATGTCTAGGAATAAACTGTGCTAGACGGCACAGCAGACACCATGCCAGGCCTGGAGTCAGGAAGACCTGAGTTCAAATTGGCCTCAGCTACTTCTTACCTGTACAACCCTGGGCAAGTCACTTAACCCTGTTTGCTTCAATTTCCTTATTTGTAAAATGAGCTAGAGAAGGAAATGGCAAACTACTCTAGTACCTCTGCCAAGAAAACCCCAAATGGGGTCATGAAGAGTCAGATATGACTGAAACAATTGAACAATAAGAAATAATGATTATTTACAAGCTATTACCCTTAAATAAGGCCATTTAGAAAATGACTTCTGTAAAATGACATCCCAAGTCACCTTTTAAAAAGAAAAAAAATTAAACTTGTTTTAAATTCTGAGTAATACAATGGCAATTAAACTATCCCCATCTTTTCTCAGAGATGTTTAATTATGTAAAATTGTGCTTTGAGCTATTTTATGAAATCACAATAGAATTTCTATTGCAAAAACCAAATTGATTTCATAAATATTTATTTACACATCATACATGTTGATTTTATATCACTCAGCTTTTGAACTGTGTATGTATACTGTGTGTATACTCTGCCTAATTTTTCACCTAGTAAAAATTTCATCATTAACAAATGAAATGAAATGAAATAAGGGGGTTAAAGTAGTTGACCTTTAAGGTACCTTCTAGTTCTAAATTTATGTTCCCATAAACACCTCTGGTAATAGGGAGCTCACTGTCTCTTGAGGCAGCCTGTGGCATTTGGGGACAATCATAATTGTTAGGAAAGTTTTCCTTACAGTAAGCCAAAATCTGCTTTCCTCTAACAATAATAACATGATCAGTAATAACAATATATATTTATGCAGCATTTTAAATTTGTCCAAATGCTTCACAAAGTAGCATACCTTCTACCCACTGATCCTAATTCTGCCTCCAGGGCCAAGCAGACAAGATGAAGCACTCTGAAGCCCAGTTACGCACAACTTCAAGGCTCACATAGCACTTTGTTCACAAGCCTAGGAGGTAGGTAGTACAAGAATTTGTCCCTATTTTCTGAATGAGAAGACAAAAATTCAGGAAAAAGGAAGTGACTTGCCCAAAGCCACATGGCTGGTAAGTGGTAGAGCTGGAATGTGGATCAGGTCTGCTGGCTCTCAGCCCAGAACTCTTCCCTCATCACCAGGCTGGGCTGTCTTGAACCAGAGAATGAGGAGAGGGTACAGACCAGGATTATGGTTGGAGCTCAGCCCAGAAATAGTTGTGTTCTATTGTTGGTTGTAATGGAACCTGTGGACTCCAGAAAATCTACTATGTGATTTTCCTTTTCCTCTTCTTTTTTAAACAAATATGAACCTAGAAAGAAGAATGGAAAGAAAAAATAGCTTTCTCTTACAACCTCACTCCTCCATTTCTACTATGCATTGCACTCTTAGTCATGCTGTTCTATGAGTACTTAAAAAATACTTGTTGACTGCTTGCTTAGCTTGTGTTTTAACAGTTATAAAAGACACCATTATACCCACCTCTCTTCTATGAAATGAGATTCTCAAGCATTTTCTAGAAACACCGCATAGTACTTAGGAATAATTGGTGCGTAGTTTCAAAGCTGGAAGGAAATCTGAGGAAAGTTCTTCTGTTTCAGTTCTATCAAACTCAACTAGAAATGGGAACCATTAATCCATACATAGCAATTCCTGTAAGTTGCATAATTACTTGGTTTTAAATTTTAACATTATCTGTGTTTATTGTATTTTTATTTGTTAAATATTTCCCAATTACATTTTAATCTGGTTCAGGCCACATTCTCCAGAGTTATAGGCCACACACAGTAGTAAAAACCTCTGATCTAGTCTTAACTCTCATTTTGCAGTTGAAGAATTGAAACCCAGAGAGGTTAAGTGATTTGTCCAAGGTCACATAGATGCTATACAGTCACCATGAAATCACTCCCTTGAACTCAAGTCTCATATAACAGCGTCCTGGATATCTCTTGTTGCATATGTCCAATATAGAACTGATTATATTCTCTCTCCCCGCAAAAGACACCCTCCTCTTCTCCAAACTACCCAATTTCTATTGAAAGCACCTTCTTCAGTTTAGCTACTCTGATTTAAAGTAATGATCCAAGACAATTCCAAAGGACACATGATGAAAAATGCTATCTACCTCCAGAGAGACAACTGATAAACTGAATGCAGATTGAAATATTCTTTTTCCACTCTCTTTATTTTTCTTGCCTTTTGTTTTTATTTTTGCAACATGGCTAACATGGAAATTAAAAAGAAAAAAGATAAAGCACCGCCTTCTTTCCATTCACCCAGGTTTGTAACCTTGCAGTTATCTTCAATTCTTCTCCCTCCCCTAATCCCCTTATTCGAATGGTTGCCAAGTCTCATAGACACCAATTCCACAACACTATTCACATCTAATCCCTTTTCTTCTGGGTCATACAGTCTCTTTCAGGTCTGCATATTCTCCTACCTTAATTATTTCCATAGCCTCTTCATTAGTTCCTCTGCCTCAAGTTCTCTCCAATTCTTTCTCCTCATAGCTGATATTCCAAAAATCCAGATTTGATCATGTCACCCTCCTACTAAAAAACCTTTAATTGTTCCTTATATTCTTTGTATCTCCATTACTTTGTCCATGTGGTGGTGGTGGTGGTTATTCATTTGTTTCAGTTTTGTCTGACTCTTCATGACCCCATTTGGAGTTTACTAGGCAAAGATACTGGAGTGGTTTACCATTTCCTTCTCTAGCTCATTTTACAGATGAGGAAACTGAGGTAAACAGGGTTAAGTGACTTGCCAAAGGTCACACACCTAGTGTCTGAGGCTAGATTTGAACTCAGGAAGATGAGTCTCCCTGACTCTAGGCCTGGCACTCTGTGCCTTGCTCTCTTCCAACACCACCCCTTTTTTACAACTTGGCTTCTGAAAGTGCCAGTGCAGACTAGGTCTATTATATAATAGTTGAGCTACCCTATCTTTGGGACATAGCCAAGAGTAAAGGGTAAAGCAAACAGCAGACCATGCCATGTCTTCTATTTCTCTTTTCTCTGTCTCTCACTTTTCCCTTGTCTAATGTATCCAGTCTTGTTTTCATGGTTTGTTCTCAGTATGTATTTCTCCTAGTCACCATCTTCATTCCTGTGAAGACCATCTCCACTAATGTCCTACTCTAATGCCTCCTGAAATGTGAATATACCACTTTCACAGAGTATACCAACATAGAGCAAGCTCTGGAAGCTCCTACAAAACCAGGAACGCCATGTATTGTGTTTCTACCATCCAAGTACCAGACTAGTTGAGTAAGGAGAGATTAATGGTCAGAAGGTTGGTCTCTAAGATGTGCATTTTCTTTGGTCATAGCAATTCATGAAGACCATGAACTGAGGCATAAAAAGGTTGTGACTTGTGTCTTTAGAAGGACTACCACACTCATAAAATCAAGAATATTTTGAAGCAGAGAACAAGGAGAACATTTTCCTCCAATGACTTTGTTAAATATTAAAAGGTTCCACACACCAGGCTAAGAATCTTGGCCTCCCAACATGACTAAAAGGGGTCTAAAAAAGGTGATTCCTCCCATAACACAGTAGTAGCAAAGTCCTGGATTAAGTTTTACCCAACAAGACAACCTCCTGAAGCCTTCAATGCCCTCTCCCAAGCATGGCTTGGCCCATTGAGCAAGTCTATGCTCCCTTAGATTGGAGTAGTTTTTTTCTGCCTCAGAGTTAGTTAGGGTACTTTCTGATGAAAGCTGAGCACATTTGAGAAGGAACAGATACTCTGAAATTCCACATAGACTCAGATACTTGCTGAATAACACTCACAGCTCAGATAATGTGGTAAAATGGTGTCCCAAGTCTTATTACAGAGAAGTCCATGATCCTTTAGGTTTCAGAAGAATTTTTTTATAAGTATGATGTTGCCTTGAGCAAGGAAAATGAAAGCTTGGCTGCTTTTGGGGGCTAGATGAGTAATCACCAAAACATCCCATGGCTTTAAATCCTGACATGTAATGCACTCATCTCTTTACCCTCCCATCTAAAAATGGAAAGTGACATTAGTCATGACGAAGAATAGACAATATTGAAACATAGGTGGGAACCTACCACAATAGAATGAATCCTCTTCAGTAATGAATGAAATCTCCTCATTCTAGGTCACTCCCAGAACTGACAGAATGTCTCAGCTTGCCAAGGGTTTGGGAGTACTGCATTGAGTAACTTCATCAAGTAGTTCTTGTGGAAGCAATATCATCAGTACATAGCCAGCAAAGTGTAGTGAAATACTTCTTGGCTAAAGAGGTTGAAGTGTGTTATGGAGTTGGATTTGTCTTCCTTGTATTTTCTTCCCAGTATCTTATTCATTCCCCATCACTTTTTGTATCAAATTCAGACATATTTGCACCAAATCTTCAGCAATTGACCTCCATCACCTTCCTTAGCTCACCCTACTCTCCAGCCCATCCTTGTCATGCTGGTGAAATGATCCTACTTTTGACTTCCTCCATTCCATTTCCTCAATACCCAAGTTCAATTCCCCCTGAGGCATTCCATTCTACTATTATTTGTTTGTGGGATCATAGTATTCAATAGTTAGAGCTAGAAGAGACCTTAAAAGGTCATCTAATCCAATCTCCCTCAATACATGGGGAAAAATTTAAAATATTTTTATCAATCATCAGTGGTTCAAATATTATTCTTGGCTTGAATTGTACATCTTACTACTTGGCATCTATGTAACTTTCAATAAGTCACTTAAGCCCTTTGGGGTCCTCTGTAAAATGAGGAGTGGCAGACTAGGTTGCCTCAAAAGTGTATTAAAACTAGTGAACAGATTAAAATAGAATGGGATAGTTAAGGAGGTAATGAGTTCCCCACTACTAGAAGTCTCCATGCAGAAGCTATATGAACATTTGTTGGGGATATTAGAGCAGGAATATCTGCTGAGAGGAGGGTTGAGCAAGATAGCCTCTGAGGTTTGCTTCCAAAATTAAGGTTCTATTGCTGAGCTAAAGCCAAGGACGTGATCAGAATTAAAAACAAGTTTCCAATATGAAAAATAGAATGAATCTTCCCACTGAAATTTCCATTTGCTTTAGAAAGTCAAACTTACGGATATCTGAATTTGCAAAAAGGAAATATTTGAATTCAAGAGTGGTTTGCTTTACAAAATGTTTCATTGCAGGGTTTCTGTGTCGGTAAGCAAAATGGCCTTTGTTTTCACAAAAATAAAATAAGGGCTAGTGACATGACTTGTTCTTGGTGAACCCATGCTGGTTCCTATTGATTGCAGCTATTCTTTGCAAGTATTTACAAACCATTTATTTAGGTTTCTGCTCCAGAATTTTGGCTAGGCTCAACTTTACTTTCTGGAATTCAACCATTTTTATTTTTAAAAATTGTAATATTTTCCTATCTCTTGTCATCTGGATATCTTCCTTTTCCCATGATTCCTAAAAGAACATTATCAATAACTCAGTAAATTCCATCTGCCATCTTCAAATTCCACTAATTCTATGGGATAAAATTTTTCTATGAATCTCTCAACAGGTTGCAAAAGTGCTAGCTCAGTTTTTCTGTCTGTCTCTCTAAATCCATACATATAGATATACATACACATATATAGGGTATTTCAAAAGTCTTAGTAGCTTAAAACTTCACTGAGAAGTTGTGATTTGCCCTGGGTTACACACTTAACACGCGTCAGCCTCTCTTGAACCCAAGTTTTCATAACTTCAAAGCTAGTTTTCTATCTACTACACTTAGCCTGAGAAAACAACTCAGTGGGGACAGGATGGCTGAATGGCTATTTGAAGGGCCATCTTGTGGGAGAGGAAATAGTCTCATCTCATGTTGATACAGAAGGCAAACCAAGGTCAATGAGTAGAAGTTACGGGGAAGCAAATTTCAGCTCCTTATAAGGAAGAACTTTCTGACAATTGCAGTTTTAAACAATGGAAGGGATTAGCTCATGAAATAGTGAGATTGCTAATACTGGGAATGTTCAAGCAGGAACTGGCTGGTCATTTATCAAGGATATTCAAATGTCCTGGCCCTTTGTAATCCAATGCAAGTTTTATAATAGGGTTCTATTGTATATTCTATCATATATGTAAACATAATATATGTATAATATATGACATGTTCCATTGTGAACATGTAAGAAGTATTATATATGTTCTGTCATGTACATATACACAGACACACACACACAAACACACACATACACACATAGCATAAAGGCAAGCGCAATATAAAGATTTTTCCCTCTTTCAAACATTTAGAATTTTGCTACTCTTACATAATTTGATATCTATCTGATGCTACGCACAGATTAATGTAGAATGGAATTTTATATGTATATATAGATAAATATATGTATATGTATGTATGTGTATGTGTGTGTATGTATGTGTGTGCATATGTATGTGTGTGTATTTGGTTCAGACTCTGATTTTTTTGGTGTAGGGAAGTCCCAGTGAGGAAATCTCCTACACTAATGCAATTATACTATTATTTATTCCTTTAACCATTATTTTATGGCATTTATCTAAACTTCGCACCTTCCCCAGGATGCACCCCAGTTTTCTTCACACTAATGTGTTGAGTGAATGTTTATTCAATTAAATTCGATGGCATGAGTTCTAGTTATTCCTTGTACCACCACCACCACCACCAGCACCACCCCCAAGTTGCTGTCCTTTATAGAAATATTTTATTTTGTTAATGTCCCTTTTAAAGGTGGCAACTGGAATTAAACAAAATATTCCAAATGTTTTCTGACCAGCACAAGTAGAGTACAACTATGAACTGGATGCTATAATTCATCATTATCATCATTGTTCACCTAAAACTGCACTAAAGTACTTGGGGCATCCCTTTTTAATTCCTCACTTTGGCTACGAATGGCTCGTTTCCTTTTTCAGTCATATACAGGATGTTCCAAAAGTCTTAGTGCAGTTTCAATGGCTGAAAACTATACTAAGACTTTTGGGCCACCTTGTATCTCCTTGATGATGACTGACTATTATGGTACTTGTTTAATTTAAGAGAAATTGTGTTTAGGGAATCACTTTTATGATAGCTGTGTGGGCAGAAGCCATTATTTGTAACATATTGCAGACTCCAGGGCCAGCACTCTATCCATTGCATCACTTTAGGTGCCCCTAGGATCTCCCTTTAACTATATGACCCAAACAAATCACTTCATCTCTGTGACCCTCGATTTCCTTAGCTCTAAAAAAAGGGGGCTGGATTAGATTAATCGTTAGTCTTTCCCAGCTATCATATTCTAGGTTTTGATATCAGTTTGGAACAGAATGCCCAGCTATATATATTCCATGAAAACCTGAATGTCATTGATTCAGAGAACTTAAAAGGCCCTTGCAGAGTAACTAGTCAGAATTATCAGGGAGATTGAATGATTCTTTGAAAGAGAACCAGTTTTGGAGCTGGGTTTGAATTCTAAACTCTGCTACTTACTACCTATGTGACCTTAGGCAAATCACTTACACTGTCTAAGCTTCTGCTTTTTTCTCTGTAAAATGAGCTCCAATCCTAAGATCAAGGATGTGATGTGAGACTTGCTACCTACCCTCCATTTCTCTTTACCTCTCCCCTTCTCCCCTCATTCATCTCCCTTTCCCCCTTCTTCACTCTTCATGTGGCATGCCAGCACAACTGGACCACAAAAAACAATACAAATGAACACAGGTTTGTTTTGTGTCTCGATTGAGGTGTGGTTGCCTTGGCAGCAAGCTGCAGCTCCACACCTCATCCCACTCATGTCAATACACAGTCACTCATACAAGTAGAGAGTTCTGCGGTCTCCAACCTGTGCACACTTGTGCACGCCCCGTCCCCTTCACTTCCTTCTGCCCTGCATTTCCAGACAGAGTCAGAAATGGGCTCACATCAAATGGGATTTTTTTTCCAACATAATTTTCCATTTATAGATAGCTTTCTCTTGGGAGGTGCCATCTGTCTTCCTCTGTCTCATTCTCTCTGTTTATTTGGGGACAAACATATAGTTATTTTTTAGACCTTTGGTCAGCAACCCAGCCAGTGGGTCAGAACATCTCCATAAATCCAGGGACTGATGCTCACAGTGGGTCTTTATCTGTAGGCAGCTAATTAGGTCCATTGGTTTAAGTAGAATTTGTAGTACAGAATTCATTATCTTTCTCTCTAAACCCTCCCTACCTCCCCATCTCCTACCTTTCATATTAATGTAGAGGGCAACACCATCATCCTAGTCCCTCAGGCTTGAAACCTAGGAGTCATCGTGGATTCCTCACTATCTCTCACCCTCACAAGTCCAAGCTACTATCTCCTTCATTAGAATGTAAGCTCCCCATGAATAGGGATTGTTTCATTTTTCGTATTTTTATTCCCAGTGTTGCCTACAATGCCTGGCACACATTGTTGTTATTCAGTCATTCAGTGGTGTCCCGACTCTGTGACCACATGGACCATAGCACGTCAGGCCCTTTTCTCCTCCACTATCTCCTGAAGTCTGTCCAAGCTCATGTTCATTGTTTCTATGACACTATCTATCCATCTCACAATCTGCCATCCCCTTCTTCTTTTTGCCTTCAGTCTTTCCCAACGAAATTGGTCTTTTCCATTGAGTCCTGTCTTCATATTATGTGGCCGAAGGATTTAAACTTCAGTATTTGCCTTTCCAATGAATAGTCTGAATTAATTTCTTTAAGTATTGACTGATTTAATATCCTTGCTGTCAAAGTGACTCTCAGAAGTCTTTACGGCATTGGACTTTCCTTTCATCACCAGCTGGCACATAGTAGGTGCTTTAATGCTTGTTGACTGAGAAGCTCATAGTTTAACTGATATATTTACGAACCGATTGAAAAATAATAATAGATTATTAGCTATGAAAAACTTGAGCCAGGGAACAGCTGAAAAAAGGAATGTGGTGGAGAAGAGAAACTCTAGATGTCTGTCTCTCAATGCAAACAGAAGCAGATTTTTGGGGGAGTGGGAGGGGGAAGGCAAGGCAATTGGGGTTAAGTGACTTGCCCAAGCTAGTAAGTGTCAAGTGTCTGAGGTCACATTTGAATTCAGATTCTCCTGACTCCAGGGCCAGTGCTCTATTCAGTGCACCACCTAGCTGCCCCCAGAGACATATTTTCTGAGGAAAAGGGTTGTGCTTGACAAAATATTCCTTGGGGCACATAAGCACTTCAAGACAGACTTCCAAATACTGCTCATCCTGGCTGATTTCTTGAGAAAACGGTGAAAGTCCACTGCAAAGGTTCAAACCCAGCAAACAAACTAAGGATAGAGGTGTCATTATCTTTCCTAAACAGATGAGGCTACTGACAGTGAGTTCTTTCTATGTTTGTGTATGTAGCATTAAACCCTGGTGGAATGGGAGGATGAGAACGATTTGTTCCAACAGCCATGAGGGCGGCTAAAGCAGGCACTGTGGAGCACTTAGAGCATGGTCAGACATGGAAGACACCAAGGTTATCCACTGCACACTGGGCCATTGCCAGTTGTCCTGACTTTTGTCTTGCCACGGGACGGATGATTCTGGAAGGGAGAGTGAGGCTGATGACTTTGTGCAACTCTGCCTCATTTAAAATTCAATTGACGCACAAGTCAAGACATCGCCCTGTGATGGCATTAGTCCTCTTTGAAAACAAAGGACAAACAACAGCAACTTGGCATGAAAGGCCAATGTTGGTAATACAGTCCTTTTAAGCCACTTAATGATTGTTCTTTGATTTCTGCTACAGTTGTTAATAGTATTCATTGGTTTTTAAAATTGATTTTTATTGATCCTCTTTTTAACATCACAATTATTTCTCAATGGCCCCTACGACTCACTATAGAACTCTCCCATAATCAGGTAAAGCAATTCAATACATTGATCATTTCTGAAAACATATGCTTCATTCTGCCCTTATTATCCATCACCTTTTTGCTGATAGATGGAAGGTATACTTAACAACCAAATCCTCTAGAGTTAAAACTGATCGTTGTACTGATCAGAATTCTGAAATCTTTCAGTGCCGTTTTTCCCTTAAAATATTGTGGCCACTGTGTAAATTGTTGTCTTGGTTAGGCTTACTTTGCTCTGCATTAGTTCATACAAGTCTTCCCAAGTTTTTCTGAATTCCTCATATTCATCATTTCTTATGGTGCAATAATGTGCCATAATATAGAATTATGGTAAAGAATCAGGCTATATGAACCTATTTCATCACTGCTATTACACTTGTTGAATTCCTATACCACACTTTGTTCAGCCTTTCCTCAATTAATGGGCTTCTTTCTATGTCCTTTCTACTACCAACAAAATGTACAGCTATAAATACTTCTGTATACATGGTATCTATCCCTCCATCTTTTACCTCCTTTAAGTATATGCCTACAGACCGTATTGCTAGGTAAAGGGGTATGCCTAGTTTATGAATTTTTTAGCATAATTTCAAATTGTTTTACAGAATGTTTAGGTTGCCACTGTTTTCATCTCAGTCCCTTGGACTCATATTTGATCCAAAACCTCTGCTCACAAAATTGTTGCCTGACTGCTTTCTGTCCTAACGGATGATCAGTCAACCCTTTCTTGTTATCTAGCAATCTACTGCTGTACCTCATAGTTTGAAACTGCATTTTAACATCTCTCCTTAAAGGGCACTATCACACAAGCCTTGCGGTAGCTGTAATTCAATCCAATTCAAAGACTTATTAAGCACCTGCTGAGCACAGAGCAATGGAGCAGGCTACCAAAGCTGAAGAAGACACATTCTCTTGTGTCTCAGTTTATAGCCTAGCAAGTAAATAAGACACAAACATGCTTAATTCTACCATACTATATTATATGATGAGTTAAGGAAAGGGGGCAAAACTAAGTGGTATGGTGAAGGCCATCACCACCATGAAGATCAGGAAAGGTTTCATGGAGAAGGTGGCATTTGGATTGGGCTCAAAAAGCATTGACAGGAATTCAACAGCTGTTAACATGATGAAACAATACAACCTAGTTCATTCATGTGTACCTACTTTGTATTTAATTTGGTGTCATAGTAGATAGGATACTAGCCTTAGAATCATGGAGACTTGAGTTCAAATCCTTCCTCACTTTATAGCTTTGTTACCCTATACAAATCATTTAACCTGCCTCAGACTCAGGTTCCTTATATGTTAAATGAGGATGATAATAATAGAACCTGCTTCTCTGAGTTATTTTGAGGATTTGGATGAAATAAGATTTATATAAACACAAACAAAACAAAAAAAAAGCTCTATCTAAATGTTAATGAGGAGGAGGAGGAGGAAGAAAAGGGGAGGAGGAGGAGGAAGAAGGAGAAGAGAAGAAGGAGGAGGAGGAGGAGAAGGAGGAAGAGAGGGAGGAGGGGAAGGTGATGAGCTTCAGTGGCCCCACTCATGCCTACTTTAGGTAAAGCAGAAGTATTTTTTGCATTGCCTTCAATGCTGGTATAGCATCCATTGTCAGACCAACCCATCTTGACCTAAGATCCACAGCTCGGTGTGTGGGAGAAGGAGGAAATAAACACCAGGTGAGTCTCTGAAAAGCTTACGTGGGCCCAGCTGCAGTGGTCTGGGTTTTGTCTCTGGCCTCCTCAATCATTTTTGTGTGTGTGAGGCCCTAGCTGCTACGCCTCAAGATGGAAATCACATGTCTATGTTTTCCCAGATGTGCTGTGTGCTGTCTGAGCTGTCTTGGAGTCAGGATACTGAGTCCATCCAGGATCTGTGTGGTGATTTGACCTGCACATTCGACCTGAGGATGACAGCTAAACGCAATCTCCTTCCACTGGGGAAGACTGACTAGTAACAGATCCTCTTTGTGATACAATGTTCTACATTATGTAAAATAAACGCATAGCCTAAACCACTGCATCTTTGGTGCTGTTGTATTTTTTGCCACTTTGAGCCCTGGTATAGGCCTCCTTAAACATTCTCCAGAACCCTCATTTCTAACTTGGCCTGTAGCACATATACTCTAGCCTCTTCATGGGACCTTTTGTCCGACCGTCTATTTCCCCATCCCTTTCTTAGTCTCACTATACAGACAAACATCTGAATATATGAGAATTCCTGTGTTCATTGCTGTTTATTGTTTGGTGATCATGTGATTTAATTGTCCTTCTACCCCTGCCCCGAGGAAGGTTGCCACTATAAATCACCCTGGGTTAGAGATGGGGGTGAGAGGGTGGCTATTAATACGTGCTTTAAATTCCCTGGTGCATCCTACAGAAAGTGCATGAAAGCACATTGGGATTTCCTGCTCAAAAGAATGCAGTGGATTTTCTGGGCATATCAGGACTATTTTAAGGTCATCGTTATCATTTTTTTTGCTTACAATGAGATATCAGTTTGGGAGCGACCTTGACATTACCAAAATATTATCCTATTATAATCATACATCCAGGAGCAGTGAGAAACAGGAGGCCTGTTTGTCTCGGGTTCATAGGAAGTTAAACGTCAAATTCTACATTAGGATTCAATTCCTGTATCCTTTGGTCTCATTTTATTTCTTTATCTGATATTGGACAAGGTTTCATACAAGCCTTTGTGTGTGCTACTGTCTGCAGAACCTCCGGTCTGCAAATGCAACGGCCCAAGCAGGGGGAAGCACCTTTCCTTTTAAAGGGCCAGCCTATCTGCTGAGCTGATCCAAAGACAGTGTAGTTTTAACGATCTGCAGGAGATAGAAATCCAAGTGAGTGAGGTTTCTCTCCCTAGACAAGAAGGAAAAAGAGCGAGGGGGTAAGGAAGAAGTCTGGTGCTGTCTGGTTAGCAGTTGTGAAAAGAGGCTAGTACCAGTAACCACAACCTTTTCACAAGCTAATGGACCTAGTCTAAGCTTGGTTCACGTAGCTTCCAAGGAAAACAGGCAGTTATTTGAAGGAGCTGTTTTCTTTCATACCTCGATCTCCTCCTCCTCCTCTCCATTATTATTACAGATTATGAAGATGTCCCTCAGAAAACTGAATACTCTTTTTTTAAGGGGGTTAGACCAGAAACACTTCTATGTTCTAAGAATTTGATCTGACTAAAATCATTATTAGTGGCATATGAAACATTAACATGTTGCATACCAGAGCATTCCTATCAAACAATGAAGGCAGCTAGGTAGAATGGCGGAAAGAATGTTGGATTTGGAGGACAAGACCTGAGTTCAAATGCAGTCCCAGACACTTCCTAGCTATGTGACCCTAGGCAAGTCACTTAACCTCTATGTATCTCAGTTTCTTCCACTGTAAAATGGAGATAAGAAGAGCATCACCTCCCAGGGTTGTTGTGTGAAACAAATGAGAATATATATATATATATATATGTATATATATATATAATATTTAACAATATATGTATAATAATAAATATATAATATTTAACAATATATGTATAATAATAAATATATAATATTTAACAATATATGTATAATAATAAATATATAATATTTATAATTTTGCCAAATAATAATGAAAATATACATGAAGCATTTTGCAAACCCTAAATGTAAGTGTTTATCTACTAATCATGGAATTTCAGAGCCCATCTAATTCAACTAAAATTTAGACAGGAAGAATATACTCGACCTGAGGTCATCCAGTCCTTGCTTGCAGACATTCAATGAAGGGAAGTCTCTTACCACCCAAGAAAACCACTTTTGGACAGCTGTAATTGTCAGGAAGCTCGTCTGTAGAGCAAAGCCTAAATTTGCCTCTGTGACTTCTATGCGTTGCTTTTGGTTTGAGCTGTGCAGACTAAATCTAATCTGCCTTTCACATAAACAGTCCTTCATGGCATCATAGAGTTGGAGCTGGGAGGGGACCAGAAAGCCATGTAGTTCAGCCCTCATATTTCATAGATGAGGAAATTTGAGTCCTAGAGAGGTTAAGCAACTTTCCCAAGGTCACTCAGGTAGCAAAGGATTGAAGAAGGATTTTAACCCCAATCTTCTGATTCTAAAGCCAGTACCCATCCCATACAGCCTCAAATACTCGAAGACCTCTAATAATCCATTATGAGCCGCTTACTGCCTTCCCTCTGTTGATTATCTTTAACTTACCAACATATTCTGATTATTTCTTGTTCATATGTAATTGTTTTTGTGTTAATCCCCCTGCCATTAGACTGCAAGCTGCTTGTGAGCAGGGAGTTGTTTTTGCCTTCCTTTGTCTCCCTAGCACTTAGCACAGTGCCTGACATGTAGTAGGCACTTGGGTTGATGCATGTTGACTTGGCTTGACTCCCCTTGAAGGCATTTTAGGAAGAAAACAATTAGGTAGCACAATTGGGGCAGCTGGGTGATGCAGTGGACAGAGCACTGGGCCTGGAGTCAGGAGGAACTGAGTTCATAAACACTTACTAGCTGTGTGACCCTGGGCAAGTCACTTAACCCCATCTGCCTCTGTTTCCTCAACTGTAAAATGAGCTGGAGAAGAAAATGACAAACCACTCCAGTATCTTTGTCAAGAAAACCCTCTCATGAAGAGTGAGACACAATTGAAATGATTGAACAATAAACACCAACAAGCACAATTAACTCGTTCAGTCCCTGAGCTGTGCTGGGCACACAATTAAATGAGCTAGAATATCTCCCTAGGTGTGAGAATACAATAGAAAGTCTTTTCTTTATTCACAGGGGTATAAATTATGCCCCATTTTTGGTCACACTCCACAAGGTTTGTGGGTCCAGTGATGGCCTTGCTGTGTGGCAAAATCCTTGGTCTCCTTATAGGAACCAACTAACATCATGTGGAAGGGATCAGGGGTATTCTTTGGCCTTTATTTGCTTTTATATCTTCCTCTCCCTGCCTTTCATCACATTCCGAACTACCAGAATTGCTCCTGAAAACAAACACTGCTAAAGCCTAAAACCTAAGGCCTGTTAGGTTAAGTCAGATGCAACAAGATGATCACTGAGGAAAAGCTATTGGGAAACCGGTAGCTGAGGACAAATTCTTAAAGGGAAGACAGAGCTCCCTGTGTGTCTTTGGAACGAAACCCAAATATTGAAAAAAAAATCTTGAGGTTTTAGTGGTTCAGACAGAAGAAACTCAAATAAGATGATGTGTGGATGTTAGAACAGGAGAGCCAGTCCAGCTTCCAAATATTGAAAATCTGGGATTTACTGCAGTTGAGTGGGCTTTGGGACTGGGCTGGTACATTTGAGCCCAAATCCAGGAGAGGGCGCTCTGAGTTAAGTTTGCTACAAAATCCTAAATCTCCAACAGTGTGGGTTGTTTTTATTAAAAATCTGCCCTGGCCTGCATCTTTTCACATAGTTGTTAAAGTTCTCTATAGAGGGAGAAGACAGGTTGTTTTGTTTTATTTTGTTTTGTTTTGTTTTGTTTTGTTTTTCCCTAAGTGCCAAAGAATATGCTTTCTGTGATTAAACTAATTTGTAACTGATTAAATAAAAAACATATTAGGCTTCACTTATTATTAAAAGTTAAGAAAAAAATAATTACTATCCTGCTTCCCTTTCTAAAACACAAAGAAACTTTTCACACCAATCCAATGTGAATATGCTTATTTATTAATTTCCTAAGGAAGTAGAAAAAGTGCTAGATTTGGAGTTGGGAGGATGAGCTCTCCCACTTAATAGCTATGTAACCACGAGCTCTCTTGAGTCATCAGCTTCCTCATCTGTAAAGTGATGGGTTTGGAGTGACCTCTGAGTCCCCTCACAGCTCTAGATCTATGATCCTATGAATCCCAATTCTCGTTAGCTGACTATCTTGGAGGCTTAGAGACTGCTTAAAATGGAAACTAACAAAACCCCACGATTTAGGGGGGCTGGTTTTTCTCCTGAGTATAATTTGGGTCATACAAGTGCCCATACAATTAAGAATAACAAAGGCCTTCCCTTTACACCTTGATTTTTTTTGTATTAAAAAAAGTTTTGATTTTACAGCATCTCTATTTCTCAACTATATCTTGATTTTAAGAAAGAAAGGGAGGGAGGAAGGAAGGAAGGAAGGAAGGAAGGAAGGAAGGAAGGAAGGAAGGAAGGAAAGAAGGGAGAGAGGGAAAGAAATAACTAGGGAAAGGAGAAAAGGAGGAAAGAAAGCAGGAAGGAGAGAAGGAATGAAGGAAAGAAAGAAGAAAAGAAGAAAAAAAGGAAAGGAGGAAAAGAAGAGAAGGAAAGAAGAAAGAAGACAAGCATTTATTGAGAACCTACTATGTGATCATTTGACTATTTGTCCATTGGAGAATAACTCTTATTATTCAGTTTCAGAGTAGATGGAAGATCATCTCAGAGGTGAGCTACTAGCAATGAGGCAACCTGGGAAAGACCTCCTGTAGAAGGTAGAATTGGAGGTAAGTCTTAAAGAAGGATAGGGAAGCCATTAGGTGGAGGTGAAGAGGAAGAGTACTCAAGTCATAAAGAATAGCTAGTGAAAAGGCATGAAAGCCTTTTGAGTGAGGAAAGGTAAGATCCTTGGGGAATACCTACAGTTAATGGGAATGAAAAGGACAAAGATCCAACAGGGTAGGCTGAGAAGGAATAATTAAGTAGGAAGAGATAAGTAGGAAGAGGATTAGGGGAAGGCAGTGTCATAAGAATCCAGAGAAAAGAGTATACAGGAGAAGAGGGTGCACAGCAGTGCCAAAGGTCTAGAAAGGTTAAGAAAAGGCCAGTGGATTTGGTAATGAAGAGATCTTGGGTGACTTTGGAAAAAGCAGTTTCAGCGGAATTATGAGGTCAGAAGCTAGTTTACAGAGGGAAAATGGAGCCAGAAAAGCAGAGTGGGTAAAGATACAGGATCTATAGCATCTAGCAGGGATGATAGAATTAAGTGTTTTATTTTGTTTTTTTTGTTTGTGTGTGTGCGTGTGTGTATGTTTTTTTTGTTTTGTTTTGTTTAAAGATTAGGGACACATGGGCAGCTAGATGGTATACTGGATAAAGAGCTTGCTGGGTGTAGCGTCAAGAAACTCTGATTCAAATCCAGCCACAGATACTAGCTGTGTGACCTTGGGCAAGTCATTTAACTTCTCTTTGCCTCAGTTTTCTCCTGTGTAAGATGGGTCATAATAGTATCTACTTCCCAGGGTTGTTGTTAGGATCAAATGAGATAACATTTGGGTTTGGGGGGTGGGGTTTGGAGGGGGGAAGGCAAGGCAATTGAGATTAAGTGACTTTCCCAAGGTCACACAGCTAGTAAGTGTATCAAGTGTCTGAGGCTGGATTTGAACTCAGGTCCTCCTGACCCCAGAGCCAGTGCTCTACTCACTGTGCCACCTAGCTGCCCCAAGATAACATTTGTAAAACACTTAGCACAGTACCCGATGCATAGAAGGCACTATATAAATGTTTATTATTGTTATGGTTATTATCATTATGTTTGTAGGCAGCTTAGTAAGTAGGGAGAGAATTTAATACTAGAGAGTGAGGTTGGTATAGGAGGAATTTGCTGGAAAAGATCATAAGGGGATGGGATTAAAGATGCATGTTAGAAGTATTTGTCTTGGCCAAGAAAAGGGCCACCTCTTCATGAAAGACCTGAGTGAAGGAGGATATAATGGGGAAAGGCAACCAAGTGATGAGATGAGGAGGAGGGAACATGAGGAAGTTCTTGTCCAGTGAACTCATTTTTTTTCAGTTAAGTATAAGGCTATGTCCTCAGCTGAGTGGGTGGAAGGGTATTGTGGGAAGCTTAAGGAGGGGTGAAAAATTCAGAGTAGCCTCTGCAGTGAGTGGAATAGTTAGTGAGGCACCAAGGGAGCACGATGAGGGCCCAGGTGAGATTATGTAACATAAATCTGCAATGAACCCAGCTGGCACAGTTTTGTAACATTCTCCAGCTCCATTCAGCAGCCTGAGAATAGGAACAAAGTTTGAGAATGGTAGGAGTAATCCAAGGCTGGAGTTTGGCAAAGCATGATGGGCAAAAGGATGAGGGGGTGAGGGACTCCTGTGTGAAGTGATATAGAACTGCTTCACTAAGGTGTCAGGTTAGGGAAAGGAAGAGAGCACAGCCAATGCAAAGTTGATGGCCTGAGGATGAACTGAATGGTGGAGGGACTGGAGGTCATATAGAGGATGAAGGACAAAGATAGATGGAATGATAAATGACTATGATCAGATAAAGGAATTTTGGAGTTCACAAACATAGAGGGGAAATGCTTGTGGATGATAGCAAGATCAAGGGGATGGCCATCTCAGTATATAGCTGAGATGAAATAGAGTAGGTCGTGACAATCAAATAAATTGAGGAACAAAAATTTTAATTTGATTTGATTTGAGGGAGTACTATTATATATGTTGCCTAATATGAGGGCAAGAATTGAGATACAAAGAAAAACTGTGAGCCAGGGAGCATTCTCAGAGCACCCTGAGAAAACCTTTGGCGTAAAAAAGGTAGGAGCTGTATCATGTACAAACCAAAAAAATAAACTAAAATAAAAACATTATTCAAGCAAATACAAGCATGCTGGCCTTGAGATGTTTTTTGAACTGTATAGCTGAACAAGGCAGAGGATCAAGAGTTGTTGCTCCATAGAGGCCATCTGCTAGAGAGCTGGTACCCTGGGGAAGGTGATGAGTGCCATCAGAAGAGATGGAGAAAGCTTGAAGTTAAGAGGGAGAGGCAGCAGTCCCTGATAGCACCTGGCGGGAAGATGAGTAAAAAGCAGACAAAGAGACTCTAGAGGAGAGCATCCACTTAGCAAACCAAACTCCAGTCTGCCTCTCCCTTTTCTAGAGCCCATTCAAGGCAGTACTGTAAGTTACAGACACTGTACAGATCTCTCTCTGGACACAGAGCGGTAAGATGTGAGCCCAGGTGGAAGCAGGCTCTACGTGGTACTCTCCCTCATCCTCACCCACCCAGATGCCATCCAGCAGACCCAGAAGGAGCAGGCATGATGGAAAGCCCTCTGTCCTTCTAACATTCTTGCTATTTCTGCTCCCTTCCTCTTTTCTCTTGTGGCTTGATGATGACCCTCCCTCCAGTTTTTTTTATTCATTCATTCGTTCTCTGTGGATACAGATGTTAGTCCTTTACGTTTCCATCGTAGAGTCAAAGATCAAAACAACCCCCTCGTCTTACAGATGAAGATACTAAGATTCAGAGAGATTAAGTGATTTGTCCAAGATCAAATAGGAAGAAACTTCTGACACAAAGATTATATTTTGTATTTTATAAAGAGATCTCCTCTCCCCCCCACTCAGTGACTCTGTGGAGAAGATAGAATGGAATGAAAGAGGTCAAGTCAGAGAATAAAGAAGCTTAGCATCATAGACACAATCATAAAAGACCTTAGAAACCAACTAGTTCTCCCCATTTTAAAGATTAGGAAACTGAGGCCCAGCATGTTTAAGTAACTTGTCCAAGATTACTCAGGCAGTAAGTGGGAAAGTCCCCAGGCAAGAAGCAAATCCAGGTCATCCGAAATTAGTGATCTTTCCATTACAGAATAGAGAAGCAAAGACATTGATAATGGAGGGCTAGGCATGGGGATGGTAAGAGTCCAGTGAACTAATATTGTTTAAATGATTTTACAAGACTAAGGGTGCTTCCAAGCTACTGAAGTTTTATTTCTTATCAAAATGGGAAGTATAACAACAAGGAGGAATAAAAGTGAAATCGTTGCCTCTGTGTCCAGTATTACCAAATTCACCACTGCAAAGAAGGAGAAAGGTTTGTAAATCGACTGCAAGAGAAAGACTAAGTGGCCGGGAGAGAAGGAAAGAAAGTGTTTCAGAAAGATGAGTAAACTTCATTAGAAAGAAGCTGTCCCTTTTTCAGTATGGAAAACTGTGAGAAGGAAATTCGGGAGGCCGAGACAGAGAACAAGGGAGAAAAACAGAGTCAGGATTAATGGGAAAAAATAAGACGACCCAACTGGATATGGGAAACCTACAGGAAAGGAATCAAGTTTTGGGGTAAAATGTTGAGGACAAAAAGACTTTTCAGCTGTCGTTCTTTCACCTCCCGCCACGCATTCACAAGCCCTTTCTTTTACTCTTAGCCCACCATGTCAGTTGATCATTCAGAGATTTTGGAAGACCTACAAGAATAGGGAATGGTAAATCCAAGCCAATAAGTGATGAAGGCATGAATAAGTTTCTCAGACAAGGCAAGGTCAGTTTCTGAAGGATAAATGCAGAGGTGGGGGGCCAAATAGGCCAGGAAGATGTGGGAATAATAAAGTTCAGGGTCAAGGATGATGCTAGAGTTTCTGGCCTGGGTGTAAAACACAAATTGGACTTTGGGAAGAGGAATAGACATGTCAGAGAGACACTGGACAAAGAAGACTTGTTAAATAGAAGGGAAACAAAAACCAAGGACGAGTGACTCAGGCATGACCCGAGTTGTTAATATCTTTCCAAAAGGTTCACCTGGTACTACAGCCAGAAAAATATGTCCCCATAGACTGGGTGAATCTGAAGCACAGAGTGAGTCCATGGTAGGGATGAGCAGTTTGTCCCTTTGGAGGAATGGGGGAGAGGGAAAAAAAAAAAGCAGAAAGAACAGAAAAAAAGCCTTATCTGCAACTAAACCTCTCCATTGTTGTTACAATGGAAATAAGAAGGAATTAATAGCAGAGTTTACCCTTTTTTCATAATTCTCCTCTTGGTGATTAGATCTTGGCTCCTACAGGTACCTAATGGTTTCCATATTCTCTCTTTCTATTTTGAATGGGCCCCTTTCCTTGTTACCCATGGGATTCTGATAGGAGAAAGTAGAAAAGGCGCTATGAAGGCATGTCAAGAGTCAACAGCCAGATTCTGGTCTTGTGCCATCAAGAGGGAGGATATCTAAACTCAGATACACTCTAAGAATCTCCTACACTCCCTAATTGCCTTTCTCAGACCCCACTATAGGACTCAACTCCAAACTACCCAGCAGGCTCTGCCACCCTTTTTCCAGAGCCATGGTTTCTGTCTCTACCACCCATCTTCTTAGCCCATTTCTGCACATAAAACTCTGGAAGCTGGTTTCATTGTAAAAGGTTTTGACCCTGTCTATCCCTGGAAGAAGGCCTCTCCAACCCCCAGTTGAAGTTTTTGCCAATAATTACTGAAGCCTCCCTGAGGCTTTTCTCTCTCTTCCCTCCCTAATCATTTCATCTTCCTGGATCTTTCTGTTGCCTCTATCTTTTTTCCATTTGCTGTCTATAGTGGTCTTAGTAAGAAATATCTGAGCTCTCAGAGAAAAGAGTCATCTAAATTAGCATTACAGGGCTCTGGCTATTTCTAGCAAGCTGTGTTAGTTAAATACAAGTTAATGGGAATCTGAGATTCCCTGGCTATTGTGGCCAGTGCAGGGAGAGACAGTGAGGAGCAAGGGTCCCAGGACTCCAGCTTAGCAGAAGCTGGCACTACCACTGGCTCTGGACATAAATTTGTTGGAGCTAATGTTTCATAGGAACTTCACCACCCCTACAATCCAAAGTGAGGTAAAGAGGATTATGCGATTATACCCTCAGGGTATTGGGAAATACGTGTGTACTTTGTCCTTGCTATAATTTTGAAAATAATTATTCCTTTGTAAAAAGCTATGCAATGTTAAGTGGTGAAATAGAAGTGGGATGCTAGTCCTCGGACCCCTAAAATGAGAACCTAACTGGTGGAGGTCTGAGACAATTGCAAAGAAAATGGACATTCTAAAAGCCTCTAGTTTCAGAAAAGCTTGTGGGAATAATATGTAACAGGCATATCATAGGTCCCTCTGAGAATGGGACCAAAACAGCCATGTTCCTTATGGATCTCAAAGATGTGGGAAGCTCTAGATCAGGGACTCTCCAGCTCTGGCTTAGTCACACACCAGGATCTCTTCAATTATTTCAAAGGGTTTCACAAGATTCTCTCTTCACTGCCCAAAAATGAATTTTTAAATTTTTATTTATTTTCATTTGAAGTATAAGGATATTGCCACACAGTACTTTGAGGGTTCTATGTGGCACTATGCAAGAGTAAGGAAGATTCTTGTAGTGTTGAAACTCCAAAGTGACTGGGGAAAACCTGCTCACTGGCATTCAAGGCCCTCTACAATCTGACACTCCCTGACTTTTCCATTCTTATCTCCTTCCATATTCTCTGTGTGGCAGCCAAAATGGAATTGATTCTATCCGGAATACAACTTGTCCTTTCCTATGCCCTATACTAAGAAGGGCTTCCATCCTCCACTTTGCGCCCATCGAATTCCTAACCATTCTTTAAAATCCAATTCAAATGCTGTCTCCTCCTCTTCCTCCCCACCCTCCCACCCCCTTCTACTCCCTCCCACCTCCTACCCCCACCCCAGTTTCCTTCAATGGGTAATAATAATCTTCTCCACCAGACCTTTGTTTTGTTAATCCTCTCATGCACTTATTTTTAATATTGGGTATTATAGCTATCTGCCCTGGTATCTTATCTTCTCCCCTCCATTCCCCACCCCTCATCCTGACTAAAAGCTCCTTGGGGTAAACACTGTCTTAGTTTCCTGACAAAGTTCTCTGTATCCTGTAACTACTTATTAAATGTTTGTTGTATTGTAGGAAAAGTTTGGTTGAAGTAGCGCTTAAATAGTGGCCTGTGGAATACAAGTCATTCCCCAATTGAGAAATGGTCAAAGGATATGAACAGGCAGTTTTCAAAGGAAGAAATTAAAGATATCTATAGTCATGTGAAAAATGCTCTAAATCACTATTGATTAGAGAAATGCAAATCAAAACAACTATTAGGTACCACATCTCTCCTATCGGGTTGGCTAACATGACAAAACAGGAAAACCATAAATGCTGGAGAGGATGTGGGAAAATTGTTACATTGTTGGTGGAGTTGTGAACTGATCCAGCCATTCTGGAAAGCAATTTGGAATTATGCTCAAAGGGCTATAAAAATGTTCATACCCTTTGACCCAGCAATAACACTTCTAGAGCTATATCCCAAAGAGATCCCACAAGTGGGAAATGGACCAGTATGTGCAAAAATATTTATAGCAGCTCTTTTTGTGGTGGCAAAGAATTGGAAATCAAGGGGATGCCCATCAATTAGGGAATGGCTAAACAAATTGTGGTATATGAATGTAATGGAATACTATTGTGCTCATAAGAAATGAGGAGCAGACAGACTTCATTATAACCTGGAAAGACTTATACAAACTGATGCCGAGTGAGGGGAGCAGAACCAGGAGAACATTATATATGATTACAGACACACAGTATCTGTAAGGACTAACTTTGATAGACTTGGCTCCTCTCATCAATGCAAGGTTCAAAGACAGCTCCAAAAGACTCATGATGGAAAAAGCTATGCACATCCAGAGAAAGAATTATGAAGTCTGAATGTAGATTGAGGCAAATGAATTGCTCTCTCTTTTCCTTCTTTTTTGGTTTCATTTCTTCTTTCTCATGATTCATTCCATTGGTCATAATTGTTCTCTACAACTTGACTATTATGTAAATAAGTTTAATGCAAAGTTTATATGTAGAACCTATATTGGATTACATGCCATCTTGGGGGGAGGGGAGAAAATGTGGAACTCAAAAACTTGTGGAACTGAGTGTTGTAAGCTAAAAATAAAAAATAAATTAAAAAAATAAAATGAAATAAATTTGAATACTGCAAAAAAAAGAACTCAAAAAATAAAATAGTGGCCTGTGTGAATTGGTAGGACAACAGACTTGGAGGCAGAAGACCTGAGTGCAGATCCAACCTCTAATGACTGTGTGACCTTGGACAAGTCTCTTAACCCCCCCTTGACCTCAGTTTCCTCAATTGAAAAATGAGACTGCCTGGGGAAGCTAGGTGGCGCAGTGAGTAGAGCACTGACCCTGGATTCAGGAAGATCAGAGTTCAAATCCAGCCTCAGACACTTGACACACTTACTAGCTGTGTGACCTTGGGCAAGTCACTTAACCCCAATTGACTTCCCTTCTCCCTTCCCCCCCCCCCAAAATGAGGCTACTGGACTAGATGGCCTCTGAGGTTTCTTCTGGCTCCATACCAATGATGCTAAAAGAACATGGAATCCTAGCAGAGGAAGCCATGGGGTGGCTTGGAAAAAATACTGGCTTTGGAGATAAAAGACCTCTGTTCAAATGTGGCTCTGCTACTTTTGATCTGTGTAACCTTCGGCAAGTCAATTAACATCTCTAGGCTTCAGGTCCTTATCTGCAAAATAAGATGATACTCTCTACTGCTCCTTCCAGCCCCAAATACATGATTTTATAATCCTATGATCTGGTTTTGAATTCTGCCTCAACCCCTTATGAGCCATGTGACTAACCCTGGGCAAGTTAGTTAACTTCTCTGGGCCTCCAAGCTTCCTCATCTATGAAGTGCAGTGGTTGGAGGAGATAATCTCTAAGGTCACTTCTAAGTCCATGATCCATGATCCACCCATTCCTTGATTGGCATCTAATAAAGTTGGAATCCTGGCACTAGACTTTTAAGCCGATGGTCATTTTGAGACTTATGTAGAGGTGATTTTGATGTTAGAGTGTAAATGTCTTCAAGAGGCCAAACTCCAATGATTCTAATCTTATTTGGAGACTTCTGAGACCCTGGCTTCCAACTTTCCTTTGACAGCCTTTGGTTTGATTATGTGATCCCCAGGGCCTCACCTACGGAGAAAAAACTGCAGAAGTGTCCCTGAGGACTATGTGCTCATTCATCATGAAAAGTTCCCTGTGTAACTAACTCCTGCTCTCTTCCAGCCATGGAGCTGCTGCCTCTCCTTGGCCCTCTTCCCATTTCTTCTCCTCCCACCTTTGCTCTTCCTCCCCTGGCCCTGATCCTTGTTGACATGGTACTTTGCAGAGGGCACCATGCAGACTTGGAAACTGCCCGCCTGTATTCACAAAGGCACATCTGTCTAGAGCCAAGGAGGGCAGAGCCCAAAGGGAGGTGAGGGGTTGTGTTGGGAGACAGACCAGAGTCAGCACCACTCCCCTACTTCAAGGAAATGGACAGGCCTAGTTCAAAAGGTGAGTAGAAGTAGGAGGAAAGAAAGAGTGCCCCTCCTCATTAAAACTTTTGTCTTCAAGCTCTGGCATAGAGGCAATCGTTGTATGAATGCAACTGTGCTGTATTTAGATATTTGGGTTCTCCATCTGGAATAAGAGATGTGTGGTAAAGGGGAAAAAAGAGTCAACAAGATGTTGTTCAATCCTTTGCCCCAAGATCAATCAAATGATACGTGCTTTAAAGCCATGTTGCTTAATTAAATAAATAAAAGAAAAGGAATTCAAGAATCAAGAGATTTTAGAATTCAAAGAGATATTAGAGACCACAGGAATGGAAATTTAGGCCTAGAAGAGCCCTCAGAGACCACTTAGTGCAATCCCTTCATTTTGCAGACAAGGCAATGGAGGCCTCCTGTGATCAAATGACTTGCTGTAGGTCTGATGGGGTGCTTGGACCCCAGCTCTAGGACCATGTCTCTCTCCAGCCCAAAGGTGGCAATAACTCATGAGTGAGGCAAATTATCTCTCTCTGTTACAAGAACAAGCTGACCTCTGTAGAATTTCCTTTGTATGAACAGAACTATCTTGTACCAGCAGAACTATCATGTGCTGTTTCCCACAATTACTATATACAATCCAGAGGTCAAGCTATAGACAAGGCTATCTTGTACAAAAGGACAGCTCTGCCAGTAGTGAATGACACCTGTGCCCAAGGTCCAGAAACTGTATGTTTCTTTAGGAGCTGACCACTCCTTGATCCCACCCCCCAATTAACATACTTGTCACACAATTCACCATATCTTTCCTATGTAAACTTTAGCATCACTCCTGTTAGGTTGTGAGTTCCCTAAAGAGCTCTGCCTGCTATATAGCATTACAATAAATTTTTTGCCACTTGACTGGAAGACTGCTTGAGTCCATGAATTATTTCCAGACAATTCTCCCCTGAACTTTTGTATTTTGGGGTCCCTATACCCCTAAACTGCATCATATCCACTGAGCCACCAGCTATCTGGCACATAATAGGTGTTTAATAGGAGATGATAGCTTGTTGACTTGACTCAGCAGAGCCAGGATTCTAACACAAATCCAGGGATTATATCCTAAAAGGTATATATCGTCAAATGGCCATCAAGGGACTTAGTTCTAGTTTCAGTCTGCTTCTGACATGCTAAGTGAATTTTGGTAAATTCTTCAGCTTTTCTGAATATATATTGAATATATATATATGTATGTATATATATGTATTGCAAATATATTGCTATAAACTCATTCCCCATGAGCTAGACTTCAAATTAGGAATATCTGGGTTCAAATCCTGTCTCAGATACTTACTAGCTTTGTGACCCTAGGCAAGTCACCTAACTCTGTGAGCCTCGGTTTTCTTATCTATAAGATGGGGATAATAACAGCACCTACCTCACAGCATCGTTGTCAGGATCAAATGAGACGACACATGTACAGCACCTTGCAAACCCTTAGAGTATTATATACGTGCTAGGTGTTGCTATCATTCTTTTCTGTTAAATGGCAGCATCTGACGTAATGGTAGAGAAGTACTTGGTGTTCCTGAGAAGCAGCAGTAAAACAAGACTAGGAGCAGCAGATGAAGAGGAGGATGGCCTTTCCAGCGCTTCTTTTGTTGTTACTGGGAGTATACAGAATTATTTGGCCTAGTAATAAATAACTTGCCTGAAGGTTGTGATATCTCACAACCAAGTTTGTAATCTCCAGTCCTCCTTGGGGACGTCTTGGTCTTGGGGGCAAGATATTACACACGCTATGATCATTTGAACATTTCCCGTAATTAAGCAATACTGGAAAAACTTGGCCTAGCCTTCAGAAGCACTTAATAACATTGAAACTCAATGACTGTGGTTTTTCAAATCTCACTAGGACTACAAGAGGCGGCTGCATCTCACAAGCCAGGAAAGGTTGCTGGGTTTGGAGTCAGAGGAGCTGAGTTTGAATGTTGGTTCTATTACTTGCTACCTTCATAACCTTAGGCAAGAAACTCAGTGTCTATGGGCCTCTGTTTCCTTCTCTGCAGAATGAGAGAGTTGGACTAGATGACCTGTCAGGTCCATCCCAGCTCTAAAAACCATGATCCTAAGTAGGAGGGAAGATATCCCAATGCTCAACCCTGAGAACCAAGAGCGTCTGCTCTTTGAATCAGCTGATTCTGACCTGCCCAACAACTTTCAGCAATATTATAGTGAGAAGTGCAGGGGCAGCTAGGTGGGGCAATGGAGAGAGTGGCCAGCCTAGAGTCAGGAAGACTCATCTTCCTAAGTTCAAATCTGGCCTCAGACACTTACTAGCTGTGGGACCTTGGGCAAGTCACTTAACCCTGTTTGCCTCAGTTTCCTCGTCTGTAAAATGAGCTGGAGAAGGAAATGATAAACCACTCCAGGATCTTCGCCAAGAAAACCCCGAATGGGGTCACAGATAGTTGTTCATCACTGAGAAACTACTTAACAACCAAAGAGTGGAAAGTGCAATGGATTTGCAGAAGAAATGGGTTCAAATTCTGAGTCTGGATATCTGTGACCTCAGTCAAGTAATTTATCTTCCTTAGGCCTCAGATTCCCATTTGAGGGGGTTGGATTTGGTGGTTTCTAAGGTCTCTTTCCAGGAGTGTACTGTTAAATGTTTAACAACTAGCTCTACCCACCCACACCCACCCACCTACCCACACACACACACACACACACACACACACACACACACAGACTTTTGAGTTTGATCTGCATTGTTGAAATCTTTTCCATCACTTTCTTAAGTCTAAACAATCAGCAAAATAATAAATCAAGCCCTGACAGGCATTTATTTATTTCCAAGGTGTCAAATCCTCACACTAAAAAAATCTAACCATCAGCTCCCAGTAGCCAGTTTCGTAGGGCTCCAGCACACGCCTGTCTCTTTTAAACCTAAAAAATTATGATCTAGGTTAGGCGAACATCTTGATTTATTCATTATTAGTTTGACTTTATTTTAAAAAAGAAAAACATGTATTTAAAGACTATCAAAGTCTTAAGCATCATCAGGGCATTGTTATTCATTCATTTTTGATTCTTTGTGACCCCATTTGGGTTTTTTTTTTTTTAGCAAAAATGCTAGAGTGGTTTGCCCTTTCCTTCTCTAGCTCATTTTACAGATGAGGAAACTGAGGCAAACAGGATTAAGGGACTTGCCCTGGGTCACACAGCTAGTAAGTGTCTGAAGCTGGATTTGAGCTCCAGTCTTCCTAACTCCAGGCCCGAACTCTATCCACTGAGCTACCTAACTGCCTCTGTCATCAGGGCATAAACAGTTTCTGCTCCAGTGCTTGAAATTTAGGCCAATATCGGTTTGATATATATATACATATACATATATATACATATATATGCATATATATGTATGTATATATATACATATATATGTATATATATACATATGTGTGTGTATATATATATATACATATGTGTGTGTGTGTGTGTATATATATATATATAGTCCTTTTTTTAATGTTGACAACTAAAATACATTGCTATAAAGGCTATAAAATGAGAGTTCCAATGGCATTTAGAGGATCACAACTAGAGATGTAAGATAGGTCAGAAGCCAGCTAGTCTAATCCCTTCTTTTTACAGATCCAAGAACTAAGACCCAGAGGAGTTAAGAGACTTGCCCAGGGTCACACAAATCATAAGTCACAGAGCAGGGATTTGAACCCAGGTTCTCTGATTTTAGATCCAATTATCTTTCCCCTTGTCATACTGCCATATGGATTCTGCCTGCGAACTATACTATTTCTAGAAAATAATAACAAACTTGGGTTTTCAAAAGGAAGAGAAAAAAAGTTCAATCCTCTGGGCTAAAGAAGAAATAAAATCACATGGTAGTGTTAAGACAGACTAAGCTTTTTTAGCTCAGCCACTAAATCAGAAGTTTTTTTTTTAATCCGAGGGTCAGATTCTTGTCTGTATTTGGGCAAAAGCATTCTCTTTCATTATGTACCACATGCTTCATCAGGTTATCAGGCCTATCTGTGACCTTAAAGTGTCATAGAAATGCATTACCAACATTTCCCAGCGTTCTCTTAGGTAAGGGTCCTTGGATCCTAGAGAGATTTTCAGGGATGATTTCACTGTGTCATGTCGGCCTGTATAAACCCAATGGAGAACACTTTAAGAGACAGCTCATTGACAGGACAGGAACAGAGGACTGACCTTTAAATACAATGATTCCTCTAATACAAAGGGAGATTGCATCAAATCTAACCAATCTCATGCAACCCAGAACAAGGCCTCCTTTCTCCATAAAGTTCTCTCTGATAACTCCAGCCAAAATTCTTTGTTCCTTTCCCGGACCTCAGCATTTCCAATTGGTCTCCTTGCCTCAAATCTCTCCCCCTCACTAATCTATCTTTGACACAGCTGCCAAATTGCTATTCCCAAAGGTTGCCCCCACCCCCTACTCAATAAACTCTAGTGACTCCCTCTGGCCTCTAGAATATACTCCATTCTTCTATTGTTTTTTAAAACCAGTGGTGTGTTGTTAAATGTTTAAGAACCAGTTCTCTGGAGGGAAAATGATTGCACAACACACTTTTAAATTTAATCTGCAGTATTGATGTTTTCTCCGTCACATTCTTAAGTCTGATGTTCAAGAAATTTTTTCAGTCATGTCCAACTTTTCATGACCCCATTTCAGGTTCTCTTGGCAGAGATACTGGTTTGCCATTTCCTTCTCCAGCTCATTTTACAGATGAAGAAATTGAAGTAAACAGGGTTAAGTGACTTGTTCAGGGTCACACACCTAGTAAGTGTCCGAGGCCAGGAAGATGAGTCTTCCTGACTCCAGGCCCAGCACTCTATCCATTGAGCTGCACTTTGTGAAGTCTAGACAATCCATGAAACAATCAATAGAGCTCCAGTTTGTAGAGTTTGCCGATTCCCAAGGTATAAATGCTTACGCTGAAAATGTAATTATTGGCTTTCAGGGATATCCAGCCTT
This sequence comes from Trichosurus vulpecula, assembly GCF_011100635.1. Taxonomy (NCBI): domain Eukaryota; kingdom Metazoa; phylum Chordata; class Mammalia; order Diprotodontia; family Phalangeridae; genus Trichosurus; species Trichosurus vulpecula. Next base: position 51,218,760 of record NC_050575.1, read on the forward strand.
ACTTATTCCCTTCTGTTACTTTATTGCACAATGACCTTCTCCCTACATGGAATCTCCCATTTCTGCGGCTTTCACAGGCTGCCTGGCCGCAAGGCCTCTAAAATGCATGCCCTCCTCACCTCCATTTCTTGGAATCCTTGTTTAGCTTCAAAGTTTGCTTTAAGCACCACCCCCTACATGAGACGTTTTCTGATTCACCTCTCCCCCTCCCCAGCTGTTCATTTCTCCCCAAATGAAATAACTTTTAATTTTTTCATATCCATTTTGAATATACTAATATGTTTACATTAACATTGCTTCTCATGATAGAATGCAAACTTGTTGAGGGCAAGAACTACTTCACAGTGGTCTTCATAGGCTCTGTGCCTAGCACAGCCGTTAGACCATAGTGAGTGACTGATGATACATGTGTTTGGCTTGATTGGTATAAACCCTCATTAATAATGCTTCGGCTGGCCAGGATTTCAGCAAACCAGATCTTTTTTCACTGCAATGGGCTTTTTAGGCAGAGTATGGAAAAATGTTTTTTATATCAAAACAAATGGCAAAAAAAGAAAGCTAGTTAATGGTCAATTCCAGGGATTAATGGTATTTATTTGTCAGATAATAAATTGAGGGACTTATTTATTAGAGGCAGCTGGTGGTACAGCGAATATATAGCACCAGGCCCAAAGTCAAGAAGACCTGAGTTCAAATCCAGTCTGAGATACTCACTAGCTGTATGTCCTTGGTCAAGTCACTTAACTTTTGTTTACCTCAGTTCCCTCAACTTATAAAATAAGGATAATAATAGTACCTACCTCCCAGGGTTGTTGTAAGAATCAAACGAGATAGTATTGGTAAAAAAAATGCACTTAGCACAGTGCCTGGCACACGGTAGTCATCATGTAAGTGCCGATTTATGATGTGTAAAGAACCACCTGCACTGGAGTCAGGAAGACCTAGGTCTGCATTCTGCCCCTGACGCCAGCTAGCTGCGCGATAATGGACGGATCATTTACCTCGTCTGAGAGTCAAAGTTATAAATGAGCAGCTGGTCTGCATGGGTGGGAAGAGTTTCTACAGTGTGTAGATTAACTCCCCTATTTGGATAAAAAAAAGTGTTGTGAGGTTGAAACTTTCAGGGTAGGTCCTAAACTTAGCCCACATGCAGCCACCTGATGTCATCTCTTCAGGGTGTAGGAAGGACTCTTTGGGGGGAGGGATAGATGTAGGGGGAAAAGCATCGGATTTATAGTCATAAGACCTAGGTTTGGGTCATGTATGTTCTCTGAGCCTTAGCTTCCTATCTTTTAAAATGAGAGAGTCTAGGTGACTCTAAGGTCCCATCCAGGTCCTATGTAACGCATCATGATATATGTTATATATGCAATCATAATATGTAATATATGAATATGATATATGATACACATGTTCATGTATACACATCAATAATCCTGTACAATGACCGAATCTAATTAAATCATTATACATGATTATTATACATATAGCAGTTAACATTTGTATAGAGCTTACTACGAGCTATGGCACTATGCTAAGTGCTTTACAATTATTCTCTTTTTGGATCATCACAACAACCGTGAGAGATAGCTACTATCATTATCCCCATTTTAAGGACGAGGAAACTGAGGCAAATAGACGTTAAGTGACTCGCCCAGTGAGTGAGTGTCTGAGGCTGGCTTTGAACTCCAGTGTGGCCCATCACTCTACCCACCATGTCAAAACATTCTAAATCATCGAACCAAGATTGAATTCTATTCAGTCAACTGTAAATTACTGAGGCAGGAACTCAGATTCAATACATTTTGGATTTTTAACAAGGGTTAAAATAAAATGATTTTCTGTAGCAGAGACCAAAAGAAAATCTACAAAGAAGCAAAGAAAAACTGGGAAGCTTTCAAAACAATGTGTACTGTGTATTATATAAATTTTCTTGAAATGGAAATTTATCGTTTCATGTTAAATCCTCTCATGTTCTACTGTGTACATGGCAATATTGTTTTTTTTTATTTTCTTGTTTTTGTATTAAAGTTTAAAATAAAAAATAAAATTTACAAAAAAAAAGAAGGATTCTCTGTGTAGCAGTCAGCTAAACAGAAATTCCAGTTCCTGAAATAGCCCCGTTATTTGAAATGTTGCTGTTCAATTGTTTCAGTCCCATTCAACTCTTCATGACCCCATTTGGAGTTTTTTTTGGAAAATATCCTAGAATGGTTTGCCATTTCCTTCTCCAACTCATTTTACAGGTGAGGAAATTGAGGCAAGCAGGGTTAAGTGACTTGCCCAAGGTCACACAGCTGGTATCTGAGGCCAGATTTGAACTCAAGAAGATGAGTCTTTCTGAATTCAGGCCTGATGTTCTATCCACTGCACCACCTAGCTGCCCATTTGAAATATTACTGAAATATTACTGTATATTTAATTCATTGCTTCATTTTATATTGTTTCATAATTATAATTTAATTTAATAAATATATTTTATAATAATCATTATTTTATAATTTTCTTACATGTATATCTTATCTCCCCAATTAGATGGTAAACACATTAAGGGTGGGAACCATGTCCTGTACAGTAATGGTCCATTTCTCTGGTACTCAGACTTCTAACAACTCAACCAATCTCAATAGGACTGAATTGTCTTCCAGGACAGGGGTTCTTAACCAAAGAGTTTGAGAATAAATTTCAAGAGGTCCATGAACTTGGAACTGCTAATATTTTGATACCTTAGGTCGTTATAATTAGTTTCCTTTATAATTCTATGTATTTTATTTTATGCTTTTTAAAAAGCAGCATTCTGAGAGGAAGTCCATAGGTTTCTCCACACTGCCAAAGGGGCCCCCAAAATGTCAAGAGCCCCTGGTCTAGAAGGAGGTAGAAAGGTCTAGAAGGAGGCAGTGAGGAGGCTAGAGCTGAGGTCAGAAGCCAGGACCATCTAAATCTGTTGAATCCTAGCCAGCATTATCTGGGAAACGGGAAATGTCCAGCCCAGGCAAATGGGAAGCATTTGAAATCATGTCTCATCCATTTTCTGTTTGTTTTCTGAAGAATAGGTGATAAGAAGATGCCAAATTTACTTGGTCAAGGATCCAAGAATTTGTTTCCCATTTTTTGTGACTCTGTGATGGTAGATCCTAGAAGGACCTAAAGGTCAAACTAATCCAAACCCCCTCCTTTATAGATGAGGAACCCCGACACCCAGAGTGTTTAAGTTACTTCACAACGTCATACAGACAGTGAAAGATCCAGGATTCGAGCATAGGATTCACTCCAGCTGACTCTGAATCTAAGTGGTCTTTCCATACTGACTAGCCATTCAGCAGAACCATATTCCTGAAGCTGGTGGTGATTGCCCTCAGGGAGGGCTGATTAGAGTTCGGCCCACCTAGTGCCACTCCAGAAAAGGTTTTGAGTTCTACCTTAGCCCAGTTAAAAAGCTAGTTTCTAGCAAGGTTTGTAATTTTTCTTCCCCTGCCTTTTATGACCAGTTATCCTGGAAATCCCACAAGACCAGATTTGGCCCAGTCATTTTTACTCCCAAGTCAAAAACCAGAAAGAATAGAGGGAGCCAAAGTACTGTTGTTTTAAAGAGAAACTGGGTTTTTTGTTTAGTTGTTTTTTGTTGTTGGGTGTTTTGTTTTTTTTTTTTACAAACCAGAACAGAAGAGGCAAATATCCAGCAAACTTCTGACTCCATTGCCTAAAGGCATCAATGTCTACTAGATTTGAAGCCTGGGTTGCAGGAAAAAAAAAACCAAACAAACCTGATATATTCCAATGGGCATTTATTAAGCACATACTATATACATAGCACTGCGCTAGGTGCTGGGAGAGCTAGAAACCAAATTTAAGAGAATGCAAACTCCACAAGGACAGAAATTATTTTTGGTTTTGCCTTCATATCCCTAGCACTTGAGAGGTGTCTTCTCAACTGAGGCAGCAAAGTTTAAGTTGGCCCCAGAGTCAGGAAGACCTGAGTTCAGATCCTACCTCTGACAAACGTTGGCTGTGTGATTCCAGGCAAGCTAAGTGGGTACACAAAAAAAAAAATCCAGAGAGTCCAGCTCTCCAAGAGCTCACACTTTCATTGGGGGAGACAAGACATCAAAGTAAGTTCAGCTACAGGGCAGATGGAAAGTCCTGGGGATCCTGAGGGCTCAGTCACAGGACAAATGGCAAGGCCCAGGGGTCCTTGGGAGAAGGAGTTCCTTACCAGGAGAAGCTCCCTACACCTCTGAAATTATAGGACTGGTCAAAAAACAAAAACCCAAACCAGTGAATCAACAACTGTCCTACAACTTTTAGACTTGGGAATTGAGATCTTTAATGGCCTGCCCAGGATCCTACAGCTAGTATGTGTCAAAGGTAGAACTTGAACCTGGGTCTTACTGATTCCAGGGCCCACTTTCTATCTATTATACCATGTTGCCTCTCATGTGACACTTAGTAAGGAAGTAATAAATGCATGCTGAATGAATAAAAATGCAATCACTGTCCTCGGGAAGTTTAATAGCTAATAATAATTACCACCATTTCTATAGTATGTCATTATGCTAAAGGATAACGGATACGGTAGTATACCGCTTGCTCTGTGTTCTCATTTAATTCTCACAACGAGCCTGGGAGGTAGGTGCTATCATTATCCCTGTTTTATAAATGAGGAAACTGAGCCTCGGAAAGGTTAAGTGACTCGCCCAGGATCACACAGTTAGTGAATACCCGAGGTAAGATTTGAACTCAGGTCTTCCTGACTACAGGTCCAGCATTCCACCTAGATCCCTGTTATAAGTTTACAGTTTTGTAAAAGAATTTACAGTCCTAAGTTTTAGCTCTTATACTAATAAACTATATGACCTTAGACCCTAGTTTTCATCTACTATTCCCTGGAGATGTTGGTGGTAATACATTGTAGGACACTTTGAAAGGGAGATACTGATTAGATCCTAAGGGATTATTACTAGTGTTGATGGCTTGTATCTGGTTGTAGAAGTCCAGCTTGTGAGGCTGTATAAAGGACCTAATGGGCTAGCCTGGGAGTCTTATTCTTGTCAGATAATCTATTCCTCAGAAAGAAAACAGATTTGCCTAGAAACTCGGCCCCATTTGAGCCTATCTGTCGGCAAATGAGCATGGAGAGAATGACCTGCTTGGGCCTAGTGTTATTGATGCAGATTTAAAAATAGAACCTGGGGTGGAGACAGAAGCCTTTATAGTGGGCAAGAAAGAGAGAGAGAGGGAGAGATAATGAGAAACAGGAGCCACTCAACCCCCAGTCCAGCAGGATGTGGGGCTGGCCAGGAAGGGAAGAAGAGACTCAAACCTGGAATAGAATGACCAAGGTACCACAATGATCTGATTAGTCGAGGCCTGCTAACTAGGCAAAAAACTTTGTTCTCTTAGCCAACGACATATCCAACCTAGAATATGCTTCCTCAATAGCAAAAAGTGCTTATATATATATATAAGTGTATATATATGTGTGTGTGTGTCTATATATATACATACACACATATATGCACACACACATATCTATGTAGCTATACTCACATATATATGGCTATATATACACACATATATACATATATACACACATATATACCTATATATAAATTATATACGTGTGTATATTTGTGATTTCTAAAATAGGAGCACAGCAAAAGCAATGGTTTAGAATCAGAGAGGTTTTGAGCCCTTTTTCTGATATTTGCTACCTGTGTAACCTGGGGGCGTGCCTCAGTCTTCTTAGCTGTAAAATGGGGATAATAATTAGTCTACCACGGCCCTACAGCATTGTTAGGAGGAAAGCATTTTCTAACAAAGCCCTATGTAAGTGTGAGGTATTATTATTAAGAACCAGAATTTTGAGCAGATTGGCCTCTGAAGCAGAGGTGGGAGCAGAAGGCACCACAGAAGGAGCCTTGGTAGGTTAAGACCTCTTTGGCTCACCTTCTCCTGACTCCCCTCAGGGCCCTACACTGTGTGAGAACCAAACCTTCCACCCAGGGTGGGGTCAGGCTAGGATTCCCAAGGTGTGGAGCCCTCCTCCCTCCATTTCAGCAACTTGGCTTGTCTCTTCTCAGCTGCTAAGAAGGGTTGGGTGGGTCAGTGGGTCAGTAGAAAAAACTTGAATATTGCCTTGGAAACCTCATCCCTCTACTTTCCTTCCACGGAGTCCTTCCCACCCTTAAACCAGCTGTACTGTATTGAGCCTTGATTGGATGAAGGGAACAGGGTAGGAGGAAGGAGGGGATGTTCTCATTCATTGCTAAAGAAAAACGGTTCTTCAGACTTGTTAAAACAACTAAACTCCCCAGATTGAAGTAGGTTAAAAAACAGTATGTATTTTGAGCTCAGTCTATATATTTTTTGTCTTTTGTTTTCTAAGAGAACAAATGGCATTATGGGGTGATATATTGACTAATGAGTGAATTGGATTTAAGTGAGGCAGAGCTGTACAAAGTCATCAGCCTCACTCTCTCTTCCAGAATCATCAAAGTCTAGTTAGTGGTAAGACAAAAGTCAAGAAAACTGGTGATGCCTGGGATGCAGTGGATGACCTTGGCATCTTTAATGTCTGACCAGGTTCTACGTGCTCCACAGCACCTGCTTCACTCACTTTTATCGTTGTTGGAATAAATTGTTCTCATCTGCTCATTCTGCTAGGAGAAGTCTTCACATGCTTGGGATAGACACCCCCCTCCCAAATCACTGACAAGTTTGAGACCAATCAAGTTACCCTCAACCTAGTTTAGCCTATCTGCCTAGACCAGGGGTGGGGAACCTGTGGCCTCCAGGCCACATGTGGCCTTCGAGGTCCTTGGATGTGGCCTTTTGACTGAGTTCAAATAAATCCTTTTATTAAAGGGATTTGTTCTGTGAAGTCTAGACTTGGTCAAAGGGCTGCACTCCAGGACCTAGAGGACCACACGTGGCCTCGAGGCCTCAGGTTCCCCCACCCCTGGCCTAGACAGTTTATTGGGGCATGACTGCCGCATGTGCTACAGCCTCTTAGAGCCACAGGTGAGAGTTGGGAGGCAGATGGACACCAAAGGTAGATAAGCAGCCCTGAAAAGGACTTAGGAAGCCCTCATACCAGAAGTGCTAGTCCCCCCTGAACACCCCATCCACCCAGCAGATTGCTATACTGACTGATAACACTCACTCCTCAAAAATGGCCACTTGGACAGTTTTCAAAGTGTGTGTATCTCTGAGCTGCTTCCAAATCATATGATCCTATGATCCCTTTATCATCATTTGACAGAAAGAAGTCTTCCCTCCTATTTTCTTAGACCACTTCATCTGATCTTTCCCTCGCTCCACCTGACCCCCTACACCCCTGAGCTTATAAGTGGAAGACATCTATGTACATAGAACTAAACTCCAGTAGAATGTAAGCTTCTTGGGGGACTTTTTCAATTTTGTCCTTGTATCCCCCAGGGCCTTATGTGTGTTAAATTTTTTTTTTTGATTCATCAAGGAAGGGAATTCCTGGAAAGGGAACTCACCAGGTCTATATAAATCTGTAACTCTTTTGAGGGGTTTAATGGTGTGGCCATGGTCTCTCATTATGCATGAGAGACAAGACTTGAACCCAGATCTTCCTGAATCCAAGGCTGATTCTTGTACCACATTGTTCACCATTTTGTTTTTGTTTTGGGGGAAGGAGATAATTGGGGTTAAGTGACTTACCCAGGGTCACATAGCTAGTAAGTGTATGAGTTCAGATTTGAATTCAGGTCCTCCTGACTCCAGAGCCAGTGTTCTATCCACAGCTCCACCTAGCCACCCCTTGTTTCCACCCTGTACATGGTAGGCACTTGATAAATATGTGCTGGATTGAAATTCACAGTTTAAAAACTAAGTAAATAGCTCGTTATTTGCTGTGAATTAAAGCTCCAATACAATTTGCTGAGGTATGTCTATCACTTCTTCGGCCAGCCCTTAGTTAGACTGCTTTCCTGCAGTTTGCATGTGCTGAGAAAGGTACCACAGGATAATGGTCTGCCCTTGGAAAGAAAGAGGCCCAAGAGGAATGGGGAGATGTTTAGAAAGAACACTGATCAGGGTTCAAATCTCACCTCTGATGCTTACTATTTGTATGACTTTAGCCCATCACCTAATTTAGGTTCCTCATCTATTAAATAAGGGGGGGAGGGAAGGAAGGGGAAACTAGATGGCCTCTCAGCTGTTTTCTAGCTCTAGGTTGATGACTCTAAGATACCTTCCTAAGGACTTGTAGAAATGTAAGCCAGGCTATAACATTCTGAAGGCTACATTTTACTGTAGATCACAGCTAAGAAATCATGAAATGGGGCAGCTAGGTGACACAGCCAGTAGAGTGCTGACCCTGGAGTCAGGAGGACCTGAGTTCAAATCCAGCCTCAGACACTTGACACACTTACTAGCTATATGACCTTGGGCAAGTCATTTAACCCCAATTGCCCTGCAGTCCCCCCTCCAAAAAAAAAAAAACGTGAAAGACTTACAAGTGTGCAAATGTCTCTAGCGGGGTCTCTGGGACAGGCAGTATAATCAGTATCAGAATAAAAGCCAGAAAATCTCTAGTCACTCCAGTTTCCACCTATGTCCTCTCCCAGGAACTAGTGGTTCTAGGTCTCTAACTTTTCCTTTTCTTAAAAAAAAAAAGTGTTTTTTTTAAAGTGGTCTACTCAAAATATAATAAAGAGTAGAAATAACAGCCAACATTTATATAGTGCTTTAAAGCTTACAAAGCACTTTACATGTGTTATCCTATTTAACCCTCACAATAAACTTTGGAGGTAGGTGATATTATTATCCCCATTTTACAAACGAGGAAACTGAGGCTCATAAAGGTTGACTTACCCAGAGTCACACAGCTAGAAAGTGTCTGAGGTGGGATTTGAACTCAGGTCTTCTTGAGTCCCAGTCCAGTATTCAGTCAGGTGGCTTTATTTCTACATTTGCATGTAAATACCATGAAACCTGAAGATTCATGTGAACAGATGCAAAGCGAAGTAAGCAGAACCAGGAAAGCAATTCATACAATGACTATTGGAAAGGAAAAGAACATTGAAAGAAATGACAAACTCTGACCAATCACAGCTCCAGAAGACTGATAGTAACTATGGTTCTTACCACTTGCTAGGGAAATGGTAGACTATAAGTACAGAATGAGACCAACATTTTTGGACCCTTCATTTTGTTCATTTCTGCTTGTTACAAGGGAGGACTTTCATGTTGGCTGGGAGAGTTGTGGAGGAAAGTAGAGATTAGTGATCCTAATGCTTTAAAAAATAAGAAAAGGCCCTAAATGAAGCATTTAAAAAATACACAGAGGAATGCAGAAGGAAGTTCAGAAGGGGACATGGACAAGAAAGGCATCGTGGGTGCTATTTTGTTAAATTTAATAGATAATTAATAAATAAGCTATCCAACATGTTGTAACCTATATCAGATTGCTTACTGTCTCAGGGAGGGGAGAGAGCAACAGAGGGATAGAATTTGATACTCAAAGCTTTAAAAGGAAAAAAACGAATGTTAAAAAAATGTTTTTACTTGTAATTGGGGAAAAAATAAAATATTGTTAAAAAATAAAAATAAACAAGTTGCACATAGTAGAGATTCATGACTCATATCCAATCCTATTTAAAAAAAATTAAACATTATGGATTAATATAAAAATAATATTAGCTTCTTAATAGCAGGAACTATTTTTGTCATTGTTATCTATATCTCCTTATCACCTAGCACAATGCTTTGCCAGTCAGAGGCACTTGATAAATGTTAACTGAATTGAATTAAAGAAATATTTCTGGCTGATCTGCATGAAAGTAGAGTGGCGATAATAACTTATATTTCAATAGTGTTCTAAATTTTGTAACGTGTTCCTTCCTTACAACAATCCTGTGAACCGGTAAATATAAGCATTATACTTTTCATTACATAGCTATATAAACTGAGGCTAGAAGAGGAAATGTTTTATTCCCCTGTTGGCACACAGATGGTAAATACCCAAACCAGGGTATATACTCCAGTCCAAAGACTTTTTTCAATGAAACGCTCTTTGAGTGCTCTGATCTAAAAACCACTCCATAATCACTTATACAAATGTTGAGCAGTCAAGTTTTAAGAAGGAAATTTGCCTGTAAATTAAATTCCCTTCATTAGAGTTTTGCCCTAATGCTTCTTCCTGGCTTAGAGTTGACCCTGGGCTCTCCAAGGCCATGCTAGTGGAAAGCATTCAGCCACTGATTAATCGATACACATTGATTAATCCCATTAGTATAATTGCCATCTGACTCATGGGAAAATTGAGGAGCTGACAAACAGTAGAGCAAGCTGTGGTAGGTCCTAGCAAGCTGAAATTGCATTGACTACTGCTACACTGACAGACTATATGCATTGGTCATCCAAGGACTAAATTTAGAGTCTGGCTAAGCTGAAAGGTGATAAACTCCTTAGTCACAGCAATGCTTAAAGAGCAATAAATCAATAAGCATTTTTAAGCACTTCCCAAGTGCCCAGCACTGTGCCAGACACTGCAAATACAAAGACAAAAGCTAAACAGCCCCTGTCCTCAAGGTGCTGATATTCAAATGGAGGTAATGATACATACATATATTCAAAACAAATACAAACCGGGTACAAGGTAACCTTAGGGGCAAAGGCACTAGCATCTAAGGGGACCAGGAAATGCTTCATGTGGAAGGTGGGGCTGGAGCTGAATCTTAAAGCAAATTAGGGATTCCAATAGGTGCAGGTGATGAGGGAGAGCATTCCAGGCATGGGGAACCACTGATTCAAAATCATGGAGATAGAAGATGGAATGACATGGTGAAAAACAAGATCAGTATGGCTATACTATTGATTAGTGGACAGAAATATGTTTAAGAAGTCTGCTAAGATCGGACCAGATTGTAGAGAGCTTTAAATCCCAAACTAAGAAGTTCCTAAAGTTAATAGGGAGCCACTGGTGGTAATAGGGGGAGGAGATTGATATGATGAGATCTGTTCTTTAGGAAAAAACACTTTGGTGGTTATGTTGAAGATAAATTGGCGTGGGAAAGAAAACTTGAGGCAGGGATATCAATTAAGAGAATATTGTACAACCTAGGTGAAAGGTGATAAGGACCTGAACTAGATGGCTGACTGAGTGGAAAGAGATGTTGCAGTCATAGAAATAACAAGATTTGACATTTAACAGAGTATAAAGGGGTTGCATTATGTGTCTGTAGACTAAGTAGCTATGGTGACAAAATCACAGATCCTTGAAGTGTTGACATTAAATATCACCAAAAACCAGCCAAACCTAAGTTTCTGAACACAAATTTCTGGAGTTTGGGTTCAAGGTAGGCCCAATCTTGGATTTAATTTTAACTTTGTTAAAATACATGTCCCATGGCTGATAATGCCTTTCTCCACCCCACCTTCCCACCTCTGCCCTAGTTGTTTCAGTCATGTCTGACTCTTCATGGCCCCATTTGGGTTTTCTTGGCAAAGATACTGGAGGAGTTTGCCATTTCCTTCTGCAGCTCATGTTATAGATGGGGAAACTGAGGCAAACGGTTAAGTGACTTGACCAGGGTCACATAGCTAATAAGTGTCTGAGTCCAGATTTGAACTCATGAAGATGAGTCTTCCTGATTCCAAGCCAAGTGCCCTATCTACTGTGCCCTCTCTCCTGTATATCTGAGATAATCATTATAATATTATTGGTTTGGGCCCAGTTTCGACTTCTAAATAACTCACAAACATAATGAGGAAGGATGAGAAGAGTCTCATTTGCTGGAAGCTTTTTATTCTCCCAAGAGTATTGTTCTAGCACTCTATAGCCATTGATTAATCAATGATAATTCCCATGTGACTGCAGAGCTGACTTGTCTGCCTCCCTGGACTGCAAGGGTGAATAGAGTTGGTCCATAACTCTGGCCTACATCCCTGACATCCTTTGTCCCTCTTGTGGTGTTCATACAACCAAAAGGAGCTACTCCTTTGTAAATGTGTACTCAGATGTTTCTTATTTTAAGTTCTTACAATGATGAGATGACAATCTGGTATTTCCAAAGAAGGGGTAGCGAATGAATAAAAAGCATTCATTAAGTGCTTACTATGTGCCAAGCTGAGGCTACTAACACAAAAGCAAAGTCTCTGTCCTTGATGAGTTTATATTCTAATAGGAGGAGACAACAGATGCAGGGGAGTGGTGGCCAGGATGACACATTGGTCCAGAAACTCTGAGTGTGAAGTCATCTGAGAGTAGGTCTGAGAGTCCAATTGAAAAATTGGTCTAACTTTGGAATGAATGTTTAAAAGGCAGCAACACTGGACTGGCTTTGCCCAGATGAGTCACTTGTTGGTATTTGTGAGACATTTCCCAAAAACAGGGCTGGCACTACTTTCAGTATGACCTGTGCCCTGGCATAGCATGGCAGGCTCAGGGAAAGACAGCAAAAACCATTCCCACTTTGCTACAAATACTCCCATCCTTCAAGCAGAATTTCTCTGCAACTCCTCTCTCCCTTTCCTTTTGGTGTTCCTTGGTCCACTTTCTTCTTTTTTCCCACCAAAGTCCACTTTCTTCCTGTTTCTTCCATTCCCTTTTCCACATCCCACCAAGTCCAGTACCTCTTGCTGACCCTTGGCTGCTCTGTGGTATCCTACCTGGGCCTGGGAAGCACCTCTATTTCCTATGCCCCTAGCCTTCTTTCCTCTTTCCATCAAAACTTACATCTTCCATACTATTTCCTTGAGGCTTTGTTCTCTTTTCTAGGAAAAGGATTTTAATGGTTTAATCATGCACATTTGGGGGGCCCTGAAGAGAAACAAGCTGCTTATTGGAGCAGCTACCTCCTCTTCTCTTTGGCAAGACAGGAGCAAGCTTGAGGTGCATGTGCAGCTACGGAGACAGAGCATCCAGGAAATCAGAGTCCACAACAAATGTGGAAGCCAGGCTGAGGGCAAGCAGCCATACTTGCTGGGTGGCAAGAAAGGGCAGGAACCACTCCTCTGAAAGTTACAATGCGGCCTTTGACTTCATCAGTGGAGAGAATTCCCAGCTTGCAAAAGCCCTCCAGAGACACAGACCTACAACTCGTCAGAAACTTGCTGTCTTACAGAATGGCCTGAGGCACTAGAAGGTTAAGTGACTGTTGTCCATAGCTAGTATGTGTCAGAGCTGAGATTTGAAGCCAGATCTTCCTGACTCCAAAGTTGGCCCTTTATTCCCTATGCCAGCCTGGAAATGCTAAGACATGACCCTAATAATTTCTCTCCTGGATTTGCAGGATCATAAATCTATGAGCGTTATTCAACATTCAGTAAACATTCAGTGAACATTCAATGCAGAAACAGTGTGCCAAGTGCTATGCTGCCCTGGCTTCATCAACCCACTAAGGAAATAATTTTGTACCTATGTCAATTAATCAATAGGTATTTATTAAACAGTTACTCTGTGACAGGCATTGCACTAGATTCTAAGGATATGAGTACAAAGAATGAGACAATTCCTACTCACAAGGGGTTTACATTCTAATGGGAGAGAAAATAAGTACATATAAAACTATATACCACATATAGACAGTACAAATATAAATTAAATATTTTTTTGTTGAGTCATTTCAGCCGTGTCTGATTCTCAATGATCCTATTTTGGTTGGGTTTTTTGGTTGGGTTTTTTGGGCAAAGATACTGGAGTTGATTGCTATTTCCTTCTCCAGCTCATTTTATAGATGAGGAACTGAGGTAAACAGGTTTAAATGGCTTACCCAGGGTCACACAGCTAGTAAGTATCTGAGGCTCCATTTGAACTCAGGCCCTCTTGACTTCCGCGCTGTATCCACTGCACTCTATCTAGCTGCCCCAAAGGGAATATACATATATATGTGTGTGTGTGTGTGTGTGTGTGTGTATATATATATATGTGTGTGTGTGTGTGTGTGTGTGTGTATAAATATAAATAGAAGGTAGTTTAGGGAGCCAGGGTTTGGGATGCATTGGAACAGGACTCATGCAGAAGATGCTGCTTGAGCTGAATCTTAAAGAAAGAAAAGGATGCTATAAATCAGAAGTAAAGAGAAATATGTTTCAGGTATGTGGGATGTCCACTGTAAAGTCAAAAGGGTGGTGGAGTGTCACATGTAAGGAACAGAGAGAGGGCCAATTTGGCTGTACTACAGAATACAGGAAGAGAATTATAGCCAATGAGGCTAAAAGATAAATTGGTCAGGGCTTTAAAAGCAAACGGAAGAGTTCATATTTTATCCTAGAGGCAATAGGAAGCCACAGGAGTGGGTTGAATAGGGGAGTCACATGGTCAGATCTGTGCTTAAGGAAAATTACTTTTGCAGCAGTGTGTAGGATGGATTGGAATGGGGAGAGACATGAAGCAGAGAGAGTGTTAGGAAGTTATTGCAAAAACCTAGGAGAGAGGTGATAAGGGCTTGAACAAAGGTCCTAGCTGTGTGAAGGTAGACAACGATCTGATGTGAGAGAGGCTATAAAGTTAGAAATGACAAGATTTGACAATTGATTGGCTAGACAAGGTTGTGTAAATGGGAAACTGGAAGGATGGTGGTATTGCCTTCAACAGAAATATAGACATTTGGAAGAGGTGAGAATTTAGGGGGAAAGATATTTAGTTCAGTTTTAGGCAGTTAAGCTTAAGATGTTTCTGGAATATCTAGTTTGAAATGTCTAAAAGACAATTGGTAGGGCAGAAATGAAGCTTGGGGGAGAGACTAAGAGTGAATCATATGCATAGAGATGATAGTTAAACCCATGGGACTTGATGAGGTTACCAAAAGAGAAATAGTATAGAAGAGGAAGAGAAGAGGGCCAAGGACAGAACCTAAAAGGAGAAAAAGCATTTGAAAAATATGATCTATCAATGACTTTTCCTAAGACTACCCATTCTTACTATGCTATCTCTCAAGTGCTGGAGGTACAAAGGCAAAATGGAATAACATTCCTGCCTTTAAGGAGTATATATTTTAATGAAGTTATACAATGTGTATATCAATGAGTATAATGTAAAGTTATTTGGGGAAGGAGGGATCAAGGAAGGTTTCATGGAGAAGGCTATAGATGAGTTAAGACTTCATGGAAGACAAAGGTTCTGAGTAGCAAAGATAAGGAAGGAACGCATTCCAGGAATGGGGGAATGACTTGTGGGGAGGCACAAGGGGCTGGGGGCAGACTGAAAATTTTAGGAAACAGCTAGTTGTTCAATTTGGCTGAAATGGATCTTTTTTTGGGGGGGTATGGAAAATATAGTCCACACTCCAGCTCAGATGCTTTATAAAAGCATATTTTCATTAATTCATATTTGGTTTACTTAAGTCAAGATATACACTTGTACAGGATGCATTGTAACAAGTTTTACAGATGGCCACTGGTTTTTTGAGAATTCTCTTAGCATAGAAGTAAAAGAACTAGATTTGGAGTCAGAGGTCCGGGTTTGAATCTCAGCTCTATGGGCAAAGTAAGGCTTTCCCCACTATTATTTAACACAGTATAATGCTAACTGCAGCAATAAGAAGAGAGAGAAATTAGAAGGTGTGTGTATGTATATATGTGTGTATGTTTATATGTGTGTATGTGCATGTATGTGCATTTGCATCCAGGTATACATACAAATACACACATACACTCACACACAGGAGACTAACTTGTCCTTGCTTTTGGAGGGATATGGTAGTTAACTTGGAAAACCCCGGAGAATAAGCTAAGAAACTAATCAAAATAATTGATGGTTTCAGTTAAGTAGGTAGTAGAAATCCACAGACATCATCAGTATTTCTATACAGTACTAACTAAAACTGGGCAGAAATTATAGTTCATCTTTGCATGTGCCAAGAGGAGTTATGAGACTCCTTGATGTGGGATTATAGGTTTCCACCTCAGCCACTCTGGTCCTGAAAGCTGCCCACACAAGGGAGGGATGAGATGGGAACACTTTCTAGTTCTGACAGGTCAATCTATAACTCAATTGAATCAGCAGCAGGGTAGTTGGTTGGGTAGGCATGTACATTGCTACATTCCAATTCAACAAGTATTAAGCACCTCCTATGGGCAAGCCATGAATTAAATTAGGAAGAAAGGAAGGAAGGAAGGAAGGAAGGGAGGAAGGAAGGAAGGAAGGAAGGAAGGAAGGAAGGAAGGAAGGAAGGAAGGAAGGAAGGAAGGAAGGAAGGAAGGAAGGAAGAGAAAAGAAGACCCAGGGCAGATGGATTTACAAGTGAATCCTATCAAACTCTTAAAGAGAAATTAATACCTGTGGTACAAAAATTATTCTCAAAAATAGAGACAATGCACTCTACCAGACTCCTTTTATGAGACAAAATGGTCCTGACACTCAAACAAGGAAGCGACAGAGCAGAGAAAGAGAACTGCAGACCAATTTCAATACTGAATACAAATGTAAAAATTTCAAATATAATCCTTTTTCCTCATCTGTAAAATGAGGGGATTGAACTCAATGACTTCTAAGGTCACTTCCAGCTGTAAATCTATGACCCTATGATCCTTGCTAGGAGACTACAGCTTCACAGGCAGAAAAATAATTTACTATGACCAAATTGGTTTTAAATCAAGGATATAAGAATGGTTCAACTTAAGAGAAAAAATTAATATAATCATATAAACTACAAATAAAAAACCCCAAAACCATCATTTCAAGAGTTGCAGAAAAGCCTTAGACAAAATACAACACTCATTTGTTTAAAAAGAAACATTAGAAAGCATAGGCATGGAAGGGCCCTTCTATTTCTATTTAGTACTTTTTAAAATGGGAAGGAAATTATAAGAGAAAATACATTTAAAATGCATTAAATACCTGGGAACTAGTCTACCAAGACACTCATGTAATATAGATACAGCTACAGAGATTATAAAAATGATGAAAAACAAATAGCTTTCGAAATAGTTACTGCTCAGGGTTGGACCATGACAATATAACAAAAATGCTGAAATTACTTAAGTTAATATATATAGTTAGTGCTAGGCCAATTGTATTACTAAGGAGATACTTTATATCAATAGAAAAAGTAACAAAATTCATTGAGGGAAGCAAAATTTCTAAAATCTCAAAGGGAAATGAGAAAAAATCCTAACAAAGCACTGCTGGTGTTACTAAATTTCAAACTACATTACATCAAATATTATTCAAATAAATGCCTCAATATGCCTCAAGTGGTCACCAAAACTATTTAATATTGGCTTTAAAAAACTAGATTAGAAGAACAGACTAGATAAGTAAAAAAAAAAAAACAGAGGCAATCAAAAACAGTAGATTGGTGTTGATAAACCCAAGAATATAAATTATCAGAGGAAGGATTCCCTTTTTGAGAAAAATTTCAGGGAAAACTAGAAAAGAGTTTGGCAGAAATTAGATTTAGACGAATATCTTTTACCATGTGTCTTTTGAGCTTGCAATAAATTAAAAATGAATATATGAGCTAAATGTAAAAGGTCTCATTATTTTAAAAATTTAGATAAAATAAATATCTTGTATAACTATGACTAGAGATAGTATGGGTGATGAATTCTTAACAAAACAAGAGAGGGAGGAAATAACAAAAGACAAAATAGACAATTTCAACTGCATAAAACTAAAAGACTTTTGCATAAATAAAATCAATGAACTTAGAACAAAAAGGGAAACTGTAGAGTGGGAAAAACATATTAAATATCATTGTTAAAATCTAATGTCTAAGATATTTAAGCACCAAGAACCATTTTCAATAGACAGATGGTCAGAGAATATAAACAAATAGTTTTCAAAAGAATTTCATACTAGAAATTGACCACTTGAAAACATGTTCTATAATCAATATTAGTAAGAGAAATGCAAATTAAAACAATACTGAGACTACACATCATATGCTGAAAATTAGTGAAGATGATAAAAAGTAGGGAGTCAATGATGGAGAGACTGTGGTGTAACAGGCTCACTAATATACTGTTGGTGAAGCTGTGAATACTCCAGCCATTCTTTATATCAATTTGGAGTTTAGCAAGAAAAGTGACTAAACTATCCACTATAGCCAGTGATAGGGAAATCTCTTTACTAGGCATATATCCCAAGGAAGACAAAAAGCCCAATATAAACCAAAATATTCATAGACAGTCTCTGTGATAGAATGAAAGAAAGAAAAGAAGGAAGGAAGGAAGGAGGGAGGGAGGGAGGGAGGAGAGAGAGAGAGAGAGAGAGAGAGAGAGAGAGAGAGAGAGAGAGAGAGAAAGAAAGAAAGAAAGAAAGAAAGAAAGAAAGAGAAAGGGAGAGGAGAGAAAAGGAAAGGGGAGGAGAGGAGAGGGGAGGGGAGGGGAAGAGAAAAGTTAATGTTAACTAAGGAATGGCTGAAAAAATTATGGTATATGAATGCCAAGGCATATTATTATGCAGCAAGAAATGATTAATATAAGAAATATAGTGAAACATGGGAAGATTTTTATGAACTGGCTCTGACACTTACTAACTCCATGACCTTAAGTAAGTCACTGAAATTTTTGGAGCCTCATTTTTCTTCATCTGTAAAATGAGGGAGTTGATGGTCTCTGAGGTCCCTTCCAAGTCTAAATCAATGATTCTTTTATACCAAGACAAATATGCAGAACCCAAAGAACAATTTGTACAACAACGTCTATGAAAAGGTCACCAAATGGAAGTTAAACTCAGACTTGAAAATCAGCAGTGTCCACTAAGAACAAATAACGCAATGTAGGTCTTTTGTTATGGAAGAGGGGCAGGTGACTACTGGAACAGATTGTTATATACTGTATCAGATGTGAGTATTACTTTGTTTTCTTCATTACCAGGGAGGATCCAAAAGCGAGCAGTAGAGGAAAGATGAGCTTTTTTATCTCCAGTGATAATTGCCTTATAAAGACAAAAGGCATAAATAAAACTTTTTTTTCACAAGCAATTAAATTGTTCATATGGACTAACTGCCCACGATCCAGTGATCCAATTCCTGGGCCTGTGCCCTCAGGAGGTCAAAGAGACAAAAGACGTGCCCATATGCATCAAAATATTTATAGTAATACTGTAATATGGTATGTTATATAGTGTTATATTTCTTTATATATAATATATAATAATATAATATAGTAATGATAATTTATAGTAGTAAATAATAATTTATAATAGTAAAAATCTAAAAGAAAAAGGGAACTCATCAGTTAGCGCAATGAGAAGGGAAAAGGAAGAGAAAGGGCATTTATTAAGCACCTACTATATGCCAGACACTATTATACACTTTGCAAATATTATCTCATTTGATCTCACTTGAATGGCTGAGCAAATCATTTTATGCAATTGTAATAGATTATAATTGCCTCCTGACAAACATGAAAAATTCAGAGGAACATGGGAAGACTTGTATAAACAAATGCAGAGCAAAATAAACAGAAGCAGGGAAATAAAATATAGACAATGACTGCAATAACTCAAATGAAAACAATGCAAAAAGCATCTAAACTTAGATTAAAGGATGACCAATATTGGCTGCAGAGGCCAGATAATGAAGCATACTTCCCTATGCTCAGGTGTGGTTGGGGAAGGAAAGGGGACTACAGTATGGAACGTTGCATAAGTTGCTCTTATCAGTTGGTTTTGCTTAGATATTTTTCTCTGTGACAAAGAAGAGCTCTAGAACGGTCAGAGGGGAGGGGAGGAGAGGGGAGAAGGGGAAGTATGACCATGGTGTTTTAAAACAGGTATCAATAAAACTTTAAGAAATAAAGTTTCAGCCCTTCTGCTTCCTTCCTGTGTGACCTTGGACAAGTCACTAAATAGCTAGCTAGCATTTATAGAGCCCGTTTTTAAGGTTTGCAGAGCACTTTACACATATGATCTCGCTTGTTCATCACAACAACTCTGTGAAGTAGGTGATATTATTATCTACATTTTATAGACGAGCAGACTGAGGCTAAGAGATGTTAAATTACTTGCCCAGAATCACATAGCTGGTAAGCATCTGAGGCAGGATTTGAATTCAGATCATCCCGACTCCCATGTCTCTCTCTCTATCCACTGTACCATCTGTTGTTGTTGAGTCATTTCAGTCGTGTCTGATTCTTCATGATCCCATTTGGGGTTTTCATGGCAAAGATACAAGAGTGGCTTGCCATTTCCTTCTCCAGCTCATTTGACAGTTGAGGAACTAAGGCAAACAGGGTTAAGGGACTTGGCCAGGGTCACACAGCTAGTAAGTATCTGAGGCCAGATTTGAACTCAAGTCTTCCTGACTCCAGGCCCAGCACTTTATCCATTGTACCACACAGCTGTACTATCTAGCTCCTCCTAACCTCTCTGAAGCTCAGTTTTCTTATTTGTAAAATCAGAATGTTGAATTAAACAACCTCTAAAGAATCACCGGGGCAGCTAGGTGGCAAAGTGGAAAGGGTGCTGGGCCTGGAGTCAGGAAGACTCATCTTCCTGAGTTCAAATCTGGCCTCAAACCCTCACTAGCTGTGTGACCCTGGGCAAGTCACTTAACCCTGTTTACCTTCATTTCCTCATCTGTAAAATGAGCTAGAGAAGGAAATGGCAAAACACCCCAATATCTTTGCCAAGAAGACCCCAAGTGGGGTCAAGAGGAGTGGGACATGACTGGAAGTAATTCAACAACAAAAGGCATCACTCAGCTTTAAATCCTATAATCTTCTTCCACTTGGAAAATTTAGTGCTTTATTTGTGGCTTGGTTTACACACTGCTCTAGTGATAACAAATAAGGGCAGAGGAAGTCTCCCTGCAGTCTGACCATCCAAATGGAACCCTAATTCAATAGTGTACATGCATTACCTACAGAGGCTGCTATTTAAGCTGAAATTCTTAGCAAGGAACACAAAGACAGCATAGAAGAGGCCTGTGTCTGAGGCCCAGAGTCTCCAAGGAAATCCGCTCTGTTTTCTAAGAGATAAACATCATCCCTAATAGCGGGCTGGTTCCTCTTAAACACGGCGTTCCAAAGCCAGGCTGACTTTTGGAGCCTTTGCCCAGCGCCAGGCTGGCTCATACCCAGACAGAGATGCTGACTCATTCTTCACAGAGATATCACCTTGTCATCCCACTGCGGGTATTATGGCGTCAACAACAAACATTTGCATTTAACGAATCACCATCGCAAATGAAAAGAAAAATGCTGATCCCTTTGCTGGGTGATGCAGAAAGTATTGAAATAGCTTGGAAGAGAAAAGGAATCCTATATGTGACTTTCTACAGATAAAGAAAAAAAGAGACTTTTAAGCATAATAATAATAATTCATATTTTTACAGGAGGACACACATTTGTGCCCTTTAAGGTTTTCAGAGTGCTTTATCATAACCCCTCCAGATTGTTGCTGCAGCTTCTTATTATTACCTCTTTTACAGATGAGGAAACAGGCTCTCTGGCTTTCCCACAGCCAAAAAAGTTAGTTTCTCAGGCAGGATTTGAACTCCAATCTATGTCTAGCATGCTATCCATTACATTCAATCAATCAACATTTAATAAGTATTGATTAAGCACCTACTACGTGCCGGTCACTGTTGCCAGGTAATAGACGGGGATACAAGTACAAAAAATGAAAACATCCCCACTCACGAGTTTAAGTGACTCAATAAAGGCAGTTGCCTTCAGCAAATTGTTAGTTAGTTAACTAAAGCTCCATTTTTGATTAGACAATGGAATTTCCTTTCTTACTCGAGGGCTAGATTCTCAAGTACCGCTCTCTCCAGGAGGCTTTTGCAGCCTGGCATCAGTTAAGGGCACAGGCATTGATGGCATGTGAGCCTGAGAATGTACCTGGTGATTGGTCGAGTCTGCCCCTCCTCCAAGAGAGCTGGGGGAAGTCTGGGTTGCCATGGGGTGTGGTCTCCACAAGTGACATCAGCTTGTCCTACCCCCTGAAAAGAAATCCTTCCCAAAGGTGCCAGACTGATGAGAGGTAGCCCAGATTACCTCTGGGTAAATGTATTATAACAATGTGTCATTCATTTAATCATCCATGTTCGATGCCAGAAGCTTAGGCGTGTGCACCCAGGGAATTTTATTTTTAATTTTTTTAAGACAAACATTCATTGACTACACAATCACCAAGGACGTTATTTGTATTCATCAGACTAAAAAAACTAAAACTTAGCTAAAGTTAATTTTTTAATAGGCAACTAAATTTCACTTGGGGGCAGCTAGGTGGCATAATGAATAGTGCACTGGGTCTAGAGTCAGAAAGACTCATCTTTCTGAGTTCAAATCTGGCCTCAGATACTTACTAGCTGTGTGACCCTGGGCAAGTCACTTCACCCTGTTTGCCTCAGTTACCTCATCTGTAAAATGAGCTGGAGAAGGAAACAGCAAACCACTCCAATATCTTTGCCAAGAAAACCCCAAAAGGGTCATGAAGAGTGGAACAGAACTGTATAACAACGACAACAACAAATTTTACTTACAAATATAAATGGGTTTGCCTGAATGTACCTGTGCATATGAGTGTGACTGGAAGTGATATTAAGTTTAGATAAGATATAAGCTGTCCTGGAGCATTTTGTCTATTGGTGAAAAGACACAGATAACTATAATAATAATAATCATAGCTACCATGTATTTGCATGTTATCTCATTTGAGCTATAATATAAAATAATACATAATTAGTGCATTAGAAAGGTTAAAAACAATGTATTATGTAAATTACAAGGGGAAAGGTCTTTACTGAGAGGTAGAGGCTGTCAAGGAAGGGTCCTAAATGTGGCATTGGCCTCACCTCCAGTAATGCATGCGCTGCGACCTTTTTTGCCCCCATATCAGAGATGGATTTAGGAGGTCTTTCCCAATCCTCCCAGCTGCTAGCTAGCTACCTTCCATCTACTCTGTATTTATCTTATATGTATGGATATGTGTATGTTGTCTCTCCTATTAGAATGTAAGCTCACTGAGAGTAGGGACTGTTTGCTTTTTCTTTTTATCTTCAACATTCAGCACAGTGCCTAGTATAGTTAATAAATGCTTATTGATTTACATTGGTTTGTCCACATTCTATCACCTGGGCATTTGCCTCCCACCTTTCTCTTCTCCAAAGGGAATGACTCATCCAGTGTCAAACAAAAGAATTTTCTAGAGCACTGCCTAAAGGTTTATGCTCCTGTTCAAACACCAGGAGTGGTTCCTTCCCTATTCCCTATAAGATAAAGTCAGCCCTCCCTTGCTCAAATCAAAGTCAACTGCAAGTTATGTCATCATTTCCCTGATGTCATGGTCCTCTTCAAGAATGAAGAACAAATACAATAAGAGAAAGTACAAGCCTGACATTTAGGGCCCTCCACAATGTGTCTCTAGCCTCCATTTCCAGTCATATTTCACACTCTCCTTCTTTATGCCCTCTATAGTCCGGCCAGACTAGACCACTAGCTATTTGCCAAACTCATTCTTCCCTCTCCTACCTCCATGTTTGCTCACAAGCTGTCTCCCATGCCTGGAGCACACTTCCTCTTCAATTTCACCTTTTGAAGGTTACCTCTTACAGTACCTCTAACTCACCTGAGTTCCCAAATGAAGGATCTCTCCTTCAAATTTTCTTTTGCCCTACATCTGGATCTCTCTTTTCCTCATATCATATTCCAACTTGTATCATATTTATTTGTGTATGCGACATATATCCCCCTCTCATTAGATTATAATCTTAAAGGCAAGGACTATGGTGTAACCCCAACTCTTTGAAGAGTGCATCAAAGATAGCAAGTACTTAAAAAATTGCTGTTGAATTGGATTAGGTATGTAATCTATATTGATGGAACAGCTAAGTGACCTATATGGAGAGTCTGTTGAACAGACATTTATTAAGGCCTACTGTGTGCAACGTACTGCTAGCTAGGCAATGGGGAGGTTCAAAATTGAAATGAAACATAATCTTGACCCTCATGGAGGAAGGGGAAAAGAGAGAGAGAGACAGATACAAAGAGACAGAGAGAAACAGATCACAATAATACATTATACTACATGATATATGCATTAGAGAGTACAAGCAACATGTTATATGAGGTCTGAGAAGGAAGGTCATTCATGAACAAAGGCATCAGTGAATGCTCCCTGAAGGAGGTAGTATTTGCCTCAGTTTGGTGATATGGACAGAAACTGTCATTTGAAGGGAAGATGGTGGCCATTCCACAGACAGAGAGCTGCAGAGACAAAGGTACAGAGCTAAGAAATAGGGCAGAGAAAAAAAAATCTTTAACTTTGGCTGCATTAGGATTGGACTCTGGTTTAATTGGCTGCTTATACAAAGCCACTTTATATGAGATGTGGCCTATGATTGTTAGAATCAAGAAGAAGATTCAAGTTGTTTGACCCTAGAAAAGTCACTTAACCCCTCAAATGCCCCAGACAACTGCCTGACTATAAGTTACAGATGAATTGTTAATCTATATCAGCCAAAGCAGTTCCCCACAAAAAAGAAATTCACAGGTCCAGACCAAATGATGATGATGATGATGATAAAATGCCACTATAATAAAGTTCTTTTGACTCCTGGGATGAAGCACCATGTGAATTCTACAGAGAAAACTTACCTTTTTCATTACCAAAGATAGTAATGTAAGTAACATGTCCTAGCTTCCTATCCTAGCTAACCTTTAATCAATTGATAAATTTCTGTGATTATTTCCTATTCCAGGAGGTCCTCATTACATGGTGGGACCTTGTTTATCAGCTTACAATATAAGCCAAGCTGGTACACATTATGCCAAGCCCTGAGGTAGTTTCCAGGAAACTTAAGTCACTCCTGATCCTCATTCTAGCATAGTACAGAAAGCTCAGCTTACCTTACAGGCTATTTGGGCAAATGTCCCATTGCCCCAGGGAAGTTAAACCAGCCTCATCTTCATTCTTGGCAAAAACCAATAGGTAAATTAGTTTTATCCAGCCAGGAACCCCAAAGAATGTCTGTTGTCATAGTTCCTAAGATGACTCCTAAGTATATTCATTCCCATCCCTTCCACAAATCCATTTCTCTTCTTGTACCATTGGGCAATTTTCTGGGCTGATCATGAGCTCCCAGATAAAACATTTATTGTGGAAAGAAGCAAAGTATACTATACATACCAAATAATCATAGAATCACTTTTTGTAGCAGCAAAAAAAAAATGGCAGAAACAAAGCGAGTGTCTATTAATTGGGAAAGGGATAAGTAAATTGCAAATTGTGGATGTAATGCAATATTATTGCCATGTAAGAAATGACAAATATGAGGAAGTCAAAGAAACACAGGAAGACCTGTATGAACTGATACAAGGTAAAGTAAGAACCAGGCGGAAAAGTATATACAATGGCAGCAACGACGTAAATAAATCAAAACAAAAAGGCAACTGAACTCAAAATAAATACACAGACCAATATAAATCCAGAGATCAGATGACTATGGGTACTAAATCTGGCAGATGTGGAAGCAAATGTATTGGCAAATTTTGCTGGACCATTTTTTGTTGTTGTTACAAAGGAAGGTTAAGTGGGGAGTATGGCATGGGGAAAATTATGATGTAAAAAAAAACCCAGACATTAATAAAAAAAATTAAGAACTTTTCGAAAAAAGGGAGATGAGACAGAGAAGAGCATGAAAAATATGGTTAACCCATTACTTTGTCTAATGGAAACTCAGTTAAGGGTACCCAGTAAAAATACCTATGGAGCTGCCAAAATGCCACCCGTCTGAACTTTGAGCAATCATGCCAGTACCCACGCACCACATTCCAGGCCTCCACTAGCATAAGCAACATTGATAAATCCAAGGCATCCACAACAAGGCATGGCATTGGGGGTTGCTGAGTTTCAAAGCTCTCCAAAAGGGTGAGACATGCATGGTAAAACAGGGCTAGCCAAACTCACCAATGACCACAACCTTCTCCTGCTGACGAAGAATGACAAAGAAAGTCCAAATGGGGAAATTAAGCAAATGAGAAGATTCCTGTACCGCTAATTAATCATCAGTGACTCAGAGCTAGGGATGGGGTGATGGTGACAGTGCAGTGACAATATCATATTGCTGTTCCCACAGCCCTAAAAGAAAGGTTTACTTTCCCACTTCTGCCCAGAGAACAGTGAATAACACTTTTTTTTCTTAAGCCTGGACCAAGCTGCGTCTTGCTTTCTACCCAACTGTCCATAAGTTTCTAAATATTAGCTGCCTTGAGCACTGACAGCCAGTGGTGTCTGCTTACAACTTCAACAGCAGTGACTTTCCTCTTCATTCATTCCCTTCCTTTTCCCTCCCCCTCCATCTCGCAGATAGCACTCACCGACACAGGCACACAGAAACCAAGCTCAAGATGGAGATAGAACTTTTTTCTCCCTGCTGCCCAAGATAGCCGGAACCTTACCTGCGGGAGCAGGAACTAGGGCTGTCCTTCCGTTGCTCCAATCAGTGGGCAAGCAGGTTCACTCGGTCGCTGTTTTCCTTTTTGCCTCGGGATCTGAAGTTTCCCTCTGTCACTGGCGTTGGGTGCTGCTGGGGCTGCTGCTGTTGCCGCCGCTTCAGGCTCTGCTCCTCAGAAGCCCTTTGCTGGCTTCAGAAACCTCTGAGTTATTGCAGCTCCTTGTGGGGAAAGGTGGCGAGCTATGGCATGCACATCAGGTTGCTGGAGTTCCTCCAGTCAGTGCCACAGAGCAAGCTACTGGTCCCAGAACTCTGTGTGGGAAAAGAGAGGCAGGGTGAGGATTCAGCTGAACTCCCTGGTCTAGCTCTCTCTGGCTCTTGTTTATCACTGGGCAAACAATTCCCCCCAGACAACCCTTCCCCCATGCGCACACACACAGACACACACACACACACAGCAATTCCCCCCCAGACAACCCTTCCCCCATGCACGCGCACACACACACACATATACACACACAGACACACACACACACATAGAGCAATTCCCCCCAGACAACCCTTCCCACACATATACACAATGAGCAATTCCAGACAATTCTTCCTCGTGCACACTACACACACACACACACACACAGCAATTCCCCCCAGACAACCCTTCCCCCACGCGCACACACACACATACACACACACACACACACACATAGCAATTCCCCCCAGACAACCCTTCCCCCACGCGCACACACACACATACACACACACACATACACATAGAGCAATTCCCCCCTAGACAACCCTTCCCACACATATACACAATGAGCAATTCCAGGCAATTCTTCCTCATGCACACTACACACACACACACACACACACACACACACACACACACACATAGAGCAATTCCCCCCTAGACAACCCTTCCCACACATATACACAATGAGCAATTCCAGACAATTCTTCCTCATGCACACTACACACACACACACCACTACACTTAAAAAAACTTGACAGAGAACTGAGATGTGAAGTAACCCTAGACTCATCTGACAGACAGCAAACCCAGGAAAGGGGAGCAATAGGTCAAGTGGACTGAGGGATAGGCAGTCACCAGGCACCAGTGGTGCCTGCTCCCACAAACGTTTTTTTTTTTGTAACGTGGTTTGTCTTGGGGCAGATGGCCCAGCTGAATGGACCACTGGCCTCCGCTGAGCAGCCTCCTGTTTATTTTGAGGCTTTCGTCACCAAGGAAACAGCAGGTCTTAGCTCTTTAGAAAAGCTTCTCTGAAATCAGCAAATCACAGGATGAAAGAAAGCTAGCTGTTTTCTTTCCCCTTTCAGAACTATCATCCGGCCAGTGTGCACGTGTGTGTAGGTGTCTATCCATCCATCTGTCTGTCTGTCTGTTTTTGTTGCTAAACCTCAAGGGAATGGGGGTAATATTAAGCAAATAGCAACCGCCCGGATCAGAGTTGGGAAGAGATAATGTCAGCTCTGAGAGCATATTTCAATCACCCCTTACCTGAATCGACAAGTGAATTATCACCAAAAAACCTAGGTTTGTCCAATGGCGAGCATGTGGGGAAAAAGTGGGAGCCCATCCAGTGAGTGCCTGCTAAGCAGTATGCGCCTTGCTCGAGTCCACCTGAATAGAAGGGCATGTGTGGGAGGCTGCCTGTCCCAGAATAAGCCATTGACAGGAAGGTGAGAGAAGAGACCATGATGAAAGACACTGGTTGAGGAGGTAGCCTTGGAAAGGCTAAATGGAAATGTGGTTAGCAGTCTTCTGTAATTAGGGAGGTTCTCTCCTCCTCAGGGAAACCTAAGGCCTGCTGTGTGCATCTCTTATTTGTCTTGGCCTGGTAGCTATTCCCTGCATACTGCACATCATCTCCCATTTCTATGCCTTTACATAAGTGATTCTTCTACGTTTGGAACACATTCTTTCCTTCCCTCTGACTTGAAGAATCCCCAGCTTTCTTCAAAGTGAAGCTTGAGTACTAACTCTTCCTACAAGAGGCCTCTCTAAGATCTACCCTGTCCCTCCAGTTAATAGCATTCTCTTTCCCCTTTGCATAAGATTTAGCATTTCCTTACTGGGGTGTATGTTGTATCTCCCAGGAGAATGTAAGTTCCTTAAGGGCAGAGATTGTTTTATATTTGGTCTTTCTTTGTATCTCTGGTGCCTCACAGGTATAGTGATTTTGTGCATAGTAGGAGCTTAATAAATGCTTTTTGTATCTAATTCTAGGAGTGCATCTGCTCACCCAGCCAGCTACGCTGTTTCTGATTCATTGAAGTTATAGACTGACCTGTCAGAACTAGAAAGCATTCCCATCCCATCCCTGACTCATGTGGGCAGCTGTCAGGACCAGAGTGGCCTTAGGGAGAAACTTATTATCCTATTTGAACGAATATCAGAATTCCTCATGGCAGATGCAAGGAGAAACTACCTTTTCAAATCTAAGAAAGAAAGCTCAGAGTGTCTTTTACTAGCACTGGGAGGCTCAAGAATCCTGAGGCTAAGTTAGTAGCATCAGCTTCACCTGAAAGGGCATTCCATCATAACAGAGCCAGGTTTTATCGAATGGAACTGTTGTTCAGTTGCCACTTCTACACATCACAAGATCATCTGGAAAATGAGTGGGTTGGACTAGATGACAATGGATACTCATAATAATTACCCTAGGCAATGCATGCCCATCTGATTCATCTCAGACAGATTGCATTGTTTCTGTTTAATTTTCTCGTGCTCTGATTTTTAGTATTCCATATGAGGTAGGAAGTCTAATAATATTTAATAAAATAATAAAATATTTGAATTCAAAGATACCTTAGATATAATCCAACCCTTTTTACCACTAAGGAAAGGTAAAAACTCCTTTTTACCATTAAAGAAAACTGAGGCCCAGACAAGTGAAGAAACTTGCCCAGGGTCACACAGCTATCATGTAATGTAGAATCAGAATAGAAATTCCTGTTTTCTCATTTCCCAGTTTCGGTTTTTAACCATGATAATATTGCCTGACCATCCTAGATAAGAGTTTTGTTGTTGTCCAGTTGTTTCAGTCCTGTCCAACTCTTCATGCCCCCATTTGGGGTTTTCTTCACTAAGATATTGGAGTGGTTTACCATTTCCTTCTCCAGCTCATTTTACAGATGAGGAAACTGAGGCAAACAAGGTGAAGGGACTTGCCCAGTCACACAGATAGTATGTATCTAAGGCTAGATTTAAACTCAGGAATTTGAGTTTTCCTGTCTCCAGGCCTGGCACTCTATTCACTGTGCCACCTAGCTGCCCAATAATAGTTTAGTCATCGCTTTTGTTATTTTTAAAAACTTTATGTGCCAGAAAAGGCAGCACTCCATAAAAGGTAGAAATTTAGTCTTGGAGCCAGGAAGATCTGTGTTCAGGTCCTGCCTTTGATCCCTACTGGCTGTCATTTTCCTTCCCTTCTCAGCACCTCAAGCAGCTAATACTCTATAAGTTGCAGAGAAAGTGCTGACCCACTTTGGAACACAGAGTTTGCTCATCCAGGAGCTCCCTATACCAAGGAAATCACACAGGCTTGTAGTGATACTAGCTGGAAACAAACCTAGAAACGTAAACACGGGTCAAGCCAACATGAGGGAGACAGGATTCTTTTTTGTATGATTGGTATTCAGATGTCTCACTTTATGAACTGGCTTCAAACTGCAGTGAGTGCCCATCTGATAAGATCATAGATTTACAGCTAGAAAGGACCTTGGAAGTCCAACCCATTCATTTTACAAATGAGAAAAGTGAAGTCAAAGAAGTAAGTGATTTACCCAAGGTCACCCAGGTTGTCAGCAATGGAGCTGGTGATCAGACTCAGATCTGGTGACTCCAAGTTCAACACTCTTTTCATGTGGTTCATCGAGATACTAAGTATAGGATGATTAGTGAGTCATTGAAACGAAAAAAAAATGGTTTCACTTTGATGTTTCTTAGTCTCCATTTTTATTTCAGCCAGGTCCATGTATTTATTTTTAAATGATGGATAATGAAAGAAGGGCCCTCATGAGTGATGCATGGATCCATTAAGTAACCAAAATCAGGATGAAAATGATCCTCTGACATCCCACTGTAGTAGTATTCACTATAGAGAAGAATTTGGTTCATTCTAGGATCAGAGTGGACAACTCAAGGCCACATGTGGCCTTCTAGGTCCTTGGGTGCAGTCTTTTGACTGAGTTCAAGTTTTACAGAACAAAGTGAAGTCTGAATTCAGTCAAAGGGCTGCACTTGAGGACCTACAGGGCCACATGCGGCCTCAAGGCTGCAGGTTCCCCACCCCTGTTCTAGGTTCATCTGTGACAAGCAGCTGGTACTTTAGGAAATATCAAAAGTGGCCTCTTTCATAAAGTCAGCATGTATCCCTAAGGGAGTGTTATAGTGAAACATCAGTAGACTAATACTTCTATAAGCATCTGGTCCAAAAAAATACCAAAGATGCTATTTGGAACACAGAAATTCCAGATTCCGTCAGAGTACATCCAGACCTGGAGGACATTTGCAGTGATTAAGAATTGAGTTTTCCCCTAATTATCCTTAAGGAAATCAGAGGAGAGAAAAGGACATATTTGGGGGGGGACTAAAAAGGCCTTCATTTCTTCCCTCATTCTGGGAAAATGCTTGGCTGAGGAGCACCCAGAGTTCCTCTTACAGAAAATGACTCTGGAGATATTCTGCCAGAACCTTGAGAACGGTGGAAAGAAAGCTCTGTTTTGAGTTGTTCTGTGGTCAGTGCATCTGAAAACTAGTTCTAGAAATATTTCTTTCTCTCTGAACCATCATGTAAAAGCTAAGCACTGGGTTGAGTTGAGCTTAACAGGGAAATCTTTTTCATTTCCCTTTCATCCACAATTCCTCCCATCACTCCATTGCTCTTCCCTTTCTTTCGTCCTTTCTTTTTGCTCTAGGCATCCTCAGTTTAACCTGGCTTCTGGTCTTTGACTCCAAAGATTGACTTTTTTGTACTTGCCTTAAATTTCTCTTTTCTGTTGACATGTAAACAACTAACTGGGAATGCAAACCAGACACCCTGCATTTTCCTAATAAAATAATTTGGGCTTATTCTGGTGCAACACATTTACATGCACATTAGACGGACCTTTAATTTCATCTTCAAGCTCCCACGAGCCACACAGGCAAACAAATCCCAGACAGACAAATTAGTCAAAATGAAAAACCCAGTGCTTGGTCCCTCCTCAAAGAATCCACCTTGCTTAGGTTATTTATATACAGATTCATATATAGCATTAACTGAAGAGAAAGTGATGATATTCTAAAAACCAGCCACATGACTAAGAGTCGTGGATAATCCCTGAGGATAATGTATACCACCCAAAGATGATGTGACAGCTGTGAAAATAATATTATCAGCAATCTGTTTGCCTACTGCAAGACAAATTGTTATTGGCTCAGAATGCTCTGGCTCCCTGGTAGCATGTAAACTTGGACAAATACACAACTCTTCAGGGTCAAAGGATCGTAGATGTAAAGCTGGAATATCCTGTAGAGGTCAGCTAGTCAAGGAGATGTTGTTGATATCCATCATAGCTATCCATAGCACAAGAAGTAGAAATGAGAATTTCAGAGAGTATCAGCTTACCAGCAGTAGATAGGAATACCTCAACAAATATATTTTGGGGGGAATGAGCAAATATTGCTAAAAATACTTAACTTTTATATCTCAAGATTTTGTTTTTGTCTTCTTTAATCCTAATGAGTGGGAGTTGCAGGGAGGTTAGATTTTACCTAAGAAGAAATATCCTAATAACTAAAGCTGTCCAAAAACACAATGGCCTACTTGGGGAGCTGGTGGATTCCCCCCTCACCAAAGGTCTTCAAGCAGAAGCTGAATGACCACTTGTTGGATATGTTGTAGAAGGGATTTTTGTTCAGGTAGGGGTTAGACTGGATGGCCTCTGAGCTTCCTTCCAACTCTGAGATCCTATGATTCTATAAACCTTTAAGACCAGAATCTGGTCGCTTTCCCAACCATGTAAACCACTCTATGAGGGAGGGTTGCCGGCTTTGGTCTTACCTCAGGCAACAGGGGCAAAGACACTGTGGACACCTCTTTGGTGACAGCCAACAAACACTGAGCCCCATCACTAATGATGTGTGTGACCAGTGGCGCCTGAGCTCCATCCCCAAACAATGTTTGAGAAAAGACCACCTTAGTTATTAGTAAATAAATAAACAAACAGACAGAGAGACAGATTTCCATTGGTAGGGGATCCTTCCTTGGAAGATGCACTCTGGACACATTTTGCTGCTTCTGTGTGGAGCAATGCTCCTGGGACAGTGGTTGTATGTCACTTGGATGAGTGACCACCTTGTGGAGGCCATTGGGAATGCAGTTCTCAGATGAGGCTGAGGAAAATGATCTCAGGAATTTCAAAGTTTTCTTTTCCTTTAAGACCCATAATTTGAGCTATTTGTTTTGTATAATCAGGAAGTAGAAAACATCAGTGGTAAGCTCTGGGTAAGTAAATAATGAATGGAAAGGGGAATGAAGCTCCATAGAAACCTAGAAATGTAAGGACTTTTAATAACTCATCCAGTCTAACCTCCCTAAACCATTCAGGGCAAATGTCTGCCAATAAATCAAAAAACATTTGTTGACTGTCTACCCCAATATTGGGTAAGAATGCTGAGAGAGACAGACACCATGAAGCATGACTTGAGCCCCCATGCTTATAATCAACCTGGGGACAGAGTACTAACATACATGAAATTATGAGAAAACAACTAAGTGTCCAGCTATATAGTCTTACTGTTAGGGCCATAGGAGTTCAGAAAAGACAGAGGACACTGTGGGCTGGAGGAGATAGGATTAAGTTTAGGTCCTGTGGGTAGAACACAGATGGGACTGAGGGACTGGAAAGGATACTTGGCATACATGGAGGGTGATATGAAGAATAGAAAAAACATGAACAGGGAGGTAGGAATAAGAGGGATGGGTGGGAGAGACTGAGCAGATCTGCCTGTACTTTTTTGTTTTAAATTTTGTTCTGTCCTGTGATTTCATCAGTGTAGGGAACTCCCTCTACTTCTGTGTATACTTTGTAATGTCAGAGAGCAGTCTGGGGCATACAGAGCTTAAGTGATTTGGTCCCATGGTTATACTACTGGCCTGTGTCCGTAGTAGTACTTGACCCAAGGTCCCCCTGGCTAGAAGGCTAGGCCTCTATCTACTGTGCCATACTACTGTGTTCCCACTGGTCTATGATGCCTCTCTTGGGTTGTTTTTCCTAATTTTGAGATTTACAGGGATCAAAATTGAATAATTTCTTGCAATAACCTATTCTAACCTTCAAGGATCATCCTCATGGGTCTTCCTTATCTAGAATGTAAACTAATTATACCTCTCCATCATATGGCATGAAGTGGGGATGGGGGGAGAGAGGAAGATGCTCTGAGGCAATTCTAGATAACAAAGTTAATTCAGACACAGAACATAATGAGCCCATTAGGATTTTGACAACCAGTAGTCAACAGGGCAATCACTTGTCCAAAGCTTAAATGGAAGTCCTGCTCAAGAGGAACCAAATGAGGGGCTATTTAATAAAATAACCTCTTGAATAGAATTCCAGCTAGTGGAGGTTTAATGGACACCCAAAATGAATTGTCTCAATTCTAGCTCATCAGAGCTAGAACTGTTTTTCCTCCACATGAGAAAAAGAATAACATGGTACAGTGAAAGGATATTGAATATAAGATCAAGAGTGAGCTAGGTTCAAATTCTGTCTCTTTCACTTATTAGCTAAGTGACCTTGGGTAATCTAACTAACCTCTTTAAAAGGATCTAAGATCTATAGTACTTTAACTCATAGGTTTGTTGTGAAGTTCAGATGAGACTGCAGAATCAAAGATGCAGAGCTGGTAAACACTTCAGAGGTCATGTAGTCCAGCCCCCTCATTTTACAGATGAGGGACCTGAGACTCAGAGGGGTTAAATAAATGTGTCTAAAGTTTCAAAAGTAAGAAACCTCAAATGTTAGATTTGAACCTAGTCCTTTATTTCCAGAGACAATATTCTTTTCACTAAACCCAATGTATGTGCAATGCTTTTTAAACCTTCAAGTGCCATGTAAATGCCAGCGATTATTATTTTAAAAAATAAAGAATTGAAACAACAATAAAGGGATCCACATAGAAGCCTGGGCTATCCATATAGTCACGAACACACATGAAACCATGGATATGCAGAAATGTGTTTCTCTGCCATGTCTGCAAACTCCTCCCACAGCTTACTGAGCAACTCTCCCCAATGGCTAGGCTTTCCTGTTCCTTTCTCAGCCAAAGGGAGACATCTTTAGAGCTGATAAAAAAGAAATATAGTTTACAGGCCATGCAGGTGGGAGGTGGGGGAGGGCAGGTTCTATATATCCATTCACTCTCTTTTGTCCAGACACTAAGGAGACAAATGGCAGCATTTTATTTATTCCTCATTTCCTGCAGGGCTTTTTAAGAGCAGGCACTATCTCCCCTGTAATGGGATTGAGCTTAATGATTTCCTCGGAAATGGCTTCTCCTGTATAAGCAAAGGTAATTCAATTGGCAGGAAGAACCTCCCCCTCCAGGAATCATAGCTCTTAGATACAGGCCCTTCTGTGAGCAGATGAGTCTCAGGATGCTAAAATCAAAAGGCCAAGGGCTTTCACTGTCTGTCCCATGCCATCTGCACAGGATTATGTACAATTTGAATAGAATAGGAGAAAAGGGGCTGTCTGGCCACAAGCACAAGGATCAAGAAGGGAAAGGGAGAGGGTGGATTTTGGAAACCTGAACTAGGAAAGGCTGGTCTTCAGGAATCCTAGCTCCTCAGGGGGGCCATATACTCACCTCCTTCCTCTGGCTCTGACGTACTTTCAGGGTCCGCTTCTGTATCAGGCACTGAGCAATCAAGAGCAGGGCCTCTAAAATGCAGGAGGAAGGGAGTTGCCACTCACAATCGGGAGGAGGGAGTTCCCTTCAATCAAGAGAGTCTCTCTCAGCCTCCTGAGGTCAGGGACTGAGTGGTCCACTTGCCCTCTCTCACACAGGTTCCCTCTCTAGCTGTAAATAGGGCTCATGAGGAAAAATACTCAGAGCTCCCAGGAGGAATGCTGAGTGTAATACCACACCCCGTTCCAATATCTGATGGAGCTCCTGGGGTGGGGGGTGGGGGGGTAGTTCGGCAGACTATGGGAGCTGAGCTAATTGTAAAGGCCACAGTGGCAAGGCCCTGACAAAGTGTGGGTGACGTCAGGGAGCCCACTGAGGACGCTGAAGGACAAGCACTTGGGTATTTGTTTTTCCCCCTCATGTGATCTTATTTTTGGAGTAGACAGAAGAGCTATTTGGGGGCTGGAAATCAGCCAGAGAAAAGGCAAGCATCTCATGAGGACTGCCTCCCTTCTTTTCTCTGCATTATTTCAGGTTCTCTGACTGGAAAGCCTCCACTCTAGTCCTCTCTGTTGCCTAGTTGTGGCATGGAGGTAATCCCAGTTATGGCAGGTGAAGAACTAATTCTGGGAAGGTGTACGAGGCTAGAAAGCCTTCAGGATGGATTTGCATGTGTACCATTTGAAGACTGGCCAGACATTGGTACTGAGAGAGAGAGACAGAGACAGAGACAGAGAGAGACAGAGAGACAGACAGACAGAGACAGACAGAGAGACAGAAAGAGAGAGAGAGACAGAGACAGAGATGGAGAGAAAGAAGGAAAGAAAGAAAGAAAGAAAGAAAGAAAGAAAGAAAGAAAGAAAGAAAGAAAGGGCATTTATTAAGCACTTCCTATATGATATATATATGAGATATATAGATATATGATATATAGCCAGGTACAGTGCTCACCTGGGGAAATAAAACCAAGCAAACATCACAGTCCCTGCCCTCAAGATTACATTCTAACAGGAAAACAATGCATAAAAGTGAGTAAAAGGGGTGGAGAGGAAGGGACCCTAAGTTGGGGCCCAGTAGTTAGTAAAGAGGTTAAGAAGTCCATAATTAAAGAGTTAATAAGCATTGGCTGCAGTCCCTCAAGAAATGATGGGATCCAGAAAGGAGCATTGATAGGTCTGCTGCAGGAGGAAGAATTTTCAAGCTTCAGTAACCCTTGAAATCAGGTTACAATCCGTGGCAGTGGAGGCAGGACTCTTACTGATGAAATTACGTGTGGTAACCCTAATATATTGACAACTTTCCTGGCTGGAAGGCAGAATTATAGAATTTTAGAGTTGACTGGGACTTTAGGGGTCATCTAGCCCAACTCATACCCCCCAAAATAATCCCCACTACAATAGACCCAATTGGTGGTAATCCAACTTCTAAGTGCAGACCACCAGTGCGGAGGGAGTCCATTACCTCTAAGGTAGCCCATTGTACTCTGGCATAGATCTAATCATTGGGAAACTCTAATTGTTAGTGTGTAGTCCTAAACCTAGAAAGGAGCCTTCTTTCAGTATGGTACTTTTAAGGCATCCTTCTAAAGAAGTAACCGTTATTTACCATTATTTTACACCAATGTTGTTATTTTTTCCTTGTTAACCCATACTCACCAATAGAATTCAGCCTGGCAGTAAAATGAATGAAATCAGAAGTTCTCCCACTCACTTAGCATGTAAGCAAGTGAACAGGAACTATGGTCCCTGCTGAAAATTATATTCATTCCATCATTATCCCCTTTACATGCTGAGTGCTTCTGTCAGTGTTCAGACAAGACCCAGACTACCAGCAAATTGCTCTAACCCAGGGGCAACTTGGAGGCACAGCAGATGGAGAGCTGGGCCTGGAGTCAGAGACACCTGAGTTCAAATCCAGCCTCAGGCATTTATTAGCTGTGTGACCCTGGGCAAGTCACTTAACCTCTGTCTGCCTCAGTTTTCTCAACTGTAAAATGGGAATAGCATCTATAGGTTATGTAAATACATACCTCCCCAGTTTGTTGTGAGGATCGAATGAGATAATATTTGCAAAGTACTTGCCTAGCAGTCTGGCCTCTTCCCTACTTCCAGCCCCTGAGCTTATCTGGAAGAATTCATAGTTAATAATAATAATAGTTAACATTTATGTAGTTAACATTTACTATATGCCAGATAACGTGCACTTTACAATAATTATCATTGAGGAGTTAAGAAGCAAAATCAGTTTATTCTTCACCTATTCTTCCTTTCTGAGTATGAATTAGAAATATTTAAAACCTCACTGTTGAGAAGTTGAATGGGTGGGGCAGCTAGGTAGCACAGTGAGTAGAGCACCTGCCCTGGAGTCAGGAGTACCTGAGTTCAAATCCAGCCTCAGACACTGGACACACTAGCTCTGTGACCTTGGGTAAGTCACTTAACCCCAATTGCCCTGCCTTCCCCGCTCCAAAAAAAAGAGAAGTTGAATGTGGCATAATTATGACCAATCTTGTGTACATCATTAAGCGTGGAGCTGCATTGGTTTGTTTTTCTTTGTCACAAGGGGAGGCTCATGGTTGGGGGGGCGGGGTGTGGGGGGCAGCCAGGAGGAGAAAGAGGATATCTGGAAATGTGATACGAAAAAACAAAAGGCATCGATAATTTTGTTTAACCCACGGTTGAATCAGGCCTGTGATTTTATTGCCATGACTCTTCCTCTAAATTAAATTCTTAACTCTCTGGGCTCAAAAAGAAGAGGAAGAAATTAGGACGCTTTTCTATTCTTCCCCTCTTAGGCAGTGATTTTATATTCAAGATGAATTATCAATGAGGTCCATTAGCCTTGGCGTTTATTTCCTAAAAGGAAGTCACTCTGCAAATTTATACACAGGAGGGGCTGGTCGGGGCCAAGCTCAGCTCTCAGCATAAGCTGAATTGCTTGTTCCCTTTCTCCAGGAGAAGCCAGGAGGATTTCAACAGCTTGTCAAACACTGGCCCCTGCAGTCAGCCAGGCTGCATTACCCCGAGACAGCCTACTCCCTGAAAAAGGATGCTGAGCAATACTTCAAGGGCATCTGTAAGGCACCATGAAGGCCCTGAAAAAATTTGAATTTAGCATATAGGCAGCAGAATAATAATGAGTGAAATCTTGTCAAGAGGAAATTGTATTTGGAATAAGCTTTTTGTCCTTGGGCTTCTTTGATATTCCAATGAATTTGTGACCTCATCTATGTGTGCTCTCAAAAAAACAAAAGAAAACTCTTAACTCCATCCTGTCAAAGTCACCTGTCATTATCCTCTATCTCACAGGAACATAGATTTAGAGCTCCGAGGGACCT
Source organism: Trichosurus vulpecula (assembly GCF_011100635.1). NCBI lineage: Eukaryota > Metazoa > Chordata > Mammalia > Diprotodontia > Phalangeridae > Trichosurus > Trichosurus vulpecula. The sequence continues at coordinate 51,257,335 of NC_050575.1, forward strand.
TACAGACCATCAAATCCAACTCTTTCATTTTGTAAATGAGGAAACTGAGGCAGACAGGTTAAGTGAATTACCCACAGTCACAAAGCTAGTAAGTGCTGAGTCAAGTCTCGACTCCAAGCCCAGAACTCTATCTCTGATGCTAGCTAGAGCCCAATGGTTATAGACTGAAACCAACTAACGCCTCATTCTATGACACTTTCATTCTTGTCCTCCAGTAAATGCTGTACCAGGAGGTCACTCAACATATACAGGACCTTCCTTTGAACCTCTTGATATTTTGTAGCTACCAGAAAAGGGTGGAGGTTGTTCAAGAGTTACATCTCACTCTTGTTAGATGACCAGATCACCTCCTTTTCTGGAGGAAATCATGCATCAGTACTAGAAGAATATTTATATTAAGAAGACAGACTTTCAATTCAGGAAGAAGGTTGAAAGTCATTAAAAGCATTACACTGTTTTCCAAAGGTGATTAAAAGTTGTTTGTGTTGGCATCATATAACCAAGCATGGTATAATTTGAGAGCCACCCAGAAATATCTCCTTTATTTCATATCTAGTTATTCTAGTTGACCTAACATTCTCACCATTAGCATCACTAATAGTTTGGATAACGATAGGAGTAGCACCGTCTCCAGAAGGCTGCCTCAGGGTAGCCTTCTAATACTTTCCCATTCTCTTTTATTTTATTTTTAATTTATGGAATAAAATAAACATCATAATAAAAAGATGATTACACATGAAACTGCAACTCTATTATGTACAACTTGCTATTCCTTTTAAATATATAATAAAGTCATCATGTAAATGTATTTTTTCTCCCCTCCCCCCTCCCGCCTGTGTTGGTAAGCAAAATGGGCTCTTAGCACCTGAAGAGTTTGGCTTTTGTTTCCTTTGAGTAATTCAGTATATTTCATTGAGTCTTACTAGGTGCTAAGCCCCAGGCCCAAACCCCTATTAGGTGCTAAGCCTATGTGGGTATGAAGCTCCCAGGGTACCAAGGGGTGGTGCTAACTCAAGAGCCAATCATAGGAGCCTAAGTTCTGGTCATTCAGATGACGTTTGAAAATGTCTGAAATGCTATAGGAAGAGAAGACAGAGCCATTTGCGCAGGGCTCTCACTCGTGCTGGTGCGCTGATGGGGAGACTCCAGGCAGCTGTAGCTAAGAGCCCTCCAGCTCATAACCTGGATGTTGGGACTTTGTTAAACTCTGGTCACTATGCATTGGGATTTGAATCAGACAAAGTCTGTCTGTCGATGTTTGTACTTTGTATTTTGCTCTGAAGTTCAGGGTGCTGGCTTTTTCCCCTGAACTAAGTGAGTGATATTTGTATGCTGGATTAAAATAAGCTTGTTAACCCCTTAAACGTTGTTTTCCTTAGTGAAGCAGATAAAAAGAACCTGGGCTTTTGCAGCGTGCTGGCAGCCTTCTTGTTGTTGGGCTTGTGTTGGTCTTTCACTCCCACAACAGCTGCTAGCCAGATTGTTGAAACACCGCCCTAGAGATGGCTACCATTAGACACCAATAGGTATATATATGTAAAATTATTCTGTACATACTTCTGTTCTACTCTGGATGCAGATAGCATCTTTCTTCATACATCCTTTACAGTTAATTTGGATATTTATTATAGTCAAAATGACTTATTCACTGAAGGTTGTTCTTAAAACAAAAGTGCTGTTACTGTATACAATGTTCTCTTGGTTCTGCTCATTTCACTCTTCATTATTTCATGCAAGTCTTTCCATGATTTTCTAAGATCACTGAGCTCATCATTTCTTATAGTACAGTAGTATTCCATCACAATCATATACCACAACTTGTTTAGGAGTTAGAAGGTACCTTAGACATTCCAAAGAGAAAAGGGAGCCACTAAGCTATATGTAAGAATCCTTGCAGACTACTTATTGACTTAGAAAACTACATATTAACATGTTTTATCACATTTTTATTTATTTTGTTAAATACTTCCAATTACATTCTAATCTGGTTCCTACCACACTCAGCCCCTCTTGTGTATTTGACACCTCCGATCTAGGCTATTTTACAGATAAAGAAACTGAGACCTTGAGAGATTAGTCTCAGTAGGAATGATAACAATTATTGATAGGTAGCACAGTTTGGTGGATAGAGGGGACCACGAGAATCTGGGTTCAAGCTCTGCTTCTGACACCTACTCACTGACCACGGACAAGTCACTTAAAATTTCAGTATCTCCAGGCAGCTTTCTAAGACCATAATTATAAGTGAGTCAGAAGGATTTTCTACAATGGGGAGTTCACTATGCAAATGAAATTACAGGGCCAGATTTTTTAATACTTATAATAATAATTAATTTTAATATACCATTTTAAGGCTTATAAATAACTTTCTTCAAACAACGCTTTGAGGTAGACAGCACAAATATTATTATCCCTATTCTATAGATAAGAAAACCAAGGTCCTTAAAAGTTAACTGACTTGCCCAAGGTCACAGAGTATAATGTGTCCAAGCCAGGATTCTAACTCAGACCTTCAGACTCCAAGTCTAATGCCCTTGCCACTATGCTGCATTCACTGAAGAATCTAATCGGCACTTTGAAAATTAAGTGGTGCAATGGATGGAGCTCTAGGCCTGAAGACAGAAAAACTCAACTTCCTAAGTTCAAATCCAGCCTCAGACACTTGCTAACTGTGTGACTCTAGGCAAGTCGCTTAACCCTGTTTGCCTCTGTTCTTCATCTGTCAAATGAGCTGGGGAAGGAAATGGCAAACAACTCCAAACAGCTGCCAAGAAAACCCCAAATGGGGTCACAAAGAGTTGGACAGGACTGAAGAACAACAAACCCAAGTAGCTTGTTTTAGTTTGGGACTTGAGTTGGAACAGGGAGAAAGTTAAATTTATACCTCCCTTGCATTCCTACCCCCTCCTTCCCCCCCAAAGTGGAAAAGAAATTCCTCTCTCTCTCTCTCTCTCTCTCCCTCTCTCTCTCCCTCTCTCTCTCTCTCTCCCTCCCTCTCTCTCTCTCCCTCCCTCCCTCTCCCTCCCTCCCGCCCGCCCTCCCTCCCTCCCTCTCTCTCTCTCTCTCTCTCTCTCTCTCTCTCTCTCTCTCTCTCTCTCTCTCTCTCTCTCCCCACCACCAAGAAATTAAATGATTCCTTTCCCTGCCCTAATTGACCTTGCCCAGTCCAGTATGCAAGGGATGGAGTATCAGCTAACTGCAGAGAAAAACGAGGTGTGCATTTGCTCTCAAGTCCAGTGACCCTGATCAGTCTCTTCCTTTCTCCACAGTGACACACAATGCTATAAGTGTGGATGCCATTGTTTTCAGGGGAAAAAGAGCCAGGGGAGGGTTTCTGCAGTCATCTTCTTCTCCACCACATGGAGCAAACCTGGGGCTTGTGACCCTCAGGCCTTTGTAACAACAGGACCACTCAGAGGAAGTTTTGAGCTAGGACTAGCTCTCAGAAATACTGAGGACTCAGCAAGGTTCGGGTTTGTGGCCTTTTCCTTTGAGGACCTGATAAATACTCTGCCCAGAGCATTTGTCTGGCTTCATTTGGCCACCACAGTCCTCACTGTGGCAGCCCACCCGCAGCTAAACAGGAACCCATCCTTGGAGGGCTTCCTTCCCCTTCCCCACATCAAAATGATCCTATCCTTGCTTTCTACTAAGCTAGCTAATTTTTTTTCAAATAGAACTATTAGAAATTTTATTAGAAATTAGAAATGTATTAGAAATTTAGAAATTAGAAATTTAGTAAACAAATTTATTACAAATTAGAAATTTAAATTTATTAGAAATTTAGTTGCTACCCTTCCCTCAAAAAGGGGGGAATATAGAACTGAACTCCAACTAAAACAATAAATTCCAAGGGATGCAGCAGAGTGATAACTTAGAGTTAGGAAGAACTGAGTTCAAATTCTGCCTCCAACATTTACTAACTGTGACCCTAGACAAGACTTTTCTCCTCTCACAGCCCCTTCTTCATCTGTTCAATGGAGATGATAATAGCACCCGCCTCACAAAGATTCTCTCTATTAATTATTCCCTTTGTATGCTGCATATAGTTAGTTTGTATATATTGTTTGCATATTGTTTCCTTGGTTAGACTGTGAGAATCTTGAGAACAGGGACTGTCTTTTGCCTTTTTTTTTGTATCTACAGCCCTTAACACAGTGCCTGCCACATAGTAGGTACTTAATAAATGCTCATTGATTGGTTGACTCCGAGTCATTTTGAGGATTCAATAAGAACAAAACTAAAGTATTTTGCAAATGTTAAAGTACTGCATAAGTGCTAGTTGTTATTATTGTTGAAATTATCACATAGAACTAATAAAATAATTATAGCAACTATTTGATTTGTTTCATCTTTTCCATTCACGGACCAGCAAAGTCTTGTTGCCGTTGTTCTGTTCTGTCACTTTGGATAAGTCCTTTGTATTCTTAATATTTATCATTTTACATGGCACTACCTTATTTTGTTACATGACATGCAGCTGTGATGTACTGGAAAGAACGCTGAGCTAGAAACCAAGAGCTCTGGGTTCATACTCCCAGCTGGGATATTCTCTAACACACAGATGTATGGTAGTGGAACTGCATATTATTGTGCCATAAGAAATGATGACTATGAAGAATAACTCCCAAATGGAAAAACTTATACGAAGGAATGCAGAATCAGAACATTAGGTGTATTGTGTTTTTAAAAAAGTAACAAAATCTGAAAAAAAAAATACTGAAAGAAAAAAACCAAGAGAGATGGAAATAGCCAGCATATTTTTGGCATTATTTCATGGAAGTTAATATAAACATTTCAAACAGGTCATAAATAATTTGCAGTTTATCATTTCATATATAACCATTTTTTCGTTTGTTTATGTGAGTGATTTTGTAGATGGTTACTCAATCAAAACTGTTTTAATATTGGAAACGAACTCAGTGAAGGGAGTTTAGGAAAAGAATGTTAATATCAAAATGATAAAATGAGAGGGTGGACTAAATGACCTCCAAAGTTCCTTTAAAGAGCTTTAAAACTTTATGAATTCAACCTTGATTGAGGAGGGGAGGGGAGAAGGACCAGACCTGCGATTTCACAGTGATACCCTCTGTGTTAAAGACAGGACTTGAATCCAGTCTTTCTGGCTTTGAGAACAGATAGCTCTCTATCTAACTCCAACACTGATAGACCACAATTTGCTTCCCAGTCACTAGACATTGCTTACTGCTTACTGCTTTTATTACAAATAAGGCAGTCATAAATGTGTTTATCAAGATGGTATTTTTTTTCCTTTTGAGTTCCTTCTTGGGATATAATCCCAGCACTGGGAATGTCAGTTCAAAGGGTCTGGTAAGTTTTACAACCCACACTGTAAAGTGCCTGATAGATATATCCATGCCAAGTTATTAATGCATGCTGCTAATGGGTTAATATGCCATTCCTCTTAAGCGCCATATTTTCTTTCTAGCTAGGCTCTCCTAGAAGAAATGCTTTAACCCACAGGAGTGACTAGTAGGAATTTCAGATGCTATTCCAAGCCCCTGGGGAAGATATTTTCAGTCAGGCAGCCTTTCTGTATCCAAAGGATCACAGCACACTAGAGAGTGCTACCTCCAGACCTATTCCGAGGAGCTGCTGACAGGGTCATAGAGCTAGAGCTTCTTGTGACCTTAAAGGTCATTGAGCCCACTCCCCATCCCCTACCCCTCCACTGCTCATTGTATAGAGCACAGAGGGCTTAAGTGACTTGCCCAAGATCACACAGCTAGTAAGGTGAGATTTGAACCCAGGTCTTCCAAACTCTAGGTCTATTACTCTATCTGCCTTAGGGCCACTCCTTACTGTCTGGGTTGCAGAACCTGGGAAAGCTTCTTCACTATGGTTTGCAAGAACCTAAAAATTATGAGGCAAGGCAGCAAGGCCATATATTCTGATGTGTGGAAAATAACACTGGGGAGCTATTCAGAGCTTAGGCTCATGCAGAAGATCAAGCCCGAGAAGGATTAACCTCAAACACAAGGGCTTAGTTGAGCAATCTTTGGGGAGAGTTAGACAAACTGGGAAAGAAATGCCCTGTTTGGATGAAGTCAAACCCATTTGGATGCCTCATTCTCCAAACTCTTGCTTAGCCTTAGACCAGGCTGCCTTTTTTGTTGTTGTTGTTCTGAATCGAGAATACCTGTTTTGCATAAGACCACGCTTACCTGTTTTGTCCCTTCACCATATTAAACCTTCCCTGATTCCCCCTGCTGGTAGTTTTCTCAGACTTTATGTAGGGCTGTTTTGCATCTGTTGCCACAGTTAGGAAGGCAGGTTAGTCCGGCCACAGGCAGGAAGGTGGTAGATGCTACTAGAGCCCCCAAGAAGTACACAAGCCTCTCTCTCATTGTGGGGTTGCCTGTGGTCAACATATAAAAGTAGGAAGAACCTGACCCTCTGGGGTAGTGTTTAGGCCGGCCCATTATGCTGTGATACATTATAGTTAAGAGACAAAGAGCCAGGTGGGACCTCACTATGGTAGAGCAGTGTAGTTCTAGGGAGTCTGCTTGCCTGTATGGCCTTCCCCATGTGCCTGGGTTATATTCCACTGTGTTGTGTATGTCTGGTACAGTGCTGGGCTATACTGTGAATGAACCACTTGAGGTTTCAGGCAAAGACTACACCAAAGGACTGGACAATGATGACTCTGTGTTCCAAAGTTTGACAGTTGGGTTGTTGACTACAGCTTTAACCACATTCAAGGTTAGAATTTTGGGTGCTACAGTAGGCTCAAGCTCCCAAACAGCAGTGACTCCGATCGACAAGCTTGTGCCATTGGTAGTCTTCTGTAGGAAAGTGACACAAATTCTTATCTGCCTTTACTAAGTATAGAAGTGTATAAAGTGTACACATATAAATTGAAGTGTGACTTTTTTCCATTTTATTTTTCTTGCTTTTGCAACATAGCTAATATGGAAATACTTTTTTAAATGATTTCACATGTATAGTTGATATAATATTGTTTGCCTTCTCAATGGGTGGGGGGGGAGAAGAAGGGAGAGAATTTAGAATTAAAAAAAAATTTTAAGAGTGTTAAAAATAAATAAATAATAATTTTATTTTTAAAAAATAAGGTATGCCCACAGAAATGGCTAGGCTAAACCCTTCAGGGGAAAGGATAATGATAATGCTGGTCCCACACATTTAATAGTGACTTGTAGAATAACTTCCAGTGTTAATCAACTAAATTACCTTCTATTTTGTTTGCAAAATGGGATCACTGTGGTGAGGTTGAAGAGCTTGTTGTGGTTATTCAGAATGGAATAACTGCCACCAACAAGGATCACAAATACTCAATGATAATAAACTTGTGTGAAGCCAGAAGTAGGTGCTGTATGGTGACAAATGAAAGAATAGAATGGAGCATGCCTTACCCTTAATGGGATGTATACAGCTAACATTGTACATTGATGATTAGTTTTCTGGTAAGACGGGTTAATACTGGGGTACAAGAGCAAGCACAAAATGTAGTGGACAGCAGCCATGAGTTCAAATTGGAAATGTGATAGTAATCAACATATCCTATCCAATAGGGTGTTCCATTTGATAAACTTGATAAAATGGTGGAGTTCACTGAAAAAAATAGCATCAGTATTCTAAGAACATATTGAAAAAAGAAATCAATTCTGGTATGTGTCAGATAGAATTGCAGGAAAAAAATGAAAGAGTTTGGCCTTACTGTCCACATAGAAAAATTAGGATCCCTAAGTGAAGATAATGGATGAGGATGCTTACTATCCAGACTGTGATATCTAGCTGAATGGATAGCCTATGGAACTATCACATCAGTATATATATATATATATATATATTGAATAGACACTGCATATAAACAAGGAAAAAGAGTAGTACAGGTTGGATGATCTCCGGAAAAGTGCAAGTTTCTTTGAATGACTCCAAGCTTCTCCCTGGTGAGAGGGATATTGGTCTGACCAATATCCTTCCGGTTGTATGTGTGTGAGTAAGAGAACCTAACAATTAAATTGAGAATCCCAAAGGGCAACAAAAAGGCACATGATGATTGTGAACAGGCTACATAACACATTTCAAATGAGGAATTACATAGGAGAAGAGGCATAAATTTTTAAAATGATAGATATTTTTGCTCTCTACCTCCAGAGAAAGAACTAATGGAGTCTGAATGCAGACCAAAGGATACTTTAAAAAAAACTTTTCTTGGGTTTGGGGTTTTTTTTGTTCTGTGTTCCCTTTTGCAACATGTCTAATATGGAAATATGTTTACACATGCATAATCTATATTAAAGTGCTTGGCTTCTAAAGGAAGAGGAGGAGAGAGGGAAGGAGAGAATTTGGAAGATACAGAACTCAAAATTATTTTTAAAATATTAAAAATTGTTTTTAAATGTGATTGAGAAAAATAAAAACATTCTTTAAAAGAGAATGCCCAAAGGGCTATAAAACTGTGCATACTCTTTTATCCAGCAATACCACTACTAGGTCTGTATCCCAAAGAGATTACAAAAAGGGAAAAGGACCCACATGTACAAAAAAATTTAGCAGCTCTTTTTGTGGTGGCAAAGAAGTGGAAATTGAGGGGATGTGCATCAATTGAAGAATGCCTGAACAAGTTGTGGTATATGAATGTAATGGAATACTATTGTTCCATAAGATATGATGAGCAAGTGGATTTCAAAAAAACCTGGAAAGACTTACAAGAACTGATGCTAAGTGAAGTGAGCAGAACCAGGAGAACATTGTAAACCATACATCATGCTATGACCCACTTTGATAGACTTAACTCTTTTTAGCAATGTAATGATCTAAGACAATTCCAAAAGACTCATGATGGAAAACGCTAACTACATCCAGAGAAAGAACTATGGAGTCTGAATGCAGATTGAAACATGCGCTATTTTCTCTCTCTCTCTCTCTCCCTCTCTCTCTCTCTCTCTCTCTCTCTCTCTCTCTCTCTCTCTCTCTCTCTCTCTCTCTCTTTTGTTTTTTTCTTTTTTGTGTTTTTTTCCCTTTTGTTCTGATTCTTCTTTCATAACATGACTTATGTGGAAATATGTTGAGGTTTTAGGCAAAAACTATACCATATATCAGATTGCATGCCATCTTGCAGAGGGGGGAAGGGGGAGGGGAATTTAAAAGTGAATGTTGAAAACTAAAAGTAAACAATTTTTTAAAAAAGAAAAGAAAAATATTTTTAAAGTAAAAAAATTAAATCAAATAGTTTTTGTTGATACCTTTTATTTTTATATCACCTACTTTTTCCCTTGCACCAACTCCCAGAGAGCCATGCCTTATAAGAAAGAATTTTTTTTGAAAAGGAAAAATTCAGTAACTTCAATCAACACATCAAACAGTCTGATGTTATATGCAATGTTCATAGACTAAGGACTCAGCAGAGGAGCAAAGGGAACTGTCCTCCCATATCTCTTTTTTGTGGCTAAGCTTCACTAGAATTTCACAGCATTTGGTTTGGGTTGTTTCATGGTGATTTCCATTTACTTTGTTATAGTCATTGATTATATTATTTTCCTGGCTCTGCTTCCTTTACTTTGCATCAGCTATATTTTGTTCCCAACTCTTTGCTACCACAAAAAGTGTTGCTATAAATATTTTGGAATATATGGAGCCTTTCTTTTCATCAATGACATTATTGGTGTGTTTCTGTGTGTATGTATGTCTGTGTGTGTGGTGTGTGTGTATGCATGTTTGTGTTTAGCAGTTTAACCTCTGGGTTAAAAAAGATAATGGACATATTATCTACTTTATTTGCCTAATTTCAAATTGAGAAGCAGTGTGAATTAGTCCGGCTAAAGGGACTCCATTCCTTGACTCATTGAAATAAGCACTACTCACCACAGCAATCTGAATGAAAGTTATTTCTGGAATTTTTAAAATGAAGGAGAAACTTGATCATTTTCTCCTACTTGTGCAACCTTAGGCAAGTCGCTTAACCTCACTGGACCTCTCAGTTTCCTCATCTGTAAAATAAGGGATTAGATGAGATGACCTCTGAAGTCCCTCCCAGCTTTAGATCTAGGATCCTATCTGACTTCAGATGAGTGATTATGTGAGAAACCATCAACCACAGTAGAGAGGGGAGAAAGAGGAAACCTATGTACAAGACTTGTGTATCCAAATGAGATTTTTCAAAGGATATTTTTTACAACCTGCTGGAAAGAGGGGCAGCTAGATAGCTCAATGGGTACAGCACTGGGCTTAGAATCAGGAAGACTCATCTTCCTGAGGCTTGTGACCTTGGGCAAGTCACTTAACCCTGTTTGCCTCAGTTTCCTCATCTGTAAAATAAGCTAGAGAAGGAAATGGCAAACTGCTTGAGTACCTTTGCCAAGAAAAGCTCAAAATGGGGTCACAAGAAGTCAGACATGACTGTAACGACTGAACAACTGGAAAGAGGAGGAATGTTTCAGTATTCCAAGGCTGCAAGTAGATTGGGGAGATGAAAGGATAGCTCTCAAGAGTGGGGTGGCAGGTGATAACAATTCCTCATCAGCATGATGGTGTGGCAGCTCCCGAGTGAAGGAGTAATATGGTAGCTCCAGAAATGCCTACCCAGCCTTCTCCCCTTTTTACAAGGAAAGTCCCATCTGTGATATATGTGTTCCCTTGCTTTTCAGGGTCTCCAGAAGGATGATTAATGCAGAAGCAATGTGTTATCTGTTACCCCTACTCCCAGATGTATGTTTTGGAATTTTTCAGTGCAGTAATTGGAAGAGAGAGAAAATAAAGTAGGGAGAAAATCAGATTCATCCCATGACTGACTTGAAACCTGTTCTCATAGAGATAGTAGGAGTCCATTCTTCATGGCCTTGGCTGAACTTCTGAAAAACTCTCCCCTGCACAGGTGGTCATCAGCTCATACAAAGAAAAAAGGTGTCAAAGTTATTTGTGGCCGGTATTTATGACTTTACTCTTAATGCTACTACTAATCTAGGCTCTGAATTCTAAAACAAGCCATAGAAACAAGTCATCGGACTAACATTGACACAGAGAATTTTGTTCAGTACTTCATATATTAGGCTGTGGCTGTCTTGCATCCATAAGATGGCTCAATAGACATTTGCCCCAGACTAGAATAGGCCCCAATAAATGGTATAAATGGAAGGGAAGGATGGAATAAGCATTTATTAAGCCCCTATTATATGCCAGGCACTGTGTTATGTGCTTTTACAAATATTACCTCATTTGAACCTCATCTGGTAGGTAGATGCAGATTATGCCCATCTGCAATTATGCAAATATGCAAAATACACAAAAATATGCCAATATGAAATTACATCCATTTTATGTCTTAATAAACTGAGGCAAAGACTTGCCTAAGGTCACACAGCTAGCCACCAGATTTGAACTCATAAGGATAAGCCTTTCTGACTCCAGGCCTTGCACTCTATCCACCTACTTACAAAAGATGTCAAGTCAACAAGTATTACTAACTACCTACTACATTCCAGGCACTGTGCTAAGCTCCACAGATTCAAAGAAAGGCAAAAACAATCCCCATCCTCAAGGATGTACAATGTAATAGGAAGATACAGCACAAAATAACTATGCACAAACAAGCTAGGATAAATTGGAGACAAACTCAGAATGCAGGCACTGAGAAGGACTGGGAAAATGATTCTAGCGAAAGGTGCAATTTTAGCTGGGATTAGAAGGAAGCCGAGGAAGCCAGGCCTAAAATGAGGATGATAAAGATGTCATTGAAGAAATGTGACTTGGGGGAAAATGAGTCAATCATGCATCAAGAGCAACAGCACAGTCTTCATGCTCTACTATTATTCACCCAATGTAAAGCAAACTTAAGGAAGCCTCCCATCACTTCAGGTGGACATTTTGGGTCAAATTATCGGAGGAAATGGACTACACTCAACTAGGAGGGGCAGACATGGATCGGTTTCAATCTGCATTGTTGCAGAGCAGTAGAGTTAAACTCAAATAGAAATGGGGACCACTAAACTGTACATAAGGACTCCAGCAGATTGCATAGTGACTTAGAAAACCACACATGTTTATGAATTTTTTTGGGTTTTTTTTCTTACATTAATATATCAACACACTCAAACCAGATAGGAACTACATTTTAATCTGGTTCAGGAGGTACTTAGGAGTGTTGCAGGTCATAGATTCATGTGTTTAACACCTTTGCTATAGAGAATACCTAGCTTAATGAAATCCTAGATTCATTACACTGGAGTATGAGAAAAATCAGTTTAAAAAGAGTTAAGTGATATACCATACTCCCAATCTTCAAGCTAAACCATCCTTTAAAAATGGAGATTCCTTTTTTTCTTAACATTGATGCATAATATAACAAGTCTGGAAATCTGTTACAAAGTAAGAGGAGAATTTAATCTCAACTGTGGATGGCTTTAAGATGTTAATTAGAAAAGAATTTGTGTGTTTGATTTTTTTTAACACTGTACAAAAAGACCAGACTCATAGGGGATATTTAAAAATAAGCTCAATTGTTTCCCTTTGGCTCCCTCCACAAGACGCAACAATGTAGGTGCTTTCCAGAGCTTCACAGGATAAAGAAGGCCTTTCTTTCTACAAGATGAGATAGATAAATTTTACCACCCATTAGTAAACCCATGGAATATTTTCCCTTTGTTAGTTAGTGTTCCCCAACCTCAGTTTTGAGAACTGGGCTTAATGATAACCATGCCTTAGATTACATAGATTGCCATTCCTTCCAAGAACTCAAAGTCCTTTTGTAGGCCATATTTTTTCTACCTGCTGTGAAGTAGGGAGAGAGAATTTGTATTGTTTCTTTTTCTTATTGTTCCCATTATGGAAAAGAGAGAGAGAGAGAGAGAGAGAGAGAGAGATTGTGACTTGCCCACAATCACACAGTGGCAGGGCTGTAGATTGGACACCCTAATTTTAGGAATATCAGATAAATTGTCCTTTAAATTCATATTAAAGTATTCTATCACTCTGAGGTATAAACTCCCTTTATGTGCACAATGTGTCTAAGTATCTTTCTCCAAAACTCAGTCGTCTCCTTAGGCTTCCCTTTTTTCCCAACGGCACCAATCATTCCACAAGGATTTATCAAGTCCCAGTATGTGCTGGGAAGTGTGCCAAGCATTGAAGATACTAAAACAAAATTGAAATGGCCCTTATCCTTAAGGATCTTATATTCTGTCGGAGAAGATAAGTAAATAAGTACAGCAGATCCAACATCTAGATAAAATAAACATAGGAGAAAGAAAGAAAAGAGGGTCGTTGAGGCATCTTTTTAAAAAATGGAAACAGAGGGAAGATCAGACAAACAGATGCGTTGAAAGCCGGAGGTTGATCTTACATACTTAAAAGAAAGGCTATCTGAATAACGTAAAGATCTGTAGTTTCATGTGCAATAATCTTTTTCTGTTCTGCTTGTATATGCAAATGCCCATTCTATCTAGTGTTTGCTACTCTGAGTAAAAATAAAAATAAATTATTTTACAAATAAATACAGTATGAAATTGGAGGGGTGGAGCATGCAAAAAAAACTTTGTAGAAATCATAATTAGAGTTAGTCTCAAAGGAAAGGTACTATCATGAAGGGGAACTTGGAAAGGTAGGATTTTAGATGAGACCTGAAGGTAGCCAGAGAAGCCTGGCTTAAAATAATAAAGATACAGATGTCATCGAAGAAATGTATAACTGTGATGGGGGAGGGCAATGAGCTTGTCATGCGGTAAGAGCAAGAGACAATCAATGGACACCCTACATGCTCAATGGATATCCACACAATGTAAGGAGAACTTGAGGAAAGTTGCAACCAGCTAATATGTTTCACATGACTGCACATGTATAATCTATATCAAATTGTTTGCCTTCTCAAGTAGGGGAAAGGAGATGGAGGGAGGAAGAGAATTTGGAACTCAAACTTTTTTTTAAAAAAAGAACGTTAAAAATTGTTTTCTACATGTAATTGAGAAAGAATATAAAAATTTTCAAGACTTAGCTACTCTGATCAATACAATGATCCAAGAAAATTCCAAGGAACTCATGAAGAAAAATGCTATCTACCTCCAGAGACATAACTCTGAGTGTGAATTGAAGTATAATTTTCTCATGTTAATTTTCTTGCTTTTTTGCAATATGCCTATTATGGAAATATGTTCTGCACAATTTCACATATATGATTGATATCATGTTGCTTTCATTCTCAGTGCCTGGGGAGGAACAAGATAAAGGAAGAAAATTTGAAACTCGGATTTTTTTAAAAGGGCTAAAAATAAATGATAATTTTTTTAAAAAAAGAAACAGCTCAAGTTCCACAATAATTTTCCTAGTCCCTCCAATTGCTAGTTTCAACCTCTGTAACTACCTTTTATTTGACTACTTTTGATTTATACTGTTTACTCTCTTTATATTTGTTCAGGATATATTTCTGTATTCATAGACTATAAGCTCCTTATGAATAAGGATTATTTTATTCTTTATTTTTGTATCCCCAGCGTAGCCATAGCCACATGGCCCCCCAGAATCTATGAGAGGAGTATTCATAACCTCTATGAAACACAACTTTCTAGTAGGAGTATAGATGGAGGGGTAGCTAAATTCTATTTGCTTTGTATTTATTTTTATCTGCATATGTGTTATTTCCCCCCAGTAGAGAGGGTAAACTCCTTGAAAGTAGATACTGTTTCCACTTTTGTCTTTGAATCCCCAATGCCTGTTATGGTACTTGTCACATAGTAGGAGCTTAATAAATAAAGTAATTCCATATTGAGGCAGCTAGGTGACACAGTGTATGAGTTCAAATCTGGCCTCAGACACTTACTTGTATGACACTGGGTAAGTCACTTAACTTCTGTCTCAATTTCCTCAGCTGTAAAATGAGGGATAATAATAGCACCTATCTCCCAGGGTTGCTGTGAGGATCAAATGATAATTGCTTTTTCAAGCACTTAGCACAGTGCTTGTCACATAGTAGGCACTTAATAAATTGCTTGTTTCTTTCCTTAACAAACATTTGTTCAATTAAATTGGCACTCCACTCAATTAAAAAAAAAAACCACGGTGAACCATTAACTTGGTATCTGAGCTATCTCCTTAAGACAATTTTCATTCTTTGAAATCCCAAAGCTGTTATAACCTATGAGAGATTGCCTTGAGCCACTTTTCTGGTAAGTCTGGTAAGTATGGATCAGGCATTTCTCATCACTTAATGTGCCTGGATGCAGGCTCCTCAGAGTCAATGTTATTGGTAAATTGCACAGACTATCTCAGGGCATTTCAAGCATACCACCCACATGGTCTACATCCATGATCTGGAGAAAAATACACCTCATTCCAAAATCTGCTGAAGTACTTTTGCCAAATGGACCTAATAAGATCCATAGACCTTATTCGGATTGTAAATGACCATACTGTAATTCAGGCAATTTTCCACTTACGCCACAAGGGGACACCCTACACTTATCAACACCACAGCCTGTTCTAGAGCTCGGAGAACTGAACTGGTTTCAAATTCTTTTCTCTTAGGTGCCTGCTGTTGAGTTTGAGTCTCCACCCTGGTAAGTATTGGTTACATGCTCCAAACTAAAGTAAACTCCATTATCTGATGTTGTCACAACTCCGGTGAAATCCAAGACCTCATAGTCCAAGAACCTCTGCATGTTCTTAAGGATACCTGAGTGAGAAGCATCATGGCCCTAATGAGTTACTATACTCAATGAATCAATCAGCAAACAGTTGTAGAGCACCTTGTACCCAGTGTTATGCTAGGCATGTGAACAAGGTCCCTGGTCACCAAGAAATTTACAACTGTGTTGAGCAGACTGACACATATGAACAATTTAAGCACATTGAATGCTAGTCTATATGGCATTAAATATATGTGTCGGGAAAAAAAAGTGAAGGGAAAGGAGGAATATAAAGCTTTATAGAATGGTTTTAGAGAACTCCATGAAAGAGATGCACTTTGTGCGGGGCCTTGAATGAAGAGCGCCATTAGACAAGTAGAGAGAACAGGCAGGAAATACACTATAATGGAAAGAGAATTGAAATTGGGGTTAAAGGAGCTGAATTTGAATCCAGGATGTGTCGCATACTACCTGAATGTCTGGTCATTTAACTTCTCTAGGTCTCAGTTTCCCCATCTATAATAAGGCTGTTTTTGAGTTTTCTTCATGCTCTCACTCCTATGGTCCTGTGAATGGAGAGATCATTCCAGGCAGAGTGTGGAAATTAACATAACATTAGGGTCCTCACCTCAATAAACATTTATTCAATTTAATTCAGCAGTTCTTTAGTGAGCAGACTCTATTATTAAGCCCTTGATAAATTAAGCCCTTGATAAATGCAAGGCCCTACTGAGGATACTACTGAGGAGGTGCTGAGGATACAAAAACTTTTTAAAAGTAAAACAATGCCTGCCCTTTTGGAGCTTATATTCTACTGAGGAGTATAGCTACACAGAAAGCAAGTAAGTTCTTCCATTTCAGGAAGGAACAATTGCCAACAACTGGGATGGTTGGGTTTATGGAGGGAAGGAACACTTAAGGATGGAGTTAGAGCTTGAGTCGAGCCTTGAAGGAAAAGTACTTTGAGAGGTAAGGTTGAGTAAGGAACCCATTCCAGGCATAGCCTGTAGGAATATATGAAGATAGGAGGTGAGAGACAGTGTGCAGTTGTATAGAGTGCAGAACCTGGACTCAGGAAGACCTAACTTCAAACCCCACTCAGACACATTTTTAGCTAAATGACCCCAGGCCTCGGTTTCATCATTTGTAAAATGAAAGGTTTGTTAAGGCAGCTTGCAGTATAGTGGATAGATCACTGGGCCTGGAGTCAGGAGGCTCTGAGTTCAAATCCACCCTCAGATACATACAAGCTGTGTGATCCTGAGCAAATCTCTTGACTTCTGTTTGCTTCAGTTTCCTCAACTGAAAAAAAAGGCCATAATAACAGCAAATAACACCTAATTCCCAAGGTTCTTTTTAGGATCAAATGAGGTAATATTTGTAAAAAAAAAAATGCTTAGCATAGTGCTAAGTAGTTGACACTTACTTACATAGTAGGTGTTATCTAAATGCTTGTTTTCTTCCCTTTTCCCCTCCTTTCACTTCCCTTCCCCCTTGAACTCAATGATCTCTAAGGTCCCACCCAGTTCTAAATCTATAATTCTATTATCCTACAAATATAGAGTTCTGTACATAAAAAGGAATAAGTAATAGGAAATAAGAAGAGAAAGGTGTATTGGAACCAGATCATGGAGGGCTTTAAATACTATACTGAAGAGTTTGTCGTGGAGGTAGTTGGGAGTCACTGACAGGATTTGAACAAAAGAGTGATATAGTCTGTACTATGTTAGCAATTGTGTGGGATTTGTATTGAAAAAGGGAGAGACCAAAAGCAAAAAAAATCAATTAAGAGGTTATTATAATAGTTCAGGGCAGAGGTCATGAGAGCCTGAATTGAGGTGGAAGCCATGGAGATGGAGAGAAGGAGACAGATGCAAGAGTTGTGAAGGCAAACAGATAAGACTTGACAACTTGTTGCATAAAAGTGATTGGGAAGGGAGAGAACAAGCATTTACTAAGCACCTACTATGTGCTAGTCATTGTATTAAGTACTTTACAAATATTATCTCTTTGTAAAGAACCTAAATGACTGACAGAAATAGGAAAGTTTCAAGGAAGGGAGGGTTTTGAGGGAAAGATATCTTATTCCTACTGTTTTGGCAGTGTGGAACTTGAAATGCTGCCAGACTCTCTAGGAAGAGATGTCCAGCAGCCAGCTGATGATCCAGGACTGGATTTCAGGAGAGAGGTGAGAGCTAGATGTAGAGCTTAAATCTGTACTAAGACTTTTGGGACACTTCGTTGTATAGGTTAGGGTGAGAGTCACCAGTTAAAAATATGATAACTGAATCATAGAAGATAATAAAGTCACCAAAATAGAGTAAAGCTAGAGAAGGAAAGAAAACCCAGACAGAGCCAGTGAGAATCCAGCTAAGGGGACTGAATAGGGGAAGGGAAGGGAATAAGCATTTATGCAGTGCTAGGCACTGTGTCAGGCACTATGCTAAGTGCTTTCTGGGAGGTAGGTACTATTATTATCCCCTCTTTACAATTGAGGGAACTGAGGCAAACAGAGGTTAAGTGACTTGCCTAGGATCACACACCTAATGAATGCCTTCCTCACTCCAGGCCCAACACTTTATCCACTGAGCCACTAGCTGTCTCACAGGACTAGTAGACCTTGAAGCTGTCCTCAAGTAGACCAGTCAGTCACATAGGGAGAAAACTAGGATACTTCAGTGCCATGGAAACCAAAGGAAAAGAAGGATGAAGGATGAAGGGATTATCAACAGTGTCAAGGTTATTGAGAAAAGTCAAGGATGTCAGTGAAAATGGAGATAAGAGGGGCAGCTAGGTGGTGCAGTGAGTAGAGCACCAGCCCTGGAGTCAGGAGGACCTGAGTTCAAATGCTGCCTCAGACACTTGACACACTTACTAGCTGTGTGACCTTGGACGAGTCACTTAACCCCAATTGCCCTGCCTTTCCCCCTGCCAAAAAAAAAACAAAGAAAGAAAGTGGAGATAAGACTACCAGATTGAGCAGTTAAGGGATCATTGGTAACCTCATGCAGGATGGTTTCGATGGAGTCAGAAGCCAAGTTGCAAAGCACTAAGAAGTGAATGGGAGGTGAGGAAGTAGAGTCAATGAATGTAAGTGAGTCTTTCTGAGAGTTTGTCAATGAAAGAAGAGATCTATGAGGATAACCTGAGACAGTAGAAGGGTTTCTGTTCTTTGTTGTTCTTCTTTAAGGATGGATGTTCCTTGATTGCACGTGTATAAACTATGTTGGATTACTTACCATCTCAGGGAGGGGGGAAGGAAGGAAAGAATGGAAGGATAGAATTTGAAACTCAAAACTTTTTATAAAAATGATAACATTTTTTACTTTTTTTACATTTTTATATTTTTTACATAATTTAAAAATATGTTTAATATGAATGCTTAAGTAAAGCCTATATCAGATTGCACACTGTCTGAGAGGGGGAGAAAATTTGAAACTCAAAATCTTATGGAAGTAAATGTTGAAAACTAAAAATAAATTAATTTTAAAAAATAAAAATGTTAAAATTTGTTTTAATATGTAATTGGAGAAAAAATAAAATACTATAAATAAAAAGGATGGATATCCCCTGTCTATTTCCACCCCTGCTTCAATGCATCTATGATCTTATCAATGCAATATTCTCTTCAAAGATACAGATAGCAACCCATCAATGCCGGTCTACCCTGACTCTTGTCCACACCCTCTCAAATATTCACCACAGGAAGTCCACTGGATGAGCTTCAGGGCTTTCTTCACATTCTATAGGCATCCAAAGTGTAGAAAGAGAGCATAAGGGCTATCCACTGGTTATCCCTTGCTTTCACCTATCTGTTTATAAAAAACTTAATTCACCATTTTAGGAACACATCTACAGCATATAGCAAGCCATGTCTTTCCATTTCCGCTGATAAAGTGAGGACCTAGGCTCTGAGTAATGTAAGGTTTCCCCATCTGCAAATTCATAGGATTACATATGTAGAAATGGAAGGAACTTTATTAATCATTTGGTCAAACACGCTCATTTTACACATGAGGCAACTGAGGCTCAGAGAGATTAAGTGACCTGCTGAAGATGACAGAAATAGTAAGGGACAAAGCTGGGATTTAAACTCAGGGTCCTCTGACTACTAAGTCATGCCCCAAACTCAAGTAAACCCCATCATCTGACGTTGTCATAACTCTGCAGCATGGGTAAAATCCAAGACTCCCATACTCCAGAACCTCAGCATGTTCTGAAGGATACCTGAGTGAGAAGCATCATGGCCATAACAAGTTACTGTAGTCAGTGAATCAATCAGCAAATAGTTAGAGTGCCTTGTACCCAGTGTTATGCTAGGCATGTGAAGCATGTGAACAGGGTCCCTGCCCCCCCAAGAAATTTACAATCATGTTGAGCAGACTAACACATATAAACAATTTAAGCCCATTAAGTGCTAGTCTGTGTAGTATTGACTGTATGTGTGAAAAGAGTGCAGAGAAGGGAGGAATACAGAGCTTTCCAGGGTAGTTTTAGAGAACTCCATGGAAGAGATGGGATTTAGTAGAGTCAGGATTTCAACCCACATCTTCTGACTCCAAATACACTATTCTTTGAAGATAACCCCATCCTTCTCCCTTCTATTTTTTCTACTGTGCTTGCCTTCCTCCCACTCCTCCCAATCCCTGTAACTTTTATTCTTTATACAAAGGGAACCCCACCTGCAAGCTGTGGACACCTGAGAATATAACAAATAAGTGAATACACCTTCTGTAAACTGAACAAAGAATATATTTCAAGCATTTATCATGCATTACCGTTCTTCAAATGTATACAGATGCTACTGTGATTAACAAATAACAAGAATAATGGCTGAATTGAACAGGGTAGATGGGAAACTGCACTGTTTTTAATAACCCCCAAACGTCTCTGGGAAACAAAAGTCCAACTTCTCGATGCTATTCTTTCTACTGCTGCTGTTGTGTACTGATGAGTCATAGCATATCAAAGTAGAAAAACTAAAGTTGAGGATCACCCAGAAGGCCTTGGAGAGGCAAGTGGGTAAATGGCAGGTGTGAATAAGGTGCAAATCGCAGTGCAAATGAGGATGTGCAAAAGGTGGCGCTGAAACATACGCTCCTTAGAGATAGTTTTGTTCTTATCTATGTGCCAGGGTCTGGCACATAGTAGGAGCTTAATAAGTAATACATATTTCATGTTTAATTCATTCATTGATGAGAGAGATGTATAATCAGAAATAAAATGTGGGATAATCACACAGTCAGGGCAAAAGCTAACTAACTCATAGACAGTCCTTATCATCTGTCCATGCAACGTCGGGAGATCTAGCAGAAGGTCCCCAGCATGTTGAACGAACTTCCAAGGGCAGTTACGTAGAATTCCATGGATAAGAATCGCCTAGAATATTGGCTTTATATATATGCCAATAGGTGGCCATTTTTTATATGTCATCTTCAATTTAGAGCTTGAAGAGGCCTTAGAAGCCATATAGTCCACCCTGCTCATTTTATAGAAAAGGAAATTGAGACCCACAGAGGTTAAGTGATGATCCAAAGTCACATGAGTAGTAAGTGTTCCAGTCAGGATCTGAACCTGGGTCTTCTGAAATCAGATCTATCACCCTCTCCACTCTGGGAGCACCCCACAGTACCGTTGAACTAACAAAGAAGATATTGATATAGTACTTGAAGGTTTACAAACAACTTTAAATACATCATTTCACTCAATGAAAGGCAACCTGGCTTAGTGGATAAATAGCTGGCTTTGGAGTCACCAGCCCACGGGCTCATGTCCTACCTCTCACTGCATGACTTTGGGCAAGTCAGTTAACCTCAAAATACCTCAGGTATATGTTAAGATTATATGTTACAGATGAGTTGCCCATATGCATCTGTGAAGGTGGTTTCCATACCAAGTGGTTACCTACCTATTCTGATGAAATTAAAGATCTTGATCTTGCTTGCACGCTCACACTCACTGAACTCATAGTAGCTTTCCATCATTGTTTTTAGAGTATAAATGGCACAAATCTAATGTGGAAGCTATTGAAATTGTTTGATGTTAAGAAAAAAAAGTCTTTCTTCTTGGAAAGGTTGGGAACCATTGGTCTCTACCACTCATCTGAGACTTGACATATGAACATATGTTGCATTGCTATTTTATCTCTTTAGAAGTCTATCCTATGGTACTGTGGTGGCAGCATTTGTGCTAGCATTTTTCATTGATCTGTGCACTTAGTAAGTAAAATATATTTTGATATTGAGAGAAATGATTATTAATAATCAATATCTTGGGAAGATTCAGAGCTCTCCCATTCTTCTAAAGTCCTGATTTCAAAAGTTTAGTCTCTTGAAGGACGTTGCTGATAATGAGGTTGGACTAACTTTCTTGTTCAAGACCCTGCCCTGTTGGAAGATATTGTGTTCTGCTCAGGCTTGGGTGGGGTATACATTCTTTGAATAGATAGCCCAAAGCAGTGGGTGGTCTGGTATAGAGATAGTTTCTCTATCCAAGGGTGACATGATGTCACTCTCAGCCCTTCATTTTAATATAACTCACCTTCCATTGTGTTATCCAATCAGAGTTGATTGCTACTCTTCAGGGACACCTACTCTTTGAAGGGTATATAAACTGTGAACCCACATGGGCATGATTGTCTTTGGTCTAAAAGAGACAGCCAAATGACCATCCTTTTATTAATAACCTACTGGCTTTATTAATAAATGATTAAATTACCCAGAAACTATGTCTCTCAAACCTTCATAACCATCACAATATAAATATTAACTTTTGCTGGGTTTGTTCAAGTGAACGTGAGGCTAGGTAGATAAGACTGAATTGTGGATACTTTAGTCATGGTGAAAAAACAATACACTTACTTCCAAACTCTGTTTCTATTGAAGTTTCTGTTGCTGAAGCTAGTTCATTAAAGGTTTCACCCTAATTCAGAGCTGCTGACATCAGTCAATCAACAAACATTTAATTGTCTGCTAATTTTCAGACAAAGACAAAAATGAAACAGCCCCTATTCTCCAAGAGCAAGCTAAGTTAATTTATATTGTATTATAGTGTATTATAGAAAAGTATATTGCATTATATTATATTATATGTTAATGCAAAATATATACCAAAAAATACAAGGCAAGTTGAGGGGGAGGTCACTGCTAAGTGAAACAATAAGGAAAAATTTCATGTGGAAGATGAAACTTGAACTGAATTTTGAAGGAAACAAGTGATTTTAAGAGATGGAGACAGAGTATGCAAAGGTACACAAATAAAAGTGAGAAATAGCCAGAAGGCCAGTCTGGAGGGATGGCAGAATGCAGAAAAAGGAATAATGTATAAAAAGGTCACTAGGGTACATTGGGAACAGGTCTTTAAAAGCCAACAGGAAATCTATATTCGATTCTAAGGACAATGGGGAACCACTGAAGTAAAATGGTTAAACCTGTGTTTTAGGAAAAATCACATGAAAGTGTAGATTTGTAGAGCTCCCTGGTGTAACATATAATTCTTGTAAAACCCAAACATACTCGCTTAAACAAAATAATTAACTTGGCTAATGAAAGCTGATTTCCAGGGTGGAAGGTCCCCGGGTTTTTGAAGGCTTTGCCAGCTGACTGTAAATTCTGGCAAGTCCTAGGAGGCAGCATGATTTAATCAAAGGTGTTTAGAGAACATGAGTTCAAATCCCAGGTCTCCCACTTGGGATATTGGGTACATCATTTAACCTTTCTGGGTCTCAGTTTCGTCATGTCTAAAATAAAGAAGTAAGACTAGATGATCCCCAAAGCCCCTCTAATCAACTTTAATCCTAGCAAACCGGAAAAGTTTTGAGTAGATCTGGAGCCTGTGGAACAGAGACAGACTGTATGTTTATAATCTGAGAAATGGCCTAATTAAGTTTGGAGATGCTCATCACCAGGAGGTCAGCCAATATGTAATAGATTTCTTGGCCCTGTACAGCCTCATATGAGCTTGTAGTATCTGTTAAGGTATCTGGAGGTGTTATGATTCTTTATGTCAAGGGACAGAAGACCCACATCAGTGAAATCATAGTTTTTTGGTAATATTGAAGAAATAGTAACTAAATGGAAACATAATTCACAATCTGTTCTCCAGTCTTCCCTCATTAAAAACAATAACCTGAATGAAATTTTTGGCTCTGATAGAGACACAAAAATTCAGTGAAATTCCTCTTCGGGAGACAGTGGAAAGAGCCCTAGAATCTGGCATCGAGGGACCCAAGCTGGAATACTGACTCTGCTAATTACTGCATGACCTTGGACAAGCCACCCAACTTCTTGGGGCCTCGGTTTCCTCATCTGTCAAATAAAAGGATTAGACTAGATAGCTCCTAGTGTCTCTTCAAGCTCTAAGTCCTATGACTTTGATCTCCTAAATTATCCTGGGATAATTTAGTGCCAAAGGGACTGCTTTGTCTTGGGAAGACTCTCCTTCTCCCAACATCTTCCACCTTCCCCAGCCCAATTCTTTCTATCCAAGGCTGGCATTGCAGAGGGAGTGGCTCTGAGAAAAAATGAGTTTTCCTTGCAGAAAGCCTGGAAACTCTCTCCAAGTCATCATCAGCAACCTGTGAACTGGCACCAAGGGCCAGTGCTCCATCTGGTAAACAATACGCAAGCCAATAATGATGTGTCTGTTTTATTTATACCCAGAGAAACTGTTGCGTGACAACCTCTTAGTTATTCATCCCTAACCAGCAACTTTCTCTTTTGTGATTACTATCAGCCATATGATCAGAAGGAAGAGCTCTTTAAAATAATACAGTAATGCTTTACGCTGTACAAACTGATACAAAAATGCTTTGCATTCTATACTCACTTTTGTTTTAGAATCTCAGTCTCTCAGCACCACATGAATTTTGCTCATTGCCCAGCTTCCCTGGAAACTTGAGAGAGTCCCTTATTCTGGTTTCCTATCTGCTTAGTTTAATCAAACATGCTGTTCTCCTATCTATAATTGTGAAAAAATATTTCCAGCTAGGTGGAGCAATGGATGGAGTACCAGGCTTGGAGTCAGGGAGATCTGAGTTCAAATGTGTACTCAAGCACTTATTAGCAGTGTGACCCTGGGTAAGTCATTTAACCTCTTTGTTCCTCAGCTTCCTCATTTGTAAATGGGGATAATAGTAACACCTACCGCCCAAGGTTGCTGTGAGGATCAAATGAGGTAATAATTGTAAAGTGCTTAGCACCGTGCCTGGCACATTGTAAGTACCATATTGTTGTGGTTTGTCCTTCGTTCTCAAAGAGGACCACGGCATCAGGAAAGTGATGCCATGACTTGAAAGTGAATTGGATTTAAGTGAGGGAGGGCTGTGCAAAGTCACCAGCCTCACTCTGTCCTCCGGAGCCATCTGGGTTCAGTGGCAAGATAGAGATCAGGATGACTAGAGATGGCCCCCATAATTGGAAAGAGCATTGAATCTAAATACAATAAACCTACATTCAACTCACATCTCTAAAGTTTTTACTAGCTATGTGACAGAGGACTGGAGAAGTTAAATGACTTGCCCAAAGTCCCTTCATCCATAAAGTGGAGATAATTATTTTAGCACTACCGATTTCATAGGTCTGTGGTGAGGAATGATGTTTTTGTAAATACTAAAATTTTATATATTCCTCATCATTGTCATCATCATCATCATTTCATTTTGATCTTTAAGTTCACTGGAGTTCAAAAATGTTCCTGGGACTAGTCTCTATCCTGTTATTATTCTTTCACATTCAGTATTTGGCGAAATTATTGCATAGGTTGATAAAATGACTGATTTTTTGGGATGCAGACTCATCTCTATAGACTTCCCAAAAGGAGCTTCAAGAAACTTCTAGTAGTAGAGAGGATAATGGGGATGGTATGTATTTTTTCCCTTCCCCCATATGTAGGTAGTTCAAAGATTATGAATGGCTTCTCCACATTGGTTTTTCTGGACATCCCAAGTATTCACTTATGCTTCACTAACAATAATAACCCAATAAAAACCGAGCTACAAAAATTTCAGAACAAGATTTTTAGTAGATGTTGCCATACTAGACATTCCTAAGTACCATATACATTTGAACTATAATAATAAGAATTATTACTGTTATTATTAATAATACCTGGTATTTCTACAGGGCCTCTGATTGTTACTAGCCAGATGAGGCTGGACTGAGCCTCAAGATCCTAATCTATAACAAGGAAATAATAGCACCCAACTCACAGGGTTACTGTCAAGACCAATTGAGATTAAGTGCTTTATAAATCTTAAAGTGCTATGCAATAGTGAGGTTAAGAAAAGCAGCAGGATTCATCTCCTTAACCACTTCAAGATAACTTTCCTATCCTCTTGTAATCCTCGTGTCAGAGACACTCCCAGGTACACTTTGAGAGATTTCTCACTTCTCTGGCTCATTCCTTCCATTTGGATGATCTAGGAACTTTATTCTCTGACACTACCCAGTGTGATGTCACCAGTTCTCCTTGAAAGCACACGGTTCACAAAGCTCAAAGAAGGAACAAGTCTATTTACTACTTAGAGAAAACAGATATATGGCTTCCAACAGAACTCATTTCCCGCCTTTTAGCAGCCTTTTAGTGTGGCTCCCCAGCTCCTATCTTCTGTTGACACTCTTGTGATAACTTATTAGCATCCCCTTCCACGGTTGCTCTGGCCATCGGTGGTTGCTCTTCATTTATTTCCCAAAGCAGGCCTGGTCTATTGTCTGCAATTGTCCAGCAGATGGCGACATCCTACTGCACCCTCAGTGGTGGCGTCCTAGTCGTGCTCTGGGGGTATGTTCCCACAGTTATCTTCATGAGGGCCTGTCTTTGGATTTCTATTTTACAAAATAGTGCTATTAATATCTGGCCTAATGGAATTGGGGTCAGTGGTCAGAAGCTCATCAAACAATCAGCAAGCATTTATGAAGTCTTGTTCTGTAACTGGGGATACAAATAACTGGGGATACAAAACAACACAGTTCCTGCCTTTAGGGAGCTTACTTTCTAAGGGGAAAGATAATATATATGTAAATATATGCATAAATATATGTAGAATGTATAATAATATGTATAATATATGTATAAATAAATATCTGTATAAATCAGTATATACAATATAAACGCAGAGTAAATGGAAGGTGGCATTAGAGGGCCAAGGAGGACCAGAAAAGGCTTCCTACAGAAGGTGGCACTTGAGCTGAGTCTTAAAGGAAACCAGGCATTGTCAGAGTGAGAGGGTGAAAATTCCAGGTGTAAGGAATAATTAGCATGAAGGCAGAGGAGGAGTGAGATAGAATGTAGCATACAAGGAAACAGCAAATAGGCCAGTATGGCTGGAGTATAGAGAGGGTATAGAGGGGAATAGAATGTAAAAAAAAAAAAAAAAACTGGAAAGGTAAGTAGAGACCATGTTGTGAAGAGATTTAAATGACAAAGGACTTTATATTTGATCCTGGAGGTATTAGGGATACACTGGAGCTGAGTGTAGGAGAAACCTGGTCAGACTCGTGCTTTAGGAAAATCCCTTTGGCAGCTGTGTGGAAGAAGGGTTAAAGTGCAGTGATCAACCAGAAGATTACTGCAATTGTCCAGGCGAGAGATGATACCATGCTAAACTGGTGGCTGGCTGTGTGAGTGGAGAGGAGACATATAGACAGAAAGGATAGGTGGAGGCTGTGAGAGATGGGGGTCAGGATGATGACAAAAGTGTGAACCTGGGTGACTGGGAGGATGCTATAACCATCAACAGTGATAAGGAAGTCTGGAAGAGGGAAAGGTCTGGAGAGAATGATGATTAATTCTGTTTTGGCTATCCCTGTACATCAAGCCGGATATGCCCACAGGCAATTGGTGAGATAGGACTGGAGTTCGCAAACAAGAATAGGGCTAGACAAATAGATCTGGGAATTATTTGCATAACTGATCACTGAACACAAGAGAAGCAATGAGATCACCAAGTGATAGAGTGTGGAGAGAAGAGGGCTTAGGGCACAGCCTTGGGGGACACTCATGGTTAGTGGGCATGACCTGGATGAAGATCTAACAAAAAACACTGAGAAGGAAAAACGAAACCGGTAGGAGGAGAGACCAAGAGAAAGCAGGATCACAGAAACTGGGAGAGTATGACCAACATGGTCATATGCTAGGGATGCTTAGTGGTACATTGGCCCTGGAGTAAGAGAACCTGAGTCCAAATTCAACCTCAGATACTTATTCACTGTGTGACCCTGGGCAAGTTACTTCATCCTGTTTGCCTCCAAAAAACAAACAAACTAAAACCCTATCATATCAAGGCCGTTAGATTTGGTAATTAGATCTTCACAAAGCTTTACAATTTTCAAAAGAATTTTCTTTTTTCATTTAGTTGAGTCTAGTTGACTGCACAGTCTGATATCCTTTCTTCTTTAGTACCCATGAATGTAAAGGCTAAGTGGCACCTCAATTCAGTTGAATCCATGCAAGCATTTTATGAACGACTCACTCTGTGCCAAGCACTAGGATACAAAAACAAGATAAAAGATAGCCCCTGCCTTTGAGAAGGTTACCTTTTATTTGGAGGGGGCAAGGGGGGTATGTATGTCGTTCATACAATATGTAAACAGAGAAGTGAGCTCATACAAATTTGAGGGGGAGAATACTTACAACTAGAGAGAACAGGAAAGGCTTTCCTTAAAAACCGGCGTGTTAGTGAAGCATTAAATAAGGAAGTGAGGGATTCTAAGAAGCACTTCTGCTTGCAGAGATGGACACCATCCAATTCTTTCATCTGACAACCAGGATAACTAAGTTAAGAGAGACCCATCGACCACAAGAGTGATGAATTTTCAAACCATTGCTGTTTGGAGGTTTCAGTCATGTTTGACTCTTCATGACCCCATTTGGAGTTTTCTTAGCAAAGATGATGGAGTGGTTTGCCATTTCCTTTTGCGACTCATTTTGTGACTGAGGAAATTGAGGCAAACAGGGTTAAATGACTTGCTCAAGGTCACACAGCTAGCAAGTGTTTGAGGCCAGATTTGAATTCAGAAAGATGCATCTTCCTGATTTCAGGCCCTGTGCTCTATGCACTACACCACCTTTTCAACTATGGCAACTCTCAAAGACCACCTCATAAAAGCCTAAGAAAGATAGAGGGACTCCCACGCCAAGGAAATCACCACTCTTTGAAGCTTTAAGAAATATTTTAGGGGTACAGGTTCCATCTTGGTAGACACAACACAAGCAAGCCTGGGCCCTGGGCCAGTTAGATAACAAACAACATTACTTCGTTGCAGTCACCTACTATTATGACTACACTAAGCCTTAATAATCTGAAGTAGGATCTCATAGATTAAGATCTAGAAAGGACCTTGAGGATCATCTAGTTCAAAATCTCTTCCCCCATTTTACAGATGAGAAAACTGGGTCCCAGAGATCACACAGGTAATAAATGGTGGAATCCAGGTCTGAACCAAGTCCTTTGAATCCAAGAGAGCAGGAGATCCTAGCCATCCATATAATGGTGATTGTTCTAGACCAGTTTGTTAATGAAAATACTCTCCCAGAATTCTCTATTTATTCTTGCCTCTCCCAAGAGGCAACATAGACACATTAAGCCAGTTTTAATCTATACGCCAGCAGAACTCAGAGGTCAGACAATGGCCACTCTGTCCCTGCCTATCTGTTGGCACCTAGGAAGTTAACCCAGATACCAGCAACTCACCCTTTGTAGTAGGCAGGCTTTGGAATACTTCTATCAACCTAGGCCCAGTATCCAGTCTGGGAGCATATACTTTCCCCCTCTACAGGGCATTGGCTTCTCCAGATCAGTTTGGCCAAGATGTCTCTATTATTCTCACTGGGGAGGGCCATTTTTAAGTGATAACGGCCCAAAAAGATGCTATGTAAGTAGAGCAATGGCTAGGGTCCTGAACCTGAAGTTAGGAAGAACTGAATTCAAAGTCTATCTCAGATGCTTACAAGCTGTGTGACCTTGAACAAGTCATGTAATCTTTGCCTGCCTTGATTTTCTCAACTATAAAAAGGGGATAATAATAGCACCTACCTCTCACGATTAAAAGAGAAAATAATTCTAAAGCACTATATGAATGCTAGTTAGTTGTTGTTACTATTAATTATTACTGTCCTTCAGTGGAGCCCAAAAGAGACTTTGGGAGGTGAAGAGACTTTATAGTTCAATCAAGAGAACAGGGAACTTCAGGGAACACTGCAGTCTGTATTTCTCATCCCCATTCTGCTACCCTAGAGATGAATAGGAGACTACCCAGGCTTCCCAAAAAAGTCGGATAATCCTTTGTTATAAGACAGGTGAAATCTTGACGTTCCAAGGAAAATATAGAAGAGTCGGGGTATCATTGTGACCTACTTATAGAATGTTATCCAGAGCAGGGGACGGGGATAAACAATTTAATTCTTTGCTCTGGAGCAACTCAACATTGGCCAAAAAGTGAGTCACTCTACCCAAAATCAAAGGCCAGGGAGAGGGGCCCTACTCCTCATTACCACCAAAAGCACTGGTTTTAGGCCAAAAAAAATTCTTATTCTAATACTTAATTTATTTTGGGGCAACCTACTTCACTCCTCTAGATCTCAGTTTTCCCTTCTATAAAATGAATGATTGAACTAGAGGATCTTGAAGGTCTCTCCAAAGTTTGCAGCTAGCTGTTCCCATTAAAGACATCTCACCACTACTCCTTCATAGTACAGCTCAGGAGCCACTCCTACATTAACCAGTAGAAGAGTAAAATTTTCTATCAAAATAGATATTTTTAGTCATTGACATGCTTTCCTTCCTAAAAATTTGTTTATAAATTGTTTCCTCTCAGTAAGCACCTTGAGCACAGGGATTGTTCTTGGGATCCCCATAACCTAGTACACTGCCTGACATATGATAGACACTTAATAAATATTTACTGAATTAAGTTGAATCCTATTCTACCCTTGCTTAAAATCCTTCCAATTCCAGAGACGTTTAATAAGAATTATAGTGAGTGAGACAGCCTGCTTGAGTGATGAGGGGAATGGTTCTCAGCAAATTATTGCTTTAATGCTTGCTTAAAATCATTTTCTATCTACAGGACAGACAGGCATCTAGGGGGACCCAGTACTTCAAACTACATTCCTAAGCTCTTCCGCTTGCCCTTGATTTTGCTGCTATCCAAAACTATATTGCCATTTCTATGCTATCCCAATAAACCCCACTTATTCTTGAGACTGACTAAAACTCACACATGTAACAAGGATAGCTTCTGTAGGATAATTAGCAAGTCCTGAAACTGAGGAGAAAATAGGGGAGAAAGATTGGAAAGTGAGCATACCTGACTTCTCAGCTGGGACCATAAGAACTTTGCAAGCATAGCATCAAAGATTTAGAGCTAAAAAGGAACTCAGAGGACACCTGGTCCAATCCCCTCCTCATACAGAGGTCCAGCAAAGTTAAGTGACTTGGTCAGGGATACAAAGGTAGGAAGTGGAAGAGGTACGATTTGAACACAGCTTTTCTGACTCCAGACCCCGCACTCTTTCCCAGTATTTGTTTTAGTCAGTCTCAGAAAAAAAAAAATTGGAACAAAGATCCTTCTACGCAAGAGTCTTGTTCAATTTCTTAGATTAATAACCCCTGTATCCTATCCCCAGTTACCTTCACAGTATGATTGAAAAGGCTCCACAAGGATGTTTTTCTTCCTTTCCTACTCCTTGTCCCCAAAAAAACACTTGCCCAGGATACCTGATCTTCCTGAATTAGAGATTCACTCATTTGTGGTTACTTGGATCTTCTTTGACAATACAAATATCTCAAAAAAGGATAACCATTGGGGGTGGAGCCAAGATGGCGGCTGGAAAGCAGGGACTTGCATGAGCTCCCCGCCAAGTCCCTCCAAAAACCTATAAAAAATGGCTCTGAACAAATTCTAGAACTGCAGAACCCATGAAATAACAGAGGGAAGCAGGGCTCCAGCCCAGGACAGCCTGGATGGTTGCTGGGCAAGGTCTATCATGCACGGAGCTGGGAGCAGAGGGGAGAGGAGCCCAGTGTGGGAGGCAGCAGGATCAACCAGACCAACAGCCGGGTGGAATAGGCCCTAGCACCCTGAATCAGTGATCTGTGGCAGTTACCACACTTCTCAACCCACAAACACCAAACACAACAGAGAAGGTTAGTGGGAAAAGCTGTGGGGAGTGAAAGGAGTTTGCAGTTTGGCCACCACCCCAGGGGATAGAAGAGGTGGTGCAGCTACAGCACAGAACTACAGCTGCAGTAGCTTCCAGGCCCAGGCCCACCTGGTGGTAGATCAGAGCAGGAGGGCAGAGCCTGCTTAAGATCTGAGTCAGGTTCGGGTTGGGGGTTCTTGGGGAAGGAGGAGTGCTGGTGTGGCAGAGCTGGCTGTACAGAAATAGCTCTGAAAACAACAGTGCAGACCCTCAAGCTTGGAACAAAGTACTCTTTACTCTACAAGTAGTCATACCCCCACGAAAAACTCAAGGGTCAAGTAAGTTGACTGGGAACATGGCCAGGCAGCGAAAACGCACTCAGATTCAGTCTCAGACTTTGGAATCTTTCTTTGTTGACAAAGAAGACCAGAACATACAGCCTGAAGAAGTCAACAAAGTCAAAGAGCCTACATCAAAAGCCTCCAAGAAAAACATGAACTGGTCTCAGGCCATGGAAGAGCTCAAAAAGGATTTGGAAAAGCAAGTTAAAGAAGTAGAGGAAAAATTGGGAAGAGAAATGAGAATGATGCAAGAAAACCATGAAAAACAAGTCAATGACTGGCTAAAGGAGACCCAAAAAAATACAGAAAAAAATACTGAAGAAAACAACACCTTAAAAAATAGACTAACTCGAACGGCAAAAGTGCTCCAAAAAGCCAATGAGGAAAAGAATACCTTGAAAGGCAGAATTAGCCAAATGGAAAAGGAGATCCAAAAGACCACTGAAGAAAATACTACCTTAAAAATTAGATTGGAGCAAGTGGAAGCTAGTGACTTCATGAGAAATCAAGATATTATCAAACAGAACCAAAGGAATGAAAAAATGGAAGATAATGTCAAATATGTCATTGGAAAAACCACTGACCTGGAAAATAGATCCAGGAGAGATAACTTTAAAATTATTGGACTACCTGAAAGCCATGATCAAAAAAAAAGCCTAGATATCATCTTTCAAGAAATTATCAAGGACACCTGCCCTGATATTCTAGAGCCAGAGGGTAAAATAGAAATTGAAAGAGTCCACTAATCGCCTCCTCAAATAGATCCCAAAAAGAAAACTCCTAGGAATATTGCCGCCAAATTTCAGAGCTCCCGGATCAAGGAGAAAATACTGCAAGCAGCCAGAAAGAAACAATTTGAGTATTGTGGAAACACAATCAGAATAATACAAGATCTAGCAGCTTCTACATTAAGGGATCGAAGGGCTTGGAATATGATATTCTGGAGGTCAGTGGAGCTAGGATTAAAACCAAGAATCACCTACCCAGAAAAACTGAGTATCATGCTCCAAGGCAAAATATGGATTTTCAATGAAATAGAGGACTTTCAAGCTTTCTCAGTGAAAAGACCAGAGCTGAATAGAAAATTTGACTTTCAAACACAAGAATCAAGAGAAGCATGAAAAGGTAAACAAGAAAAAGAAATCACAAGGGACTTACTAAAGTTGAACTGTTTTGTTTACATTCCTACATGGAAAGATGATGTGTATGATTCATGAGACCTCAGTATTAGGGTAGCTGAAGGGAATATGAATATATATGTATATGTGTATATATATATATGTGTGTGTGTGTGTGTGTGTGTGTGTGTGTGTGTGTATGTGTGTTTACATATATATGTGTGTGTGTGTACGTATATATGTGTGTGTGTATGTATATATGTATGTGTATATATGTATGTGTGTATACCCACACACACACATATGTATATATACATATATATACATAGACAGAGGGCACAGGGTGAGTTGAATATGAAGGGATGATATCTAAAAAATAAAATCAAAATAAGGGATGAGACAGGTATATATTGAGAGAGGGAGAGAGGGAGAGATAGAATGGTGTGAACTATCTTGCATAAAAGTGGCAAGAAAAAGCAGTTCTGTAGGAAGGAAAGAGGGGGCAGGTGAGGGGGAATGAGTGAATCTTGCTCTCATCAGATTTGACCTGAGGAGGGAATACCATACATACTCAAGTGGGTATCTTATCCCACAGGAAAGAAGGAGGAAGAAGATTAAAAAAGGGAGGATGATAGAAGAGAGGGCAGATAGGGGGAGGAGGTAATCAAAAACAAACACTTTCGAAAGGGGACAGGGTCAAGGGAGAAAATTCAATAAAGGGGGATAGGTTAGGAAGAAGCAAAATACAGTTAGTCTTTCACAACGTGAGTATTGTGGAAGGGTTTTACATAATGATACACATGTGACCTATGTTGAATTGCTTGCCTTCTTAGGGAGGGAAGGTGGGGAGAGAAGAGGGGAGAGAATTTGGACCTCAAAGTTTTAAAAACAGATGTTCAAAAAAAAGTTTTTGCATGCAACTAGGAAATAAGATACACAGGCAATGGGGCATAGAAATTTATCTTGCCCTAAAAGAAAGGAAGGGAAAGGGGGATGGGAGGGAAGTGGGGTGACAGAAGGGAGGGCTGACTGGGGAATGTGGCAACCAGAATATATGCCATCTTGGAGTGGGGGGAGGGTAGAAATGGGGAGAAAATTCATAATTCAAACTCTTGTGAAAATCAATGCTGAAAACTAAATATATTAAATACATTTTTAAAAAAAGGATAATCATTAAATTTATTTAATGAGGACCTTGAACTAGAATCTAATCTCAACTTGTCATCAAATTGTTTCCAAACTGCTACAAGAGTTCAACATTCTAATGCAAGACAATTCCCAATAGATGGTCAGATGCAAACATATATCTTTATTTGGATTTCCTATGCTGAACCAGAGTAGCTCTCTCTTTCCCCTCTGTCACCCTGTAATCAAGCCTCACCAGCTGTGTAATCACATAAATCAAGCTGTCTTGGAGGTTTCTGTCTTTGAAGTACAAATATCGGGCAGTTTAAAAATCATGATCACAGTTGTATGTGCATTGCAAGGCATCTTGAATCTATCACCAACCATATAAATACATGCTGCAGAAACAAACATTGTATTACTTCTCATTGTAGTATTAAGACTATTTTGTGATTAAACTTATGCCACACTAATGTTGCTATTCTCTGTCTGGTGGATTTTCAAATGAACTGTTTGGCAATCAGTAGTCTTTCTATGAGAGTGTAGTCAGTATGCCAGTAATAAAAAAGAAGACAGTCACATCTAAAGAGATTCTTTCCTTACAAAGGTTAGTTTATGTATAAATGTTGCTTAAAATAAAGTAATAAATGCAATTGAACTTTGAATACATTTATCATTTAATACAGTACTTGTCATTAACCAATAGAAGAGTAAATATTCTCAATTAAATAGCTCCTCATTTTTATCAATTCATAAGGTGATTAAAAATTTTAAATGGTTTCCCATCTCTCAGCAAGAGAGCTTGTAAAATTCTCCTGCCATTTGCCACCACATTTTTGTACAAGCAAGCATTTTCACTTTATTCTTGTTTTATAGCAAAATACAGAAATAAACATAGTGCAACAACAAATCTAAGACTGAGTTTGTCTGATATTCAGCCAAATATTGCAAATCTTTGTTCAAATAAAAAATTCCAACATTGAAATTAAATTTATGCATGAAAGTTATATGTTTAATATCTTTCAGGTTGTTACTGATGCTATTAAAATGTTATTGATATTCCACAAAATTTATGAAATAAAGAAATTTAATATTAAGTTTTACAGATAATAGTAAGCATATGAGGTCTTGCAGGATTACTTCTTTTAAGTCATACAGAATGTATCATATAAAATATTCATAATTAGTTTATAATCAGAACTTTAAAATTTTATATTTAGAGTTTTCATAATTATATGCATATAGAGAGTTTTCATAATTCCATAATGTAAATTTTAATTTGGAGCTTTTGGGGGGCAAAATTATCATTGTAATTATTATAAACACTGAATAAATCTATAAGAATACTGTGAATAGAATATTAAATTACCCTAGAGATTCACAACACATTTGTTGTTACTGTTGAAAGGAAACAAAAAAACACCATTGGGAACCTGTGGACTAGAGGATCTCTAGTTCCTCCAGCACTACTGGTCTGAGATTCTAGAGATCACAAATGCTTGTGTATGAATTTGTTTCTAGATCTTTTGCTCAGGGACAAGAGGGACCACGGGCAATTTACAAATACTGAGCTCCTGGATAGCGACAGAAATGAGACTTGGAGTAAAGAATGAGAAGAAATGCGAAACAAGGAAGTTGGAAGAATACTGAAGGTCTAGCCTTACCCATGCCAGATTCAGCTGGAACCTTTTCTACCACTTACTAGTATTTTCTGATTTGCAATTGGGCATTTCAAAGGATCTTTTCTAGCTGGTTGGCACTGAAGGAGAAGGATTTCCTTGGAAGGAATTACCCCTGCATTTGCATGTTGATTCTAGTTTATATCTGTGATGTCATTGGTACCTAGAACTCGCTGGATGAGGAAACTCCTACCAAAGCAGATCAGGACAACACTTGCTTTACCATCTATATAGTCTTAAACAGTTGCCACCAAGAGGCTTAGGAACTTGCCCAGGGTCACACAACCAATATGTGTCAGTCGGAACTTGAACTCAGGTCTTCCTGACTCTAGGAATGCTATCTCTCATGTATCACTGTGTAGTTTATAATTTATAGGCTAGTTGCTTAAGATTTGTGATCATAGAGTACACTGGTAGTAGATACTAGAAGAATTGTATAACACATTACAAATTGTTACTCAGAGATGCCTTTATACTATACTTAATATGTGGGCAGGCTAGGAAAGGGTTAATAGCAAGACAGTGTCCCTGTGTATTAAGTAACCTCTATTGGAGGTATAGGGTGGGGGGAGTGGGGAGGAAAGGAGTCTCTGCATAAGCACTTTTGTTCAGTAACCTTTTAAGGATGAAACCTATCCCTGTTTGGAAAAGCCAGAGAAAAGGGATACCTATGTATCCTCACTTTAATGACAGCAGCAATAGTCCAGAGCACTGGATGTATTCCTTTTGCTCTCGTCTTTCCCTTATATAGGAAATAAGACCTTGCATATTTATAGGGAAAAGAGTAGATGTTAAAAAAAAAACAGTATAAGGGTAGGGGAAAGGAAAAGGTATTTTGATCTTGTTCTGGAGTCTGTCCAAACAAATAGGAGAGGGATGAGCATTAGGCCTGGGATCTCAACCCTCCAGACCTCTTCATTTGACACCTGAAGATGCTTCATCATTTGTAAATGAGGTTGGACTGGAAAATTTTAAACCTCTGATTCTCATGAGGACAAAGAATGCTCCCTTGGCTTGTGTTCCCAAATGTCATTATAAACACTTGAACTTGAATGACCTCTTCATTTAGGAATAAGAATGTGTGACTTTAGACAAGCTAGATATCAGTTTCTTAATCAGTTAGATAAGAAGTTAGGATTAAACCCAAGTATGCTCTCTGCTTAACATGGGCCAGAGTGTAGAATCCACTGACTCCCAAAGTAACCCATTCCATGTTGGGATAGCTCTAAGTGCTCAGGAGTTCTTCCTGACATCAGGCCTAAAGTGGCATCATTGCACCTCTCACCCAGTACTTCTAATATTGCCCTATGGAACCAAATAGAATAAGTCTAATCTCTCTTCCATATGAGGCCTTCAAATACTTAAAGATAGCTATCATGCCTCCCCTCTTAGTATTCTCTTCTCCAGACTAAACAACTCTAGTTCCTCATCTGATTCTCTTATACTAAGTCTTAAGCATTACGGTTATCCCTTCCATATCACGACTTTCCCTGTCACAGTTTCAGTATGCAGTGGGTTGGCATAAGAAATTAAATGGAAATTTTTTAGGAGTTTTGCAGAAGCCATAGATGTAATGGCAAGCAGGGTGGGACATGTAAATGCCAACAGATGATACAGAGCCTATGACCAAATACTTAATCCAAATTTTACAATAAGGTACTATAAATATCCCATAAAAGAAAAAGAAAAAATTCAGACTTCTCTCATATGAAGGAAGGGCCAAAAAATTTATACAGATTTTCCAGATCATGGGGGCACCACATCACTAACCCCCATGATGTGAAGGGATAATTGTATGTATTTGCCAAACCTTGGCCTCTAAGGGGTCCAAAAGGCTGCATGATGTTAATGGTTTTATGCCCTTAAGGAAAAAAAAAATCTAACCTTAAACCCCAAGACATCTTGTGACATTTCAGCAATCAAAATTTTACATTCCTTTGGACAGAAAATCCACAGGTAAGGGTATAATATTCTATGTGGACAGAGGAAGAGAAAGAAAAAGAAAGAAAGAAGAAAAAGAGAGGAAGAGAGAAAGAAAGAAAGGAAGAAGGGAAGGAAGGAAAGAAGAAAGAAAGAGAGAGGGGGGAAGGAAGGAAGAAAGAAAGAAAGAAAGAAAGAAAGAAAGAAAGAAAGAAAGAAAGAAAGAAAGAAAGAAAGAAAGAAAGAAAGAAAGAAAGAAAGAAAGAAAAGAGAAAGAGAAGAAGGAAGGAAGAGAGAGAGAAAGAAAGAGAGAGGAAGGAAGGAAGGAAGGAAGGAAGAGAAAGAAAGAAAGAAAAAGAAAGAAAGAAAGAAAGGAAAGAAGCAAGGAAGGAAGGAAGGAAGGAAGGGAGAGAGAGAGGGAGGGAGGAAGAGGAAGAAAGGAAGGAAGAAAGAGAGAGAGAGAGAGAGAGAGAGAGAGAGAGAGAGAGAGAGGAAGGAAGGAAGGAAAGAAGAGAGAGGGAGGGAGGAAGGCCTAAGATACGTGATCTCATGGCCCATCATAATCCTGGTTGCTTTCTACTCCCCCTCATCTTTAGCTTATCAATGTCCTTCCTAAAATGTGGTATCCAGAACTGTACACTTTACTCCAAATCTGAAAGTAGAATGGGGTTAATTATTAATTCCTTAATCTCAGAATCCATGTTTCCCTTAATGCAGCCCACGATTCTACTATCTTCTGTGGCTGCCTACCACATTGTTGTGTCGCATTCAGCTTGTGGTTCACCAAGTATTTGAATCTTCTGCATGCATCATATACTGAGTGCATACTAGCTCTGATTACTTATGAGTCATGAGAAAAATGATCATTAATAACCAATGATTTGGGGAGATTCAGATTTCTCCCTTTTTCTTTTATCTTCGTTTCAAAACCTCAGTTTCTGAAGGTTGAGCTAACCTTCTCCTCTTTCCAGACCCCATCCAGATGGGGAAGCCATTGTGCTATATGCAGGTTTGAGTGGGGATAAATTCTTTGAATAGATCGCCCAAGGCTGGGGATAACTTAGAAGTAAATGACATAATCAAAGTTCAGGTTCAGCTCCTCCTTTGTAATATTCATTCTTTCATTAATTATTTATCAATCAGAGTTGAATGCCACCCTTAGGAACACCCCTCTTCCAATGGGCATATAAGGCATGAACCCACCTGCCATGATCATTTTTGGTTTAAGAGAGAGATAGCCAAATGACCATCCTTTTATTAAAATGCTGGCATTATTAATAAAATGATTAAATTACCCAGAAATTATCTCTCTCGGATCTTTTTAAATGTCACAATCAGAAGTTCAGACATTTCATGAGTGTAGGGGGTTTGACCAGGAAGAGACTGTTCAATTTAACAAGGTTAAAGCATGAAGCTTTTGTTTTAGCTTTGAATATATAAAAGGGGTAGATATTCCATTGATACTATGACTTTATGTCTCCTTGATGGATGTAGATTTACTCATCTTTCTGAGAGTCTGACCTCAAATATATAATCCTTCAAATTTATAGCACCTCCCCTTTGGTTGTGATTTGACTCTTGGCCACAGAGTTGGAAGCCATGGAGAAGAAGTGTAGCAGAGAGAAATAGACCAAGCCTTCCCCCAGAAAGAGGAAATTCCATAGGTCAAATGCTTTGATGCAGTTTTAAGGACTTTTAGGCATAAACTCCAAGCAAGTAGTATATGTTTCAATCAAAATTTTTATAGCAGAATTTTTCTGTATGTGTATTAGCAAATGTAGTATTCCCTACAGCCACCTAGCTGCTCCCTTTTGTTTATGTAAGTTATATTTTTTTATATTTATTGTATTTGATATTAAAATTTCTTAATATTATTATAAAAATAGTTTTGATCTCTCCTACCCCTGAAAGGAGAGAGCTGTGTGGTTTAATGGATAGAGTGCTGGGCCTGAAATCAGGAAAACCTGAGTTCAAATCCAACCTCAGACACTAACTGTATGACTCTGGGCAAGTCACTTAACTTCTGTTTGTCTTGTTCCACTGGAGAAAGAAATGGCAAACCACTCCAGTATCTTTGCCAAGAAAACCCCACACAATGACTAACTTTGATAGACTTGACTCTTCTGAACAATGCAAGGTACTAAGAGCTCCAAAAGACTCATGATGGAAAAGACTGTCCACATCCAGAAAAAGAATTATGGAGTCTGCATGCAGATTGACGCATACTATTTACTCCCTCTTTTTTTAAATTTTATTTTATTTTTGGTTTTGTTTCATCTTTCTCATGATTCATTTCATTGGTTATAATTCTTTTTTACAACTTGATTGTTGGGAAAATAAGTTTAATGTGAAGGTATATGTAGAATCTATATCAGATCACATGCCGTCCTGGGGAGAGGGGTGAGGAAGAGGGAGGAGAAAATTTAGAACTCAAAAACTTGTGAACTGAGTGTTGTAAACTAAAAATAAAATACTATATATCTAATAAATAAATTAAATAAAACCCCACACAGGGGTCATAGAGAATCAGACACAACTGAGCAACAACAACAACGGCCTGAAAGGACCCTATCTCAGTGGTCACCAGACCACACTTTGAAAATCACAGCCCAGAGACATAGTTCACTGTCTCGCTGGCTTCTTCATGAAATGCAATTAAAGTATTCAAACCTCCTACCCCTTCTACGTACAGTGGAGAATATATAATTCGTATCTAATGGCTTTCCTTTTTTACCTTTCAGTGTGTCTTTCTTTTAGCTTCTGAAGACCTGGATCTTTTGCTGAAGTTTCACAACTCTTACACATACACACACACACACACACACACACACACACACACACACAGAGAGAGAAATAAAGTGGGCATTCATTGATTGGGAACTGAGTAAACAAATTGTGGAATATGAATGGAATGGAATTTTATTTCACCCATAAGACATTATAACTATGAGGAAGTTTTGGAGCATTTATAGGACCATTTATATGAAGCAGCATGGCCTGGAATAAAGAGCTGGCCTCAATGCCAAGAAGACCTATGTCCACTCCTACTTCTGACACGAAACTGTCTGTGTGACTCTGAACAATCTGCTTTACTTCTACTCTATGAAGTTCTTTCTAAGACTAGAGGGAAAGTGCCAACCTGTAGAGCATTTCCTTATCTAGCAGTTCTGTATGTCAGTGAAATCACAGGGTATACAAACTAAGGTAGATTGAAGAAAGCAGAAAACAATATAAACAAAGACCATATAAAGGAAACGACACGGAAAGAGACATCAGAATTTAGATTAATGTAATGATCAGCCTTATTTCCAGATAACTATTCTAGATTAACTGATTCCATCTTGGTGGCACCATGAATAGAACACTGGGCCTAGAGTCAGGAAGACCTGAGTGCAAATCCAGCTCCAAGAGCTTACTGTGTGATTTTGGGCACCTCTATTTGTCTCAGTTTCCTCAACTGTAAAATGAGGCTAATAATTGCATCTAACCTCTCAGGATTGTTGAGAGGATTAAATGAAATAATATGTATAAGGTGCTTAGCACGGTGCATGGCACACTGTAGCCTTTATATAAATTCTAGCTATTATTATTAGACAACTGATTACAAAACCCAATTCTCTTTTCTCATTAGAGAGATTGTGAATTGTGGTGTAGAATGCTTCTTATTCTGTCAGATATCGTCAGTTGTCAATATGTTTTGCTTAATGGATTTTCTTTGTTACCAAGGACAAATCTGTGGGGGAAGAGTACATTACTGAGAATTGACAGTGATGTTTTATTTTAAAAGCATCAATTAATAAAAGAAAAAAGGAGTTCCATTTGAATTCCTGAACCAAGACCCCAAGAGAGAAAAGGAGTGATCACATGGCCCTGGAGCTGGAGGAGCAACAAGGAACCGAGCCATGACACGGAGGTACAAAGGCAGACCTCGCCCTCCCTGCTACTGTGAGGCATACATACTGTGCAAGCCCGATGGGAAGGAGGTTGCTTCTCTAGCAACCCCAGATATGTTTAGAGCTGTACGTCTGGAGGATAGTATAGGACCCTGAGAAGAGAGACATCTGAACATTTTCACAAGGCTGAAGGCCCTTTTACTTTTTTCTGAGAGACTGAGTCATGAGGCAAATTCTAATGTCCTTAGGACAGATTATATCTAGGTGGGGGTATAAATCAAAAAATTATGATATGGAAGCACACCTCATGATGGAACCCATTCCCTATACACCCAGAGCTTCGGGTTCTGGATTACATTCAGGCCATGGATTACATGCCCATAGAACTGTTGGTTAGACATGACCTGAAATAAATGGGATGTTGCTGCTGGGGTGTGTATACACACACACACACACACACACACACACACACACACATGTGTGTGTACATATATATACACATGTGTGTATTATGTATATTATATGTATACATACATGTAATACCTATATAACTGGAATATAAAATATGTAATAATAAATAATTTTATTTATATAATACATATTTGTCTATCATGAATATATTTTATTAGATATATTTATATGTGAGCATAAATATATTCGTATATAAAATAAATAAATAGATATATATAAATGTATAGTAGCTGAGTATCCAGTACTGCCCTAAACACAGTGGGGAGCTAGATAGTATTCAAGGAGTCTGCCAGCTTAGAAGCATTCTGCTGGCACACTTGCCATGATATTCTTATTCCTGATGGCTTTCTGACTTTTAATGACTTATTCTCGCTAATTATATTTAATCACAATGTAGATGCAACAATTATAATTAGATTCTCCTACGAAAATTTAACTTCAAGTTAGGATGTTGAAAATTCACTAAATGGCATCTGTTTTTGATGTCTCGAACAATAAGACATCCTCTCAAGAGGGTACTTTTGGGGCAGCTCAGCAATATTTATCTGGCAGTATGTTTCCTCCTTCCTTCCTGTTCCTAGCTGCTGTTTGGCTCTGGCCACAGAGGCTATTCAGTTTAAGGGATGGAGCAATGGCTGCTGAGGGTTGTCATCCCAGGTCAGTGATTTATTTGCGTGATCATGTCAGGAACATGATGAAACTTCTCTAGTGAGTCTATGATTTCCCTCTCCCTGCCTGTGGGATTTTTGTCTTCTCTGTTCCTCGCTGCCAATCAAAATCTCACCCTTTTTTCAAGGACCAGCTTAAGTCTCACTTCTTCCACTGAGTCTTACCTAACCATTTCCAGCCCACATTTATCTTTCCACAAAAATTCAGAGCTGAAAGGAGCCTTAGAATCCAGGGATTCTTGACCTGGGGCCCACCAACTCTGAACCATTGATGGATTTCAGAGGGGGTCCATGAACTTGGATGGGAAAATAGCACAACTTTATTTCAATATAATTGGTTTCCTTTGCAATCCTGTGTATCTTATTTTACACATTTAAAAATATTGTTCTGAGAAAGGATCCAGGGTTCACCAGATTGCCAAAGGGGGCCATGATACAAAAAAGGTTAAGAACTCCTAATCTAGTCCAACTCCCTTTAGAGAGAAATTTGAAGGACTGAGAGAAATTACTTTGTACAGAGGTCTTTTCTCTGAATTCCTATGGCATTTATCTTCTGGACCACCCAATCTAGCACTGAATTATTCATGATCTATGATCATTTTTTCCATATGTTGAATTATGATATTGTCTCTCCAAGTACATTATAAACTCCTTGTGAGCAAAAACCTTGCCTTCGACTCTTCTAATGTTATCTGTAAGATCTAGGACAGTACTGAGTACACTGTGACATGATTCTCAGTGGCTCAGAGTATCCTTCTATAAATTATGAATGATTGCTCTATCTGAAAGGGATTGTGTGCAGATTTAGAGCTAAAAGGTATCTTTATCTCCCCCCCATACACAAACACAAATATGCTTATCTAATCTGTTGCCAAAGCCTGTCAATTCTGCCTTCCTAACATCTCGGACTACTGCAATGACTTTCTGGTTGGTCTCTCCCCCCATCTCCCACACCC
Source organism: Trichosurus vulpecula (assembly GCF_011100635.1). Lineage (NCBI taxonomy): Eukaryota > Metazoa > Chordata > Mammalia > Diprotodontia > Phalangeridae > Trichosurus > Trichosurus vulpecula. The sequence continues at coordinate 51,301,242 of NC_050575.1, forward strand.
ACAGCCATCTTTCTGTCAAAGTGATCTTCCTAAAGTGCAGGTTTTACCAGGTCACTCCCTCCTCCCCAAACTCAAGAAACCCCACTGGTTCCCCATCACCACTAGGATCAAATATAAAATCATCTGGCATTCAAAGCCCTTCATAACCTGTCCCCCTCCTAGTCTTCTTACACCTTACTTTTCCCTATCTATTTCTCTATGATCAAGTGACATGGACCTCCTTGCTGTTACTAGCAGAAGACACTCCATCTCTCAACTCTGGGCATTTTCATTGGCTGTTTTCCCATGCCTGGAATTCTCTCCCTTGTCAGCTTCACCTCCTGGCTTGACTGGCTTCCTTCAAGTCCAAGCTAAAAATCTCACCTTCTATAAGAAGCCTTTCCTCATCTCTGCTTAATAGTGTGTGGGATGAAAGACCCTCACCAATTAAATTTATAGTAAGGAGCCATCTCAGGGTGGAGACGGAAATAAATTTTATTCAATTCTCAAGAATTGGGTGTCCTCTGCCAGAATGTGTTGGTAAGCAAAATGGGCTCCTTAGCATTTAGTTCAACAAGTGCCCTTGAAGAGTTTGGCTTTTGTTTGCTTTGAGTAATTCAGTATATTTCATTGAGCCTTACTAGGTGCTAAGCCCCAGGCCCAAACCCCTATTAGGTGTAAAACCTTAGTGGGGGTGGATTGGCAACTAAGGTGGGGCCCAAGGTGGGGCTAACTCCAGGGAGGGCCTAGTTTACATGTCTGGGACAGCAGAGGCTCTTAGACCACGTGGGTTTAAGTTGCCTCTTTGTGAGGATTTTAAGTCACATGGGTGAGTTGCATGTGTGACTCACCCCTGACGCTGAAAAAGATATAAAACCAGGGGTTGGCCTCCTCTTCCTTGGAGCTCTTTGCCGCAGCAGTGGTGGCACGTGACTCTGCGCCAGCCCTTGTTCTGAGCTCCCGGGCTGAACCTAGATGTTCGTAACTATGAATCTATATTTGTTCTGTCTGTTGATGTTTGTAATTTGTTTGTAATTTGCTCTGAAGTTCAGTGTGCTGGTCTCTTCCCCTGAACTAAGTGAATGATATTTGTATGCTGAATTAAAGTAAGCTTGTCAACCCCTTCACCTTGCTTTCCTTAGTTAAGCAGATCAAAAGAACCTGTGCTGTTGGCAGCTTTCTGGGTGCTGGCTGTGGGTGGATCTTACACCCCCATAGAAGCTGCTAGCCGGATTGTTCAAACACAGAACAGATCTAGTAAGGGAGGCGCTTTACAAAAGGCAAAACACCAATAATTATACCTAACACAAGAGAATTCCCACCCACCTCTGACCCTTCTCACCATTGGCTGGGAGGTGGCCTTACAACCGGGAAATCAGGAACAGAAACTCCAATTCCCATTCCCTTAGTTAATGATTACAACTGAGGTGACATCTATAAAATCTAAAGAAGGAGAATAGAATAAGGGGAGGGGGAGACCCTCTCCATTATTTTACTGTACTTTTACAGTAAGAGAAAACAGGTCACAGTGACCCTATTCTTACTGAGCAAATCTTTAAACCAGAACCAGAAGAAACAAAAAGTTTCAGGGTAAACTTTCCCGGAGGCTGAGCCATCAGACTCTCACGGCCTCAGAATTTTTCCACTTCCCTATTTCTTGCTTTTTAAACATTTCTTAGTATAGATATAGATATATATCTGTACGTATCTTCCCTGTGAAGTCTTCACATTTTATTTACCTCACACCATAGTAACACCTCTTGATTACCTCCAATTTATTTTGTACACTTCTTCATTATAGTTAACATTTTGTCTCTCCCAATAGACTGTGAGTTTGAGACAAAGTGTTTTTGGTTTTGTTTTGGGTTTTTTTTTGGCCTTTCTTTGTGTCCTCAGTGCTTAGTGCAGTGTGACACATATTAGGAACTTAATAAATGCTGGCTTGTTGGATAATGAACATTTTGAAAATGGCTGTGATGGAAACAAATCAAATGTTTGTATATTTCCTAGACTATATTCCCCCACCCCCATTTGTTAATACCCTTTTCCTTGTACTCCAAGTTGCTTTGTATTAACTTATCTGTGCTCTATTTAGTCTCCTATTAGCATGTAAACTCCTTGCGGGCAGGGTCTATTTTTTTTTCTTTATAAACACAGAACCTCACACCTAACACATAGTAGGAGCTTAAAAAATGCTTGCTGAATTGAATTGAATTTTTGTTGACTTATGATTTTTGAATGAGTGCACAAATACCAGGGCAGAGAAGTTTTGGTAGCACTTTCCCACTGAAGTAACAAATGGAAAATCTTAAGAAAAAATATCTGTTGTCCTAACAATACAAAAGGTTTCCAACAGTAACTGCCAATCCAGATACACCCAAGTAAACATTTGTTTCTGAAACAAAGGTTTTATTTGGAAAATGTTTGCCAATGGGGTTGCAGCTTTTATGCTTTAAGGGCTGTGAGCTCACTGGAAGGAAAGTGTCCTGTAAATGCAAAGGATCAGGTGTTTGCAAAATATCTAGGGCTCTAGAGGTGAGTGAGACTCCACAGATGTAAGATATTACTGGGTCCATAAAGGCTCCTGGAGTTGGTAAGTCTTGGAATCCTAGAGATTTCACTACTTCCTTTCATCTGACTGTCCTCCAAGGACAAAGCTTTGTCCATAGTAAAATCTAGCCCTGAATGGATTGCTTGCCAAAAAATGAAAAAAAAAATTGGATTACAAAGGCTGATTCTATACTATTTGCTTTCTCTTTTGTCTCTTCAGCCAAATTGCCACCTTATTTTAAAGTTCCGATAATGTCACATTTTTGGTTTCTATTGTTCCATGACAAAAATCCAGGTCTAAACCCTCTTATTGTATGTGATTGTTGAGCTACCCTCCATCTGGTCAATCTTTGCTTATCTTTTATTCTTCTTTTATAATGTATTGATCTCTTTTGTTTTTTTATCATCTCAATTTCCAAATACATCCCTCCAACCTCCCCTGCCCAGTGAGTCATCCCTTGTAATAAAGAATAAAAAAGATGACAAAAGGGAGTTCAAAAAACCAACCAATACCCTTAGGCTTAGGCCTGACTGTATATGTAATATGCCACACCCATAGTCCTCCACCCTTGCAAATTTCCTTTCCTTAGTGTACCCGGGGTGATCTGGGAAAACCAATTCAATTTGTTGAATACCTCCTTTGATGAGATGATAGGGTGTGGATTTTTGTTCAATGGAACTAGAAAAGCACCCTCTTGCCTTAATGGAATGAAACAGGAAACCGACTGCCGCTGTGTGGAAGACGAGAGGCAGAGTCTGTACAATTTGGCCAGATAATCCTTCTTTCTCTTTGGAGTGAGCTAGAGATAGCTCCACCCACTTTTAGACCCTTCTATTTTCCCTAAGCTTTTTCTCCCTTGAACTTCTGAGGGAAAACCCTCCAGCTGCAATGATGACTTGTACCAGAAACACATGAAAGTAAGTGCATGTCTAGCTTCTTTTGGAGGTCCTCCATTCTGCATTGAGAAGAATCATAAAATTGAGCAGGGATTCTCCTGATCACCCAGCTATACTTGATGTTACCTTAATTGTTGCTGTTGGTAGTGTAGACTAGTAAAGTCAAAATCAAATAGAAATGGATCCCTGATGCCTCACTTTGACTTTTGTTGTTTGTTGTTGCAGTTCAGTTTCATGTCCAACCCTTAGTAACCCTATTTGGGGTTTTCTTGGTGAAGATACTGAAGTGTTTTGCCATTTCCTTCTCTAGCTCATTTTACACATGAGGAAACTGAGGCAAACAGAATGAAGTGACTTGCCCAGGTCACACAGCTAGTAAGTGTCTGAGGCCATATTTGAACTCAGGAAGACAGTCTTTCTGACTCCAGGCCCAGCACCACCCGGTTGCCCATCACATTGACTTAGAAATTATAAGATTATTAGATTATCTATGTTGTATTTCTATTCATTTTTCAAAAACATTTCCCAATTACATTTTAATCTGGTTTAGCTCTACTAGAAAGTACTGGCCACAAATTTGACACCTCTGTTGTAGATGATCTGTAAGTCTTCATTTCTAAAGTACAGCAGAAGGACCACTGTCAAAGGAAAAACTGCTAAGCAAGTAAGGCCTTGCATCAGCCCTTCCTCTGGAAAAGAACATCAAATATCCTCATTCCTCCCTAGTTTGGCTCATCTTAAATCTCTTCCATTTTGAACAGTTTATATTTTTTCTATTGGAGGAATGAGAAGGTAGTCAGTCTCTCTTTCTGCCAAGGCACTAATTAGCTTTATTCTAAACTGTAGGGGAAAAAAAATCTTAATTCCTGTTTCCTGGCCCTTGTTTCCCAGCTACCAACTAACTATCTTCTACTCTGTTTCTCCATCTTTGATTCTCTCTTACTTTCTTTGTCTTTCTCTCCCCTGGTTTTCATTTTATCCTCCTGTATTTGTTTTGCTCTAATAACTCTGGTTCTCTGTCTCTGACAAAGCCTACATCACTTTTCCCTTTCACAGTTAGTTGCTTAGTCACATGGAATTGTCAAGGAAGGATATATTCCCCTCCCTCTTGCCTGGCTTTTTTTTTTCCTTTTGTCTGTTTTTCTTCTTGTGTTCCTTTGTTTTGTTTTTCTTTGGTTAACTTCCCAGGCTTCTCTCTGCAACACAGGAAGAAACAAAACAGGTGCTGAAGTCCTGGTTCTGATCGGGAACACAGCAAAGGCCCTGTCACAGTGCCAGAACTAGAGATGATGTAATCAGTTTATTGCCAACACAATGAAGAAAAAGCAGAGCTCCAGGTCTTTATGTCTTGGGTGTGTGGATACCACAGTCCAGAAGGCAGAGAGGAAGACTCAGCCTCATCTTTAACTCCAGAGTGAATCATTGAATGTGTGTGAGGTATAGGCTGCTTGTGGTTCTCTTAAAGTAATAAATGATGTTCTATTTCTTTACTGGGAGGTGGAAATCTGCTTGCAAGCTCACTGTTTCCTTCAGGCAGTGGCAGGTCCTCCTAGTAGCTATTTCCTTTGAGACCATCCTGCAAGACTAAGCAGGTGCTAAGCCTCCTTCTTGGCTGGCTCCTCAAGGAGCAGAGAATGAATTGCATAGGGAAACAACTACTTGAGATGGATGATGTATTCCCCAGATGTGTTCTACTCCTCAACCCCAGATTTCCCAGTCTCTTCCTGCTGGATATGTATTGTCTCACGAGTTGAGGAGAGAGAATGTCATCATCCTTTGTTTTTTCACAGCATACTGGCCTGGTGGAAGGGTCCTCAAAATGGCATCAGATGGTCTGAGTTCAGAAACTGGTTTTGTTGCTCACTTTGAGTAAGTCATTTTTCCCTCTCAGTTTCTTCAATTGTAAAATGACATTATGGTACAGTGAATAGAGCCTTAGAATCAAGCTCTCTCCATTGTCTAGGTACAGGGCTTATTAAACTTTTTGCCACTCTCTACCTCATATGGGGTTTCGACCCATGGTTTAAGAAGGGCTGGCTAGAGCACCCAGAATCCAAAAGAAGATAAACCCCCCCAAACCCAAAAATAGTTGCTTACTGACCCTGAGCTTACTCAGCCCTCTTGTTCCTTCTCCCATACCATCAGCAGCAAGGCTGCAGTAGCAGACCCAAGGACATAACATAAGCTTACATCAAAACCTACCCCTGGACTCTGGTTGATGCTCCCTCTTTCCAGTGATGTGCAGAGCCTAGTTCCAGGCTGTAGAAGTTTGCTCCAATCTCAACAGCCAGTTTGTCCACAGCCCTTCAAGAGCAAGAGCTTGCCAGGCACTGCAACCTGCTAGTAGTTTAGGCTGACAGGCTCTGAACTACTAGAACCATGCCAAAGAACTGAGGAACAAAAGGAGTAGGACAGGGGTCAGTTCTGACCATCCAAAAGTCATTTGGGGCAGAGACTTTGGCTGGTGAATTGCGAATTATCCAGTGTGAGAGAAGCCTGAGATCTTTGAGATCCAGCCCCCCAAAAAACCACAGTCAGAGGAGTAAGCATCAGGAAGTAAATGATAAGGAAAATAAGAGGAAGAAAAAAGATTCAGGAAGATCCCAGGAAGAAGAAAACTCAAAGATCTTGAACAGATACATCAACAGAAGAAACAGGAATACCACAAAGAAATATGGCTTCTAGGTCTAGCAAATGAGGTCAAGCATCTATGAATACATACTGAAAAATAAAGGAAAATGAAATGCATATGCAACAAAAATACAAGATAAATGTATAGGTTGGGAGAGGGAGTTAAGAGAGGGGAGAAATAAAAGAAATTTGGCATAGAAGATGTCCCTTGAGTAGAGTTTTGAAGGAAACAAAGGATCCTAAAAGGCAAAGGTGAGGTATGAGTGCATTCCAAGCATGGCGGACAGCCAGGTTAAAAGCACAGAGTTAGAGATGGAGTGGTATATGTGAGGGATGACAACAATACCAGTTTGACTGGATTATAGAGTGCCAGAAGGGGACTAATCCTTAATAAAGTTGGAAAGATAGGTTAAAGTCAGGTTGTGAAGGGTTTTATAACACTAAGAAGAGGAGCTTCTTGATCCTAAAAGCAAAAAGAGAGCCTTCCAAGTTTCTTTTGTAGGACAATGACAAAAATTGGACTTACACTTCAAGAAAAACACTTTGGCAGCTGTGCAGAGAATAGACTACAGAAGGGAGAGATGTGAGGCAGGGAGACCAAGTATTATTACAGTAGTCCAGGTGAGAGATGATGAGGCCATGTGCTAGGATGGTTGCTATGTGGGTAAACAGAAAGGGATAGCTGGAAGAGATATTGTGGATGTAGAAACGACAAGATTTGGCAACTTATTGGTCATTTGGGATGAGGAAGAGTGAGTAGTCAAGGATAACACCAAAGTTGTGAACTTAGGTGACTGGATAGAGTGTGGTGTTCTTGACAGAATAGGGAAGTTCAGAAGGGAGGCAAATTTGGGGGAAGGAGGGAGTTCAGTTTTTAATCTGTTGAGTTAGAGTTGTCTGCAAGAGATTCAATTGGAGCTAGCCAGTAAGCAGTTAGAGATACAAGACTGGAGTTCAAGAGAGAGGCTAGGACTGGTTATATAGCTTTGAAGGTTTTCTCATTGGAAATGATACTTAAAACCCCTGGGAGCTAATGAGTTCAATAAGGAATAAAGTATAGAAAATTAAAAGAAGGCCCAAGACAGAGCTTTCAGTTATACCTGCTGTTAGGGAATATGATTTAGTGGTGAATTCAGAAGTTAGATTGCAAGAATCTGAGAAGAGAGTGAGAGAATCAGAAGAAGAGGTAATGACTATAGATAGTTTTCTCAAGGAAAACTCCTTGAGACAAAAGGAGAAGAGAAACAACATAATAGTTTAAGGCTAAGTAACAACAATGCTACTTGCTGCTACTGTGGCTGTGTTAAGACCAACAACACCAGCACACAGGAGGGCTGCTAGCACAGGTTCTTTGATCTGCTTTTCTAAGGAAAGCAACTTTAAGGGGTTTACAATCTCACTTTTATTAAACATGCATATATCATTCACTTAGTTCAGGGAAAAAGTCAGCACCCTGAACTTCAAAGAAAATGCAAACAGAAATTACAAGGATACTTTATATAAACAGAAAAAATAAACACAAATCAGTAGACAAGCTTCTAATCATCTAACTATAGCAATACATACAGTTACCAGAGAGAAAAGCACCAACATCTGGATTTTCAAAGCTGGGGGTTCCAACAGCTACTGCAGAGAATCTCCTTTGGCCAAGACACATGGACTCTCTTCCCATGAGTAAGCCCCCAAAACAAAATGCTAACCTCAGAGTATATACACACTTCTTCAGGGTCAGAGGGCATCACAACCATGTGACTCAAATCCATATGACCTAAGCCTTCCCGTGACTTAAGCAGGTCATCAAAGACTCACGATTCAAAGACTCTTGATTGAAACAAAGGCAAGACTCAAAGGCATTTGATTGCCTTAGTACTGAGAAGTACTCCAAAACAAAAAACAACAAAAAGCCCCACTTCACTTTCCATTTCAGGCTATTATCTCTATTATATACCTTGTTAGTAGGATTTTTTTTTCAAGGATGGAGGTGACTTAAATGAATTTGTGGACAATAGGGGAAAGATTAAAGATTAGAAAGAGGGAATGATTATTGGAGCAATCTTCTTGGGGAAATGAAAGGGAAGGATGAAGGGCATATATAGAAGGGCTTGCCTTGGTAAAGAGAAGGATTTTGAAATGTAGAAGTAAGGGTGAGGGGGGATGAAGCTCACATTCTTTATATTCTCAGTAAAGCATGAGACAAAGTCTTCAGTTGAGTGAGTAAGGGTTAATGTGGAAGGCCTGAGAAGAGAACAGTTACTTATGAGTTTATGTCACCTTAAAAGAAATTCCTTCATTCAGTATCCCAGTGATCTATCCTTGTCCAACTCATTCATTTTAATCATGGCATAGAAGGTATATGCTTATAGAATTTTCAGATGATAGAGACCTGGAAAGAGTAAACAACATGATGAATGATGGAATCTAAATCCTAGGAGATCTAAACAATAAAAAAGAACTACATCTAATTAAATTAAATATAATAGGGATAAATGCAAATGGACATGGGGTGAAAAAAATCAACTTCACAAGCACAGCATGGGGAAGGCATGGCTAAGCCCATGTGGAAAAGATCTGGGGTTTTTAGTGGACTACCAGTTGAATATGAGTCCACAGTGTGACATTAGAGCTAAACAATCTAATACTATACCACACTTTATTGAGAGATACAATGTCCAGAAGACAAGAGGGGACAATTCTATTACACTCTGCCCTAGCTAAATCACATCTGCCATGCTGTCTTCAGTTCTATGCAACACACTCTTAACAAAAAATTAATAGTACAGCAAGAGCTGATGAGGGACACCAGGAGAGTAACAGGACTGGAGGTTGTTACAGAAAGATCAGTTGATGGAATTGAAGAATAAGGAAAATCAGAGCAAAAAAAGTTTTTTCTTTGTCCTGGTATGCCCAGCAACTAGGACAATGACTGGCATATTATAGATGCTTTTAAAAAATGTTCACTAAACAGAATTGATGTAACACCATAGCAATCTTTAAGGATATAACTGGCTTCCATGTGGAAGACTTTTTTTGATTGGTGCTAGCAATAGCCTCTGAGATAATCTTCCAACTCTGAACTACAGTAAAAGAAGTTCAGAGGTCATAAGCTACGGTGGAAAGAGCAATATTTTGGGGGTCAGAGGACCAAGGGCCAAATCCCAGTGCTGTCACATTACCTAAAAGACATTGGTCAAGTCATTTAATTCCTCTGGGCCACCGTTTCCTCACTTCTAAAATGAGGAGACTGGATTAGATGATTTTTAAAATTTCTTTCAGCTCTAAATCTATGGCCCTGTGAGTCTCAGGTTGTAGGGAGTTTGTTAACAATAGAATGGGGGCTCCAGAAGGTTGAGTGCAGGAGGGTAATTGTGAGGCAGATTAAGTAGAGCAGGCCTGAGGAGACAAAGGTATGAGAACATGGGGGAAATAGAAGGATGGGTATTTCATAATACATGATAACAGCTATTAAGGAAATTGGAGGTCTTCAGGTAGGCCGACAGAAGGGGTAGTATAGAGTAGGTAGAATTTATCCCATAAGTAGCATTTAGTTACAAAGAATTTTTCTTCTGGAGAACTCAAAAACAATTTTATTCACACAGTAATTACACTATACATATGTGCAAACTAAGGTGGAAACACATCCAAGATCCCTAAATTAATCAGTGACAAACTGGGAGTAAGATCCCAGCTGTGGAGAACTACTCTTTCCTTTAGACCACAATACTTTTCATTATCTGAATAGAAGTACTTTAGAAGTTCATGGTCATGGTGAACTGCTTTTCTCAGGCCCTAGAGTGTCTATTCTATGTAAAATCTGGAAAACAGATACCTGAACTCAAGGGACTTATCTTGGCTAGCCAGAAACAACTCCTTAATTGTTCCAGAATCCAGTTTCTCAAACTTTGGTGTTGAAAGATTGTTAGGTGATTTTTTTTTTAGACTTTGCATATGTGTGTGTATATAATTTGTTGTTGTTGTTGGGTTATTTCGGTCATGTTTAACTCTTCATGACCCCATTTGGGGTTTTCTTGGCAAAGTTACTGGAGAGGCTTATCATTTCCTTCTCCAGCTCCTTTTTCAGATGAGGAACTGAGGCAAACAGGATTAAGTGACTTTCCCAGGGTCATACAGCTAGTAAGTGTCTGAAACCAATTGTATGTGTATATGTGTGTGTGCTTGTTTGTATGTGTATGTATATGTTTGTATGTATATATGTATGTATATAGACTAAACCAGTGATTTTACTGACATCAGGAAGTTTTGGCTATAGAAATTCATTATATCAATGCAGGCTAATCCTCCACAACTTACAGAGTTTCCTAGAGCGTAGTATAGGGTCACAGAACCAGTATATGAGAGGGGTAGGATTTGAACTGAATTGAACCCAGATCTTCCTGGTTGTGAGGCCATTTTTCTATACACTAGACCATGCTGCCACTGCTATATATACCCACACAAACGATAGTGATAGTGCAGCGTAGTATACGGAGAACCCATTAGACTTGTGTCCTAACTACTTGCTATACATACAAATATAATTTCTTTACTCAAAGATTCAAACTCTTCACTGACCATCTATCCAAATTTCATTTAAGGGAAAGCAAACTCAGCCTAGTTCAAATTTCAGATTGTACTATGGGGGATACAAACTCTTAACAACACAATAAACCTTGTTCAACAAAGATTGAGGTGTTTACAAGCTGGGAGCAGCAAGAAAATTCAGTCCTTTCACTTAAGGAAGTTGATAGAAGGTTCTTTCTTCCTAAGAAGCCCCCCATTAACTCTAGACACAATGAAAAAAGGGAATATCTAATTTCCTAGACTTTTTGTGTGTATTTTCACTTTATTAACCATCCCAACTGGGACATCTTTCATGAGCCCACTGGGGTAAGGGCCCTTTGAAGATTGTCAGTGGGACACCACAATGAGTCTCAGGGAACCAGTGCCCCCCATAAAATACTTTTACAGCAGTCCACAGAAGCTAAACGTGACAAGCACACATTTATTCTGTGCTTATCATGGATATGATTTTTCAGTATAACAGAAAGTCCCTTGGTAAGATTTTAACTATGTTGGAAAAGGAATTATTATTTGAGGATTTCGCCCCTGTATATCCAGAGCTGTATATCATATACATTAGGATTTTATTTGTATAATTATTTTATTTTCTTCTGAAATTTCCAGCTCAGGAAACTTCTTGCTCTAATTCCTTGAAACAAATCTTTACACCGATTACATAAGTTAGTTGTATCGCTTTTTCAACTTTTGATAAAAATATTGTAAAAAGTCCTGCTTGTCTTAACTGGGGGAGTCCAGACTTCTGCTTTCACCAATATCAATGCTCTAACTACCACCTCCATCTCCCACACAATGGAATTACTTTTTATTATTCTGTACATATGTTGCATTTTTAAATTTTTTAATGTATTTTTTAAAATCAGTTGTACATGTTGTTTCCCCCAATACAGGGTGTTCCTAAAGTCTGGACATATAGGCAAAAATGCATATTTTCAAGAAATGAAATGAATGAAATTTTCAACAACATTTTATTTAATTGGAATATTAACAAATAACATCTTCAATATGATTTCCATCATTTGTGATGCAGAGGTTGATGAGCTTTGCAAGATTCACATGAACTCGATGCAATAACTCCACATTGCTGTCAATTGTGCCTACATGTCCAGACTTTAGGAACACCTTGTAGAATGTAAATTCCTCGAGGGCAGGAACTATTTACTTTTTCCTATATTACCAGTGCATGGCACGTACTAGAAATGTACTCCCCCCAATATTTTTTCCTACTTCTTCATCTTCCCCCTCCCTCAGTGCCTAAGTAAACTTAATAAATACTTGTGAATTGATTTTAATTAGTTTGGGGAACACTCGGTGTGGACATGCCCTCTACTGATGCAGATCTGCAAACCATGTGTAACTTAGAGACTAAGAATGTTGCCTGGAGTCAAATGAATTGCTCCCGATCCAAAGGTGCCTAGCTTTTCTATCCACTATACTTCGACTTTCGTTGTCTTAATTGTCAAGTTAGAATTTTAATCCAGGTGGGAAGGAAGCTGGTCCAAGCTGACCATTCTGATTAAAGCTTTGTTTTGTGCCTGTGAAATCATCACAACTCAAAATTCTAGGGTCTTTAGAGAAGAAAGTGGTTCATTTGGATTTTGAATTTACCAATGAGGATCTCTTATCCTTAGGCTTCTTTGATAAAAGTTCCTTGGCCTAATGTTCTGTTTGCTCTCTGTGTTGGAAAGCCACTAAATTACTGAAGTCTGAATTTGGGGTAAAAATTCAGAATTTGCCCTGTACAGAAATGCAGGTGAGTATATCAGGAAATGTTGATTTTCCTTGGTGAATAAATAAATCTCTCCTGGGGGGTAAGGGGTGAGGAGGGGGACAGTGGTTCAAGGATTTAAAACCTGTTACATATATGGGACTGTGAATGCCTATGTTTTTTTCCCTACCTGTGGTTACCCAGCTTTATTCCCATTCTCATCTCCAGAATCATTCAATTTCTTCTTTTTTATTCTTTTCCACAAAATTAGGGCCCTGGGTAGTAAGAGATACAGAGATTGAGATAAGAATATTTTCTGGAGAAAAATGAACAACTCTCCCAAACCCTAGGGACCAGGTTTCCTCTCCGAAGAACATTAGCACGTCACAGAGCCATGCTAACATGTTCTGTTTCTAACCTTGGCTTCCACTCCTTAATTAGCTCTGCCAAAGAAAACAGCAATTTCACAGACTGATCTATCTGACCACTAGTTACTGTGACTTTGGGTGTTTAATCTCTATGGAACTTAGTTTCTCCATTTGTAAAATTAAAGGATTAAATTTCTTTTTTAAAAAATTATATTTTTTTTTTGTTTTTCCATCCTCTAATTTTTTCCTTATATCTTTCCGCTTCCATATAACAAAGAATAGCTTTTAAAGAAAACAAGAAAAAGAGGAAGCAAAAAACAATTAATTATAATAATAGCCAAGACTTATGTGGTACTTAAGGTTGAAAAACGCTTTACATGTGTTATTTCATTTGATCCTCACAATTACCCTGTGAGGTAATCGCTTCCATTTGAATTGTCTTAGGAAGATTCTGAAGATCACCTGGCAGGATGAGGTACCAGACACTGAGGTCCTTACTCAAACTAAACTGCCAGGCATTCAAACTCTGCTTCAGAGAGCGCAACTCTGATGGGCTGGCCACATTGTTTGAATGCAAAATATACATTTACCAAAAAGACTATTTTATGGAAAACTCACCCAGGCCAAGCGTTTACATGGTGGTCAGAAGAAGCAATACAAGGACACTCTCAAGATCTCTCTGAAGAACTTTGGAATTGACTGTGTGACATGGGAGACACCAACACAGGACCTGTCAGCATGGCATGTCCACATCAGAGAAGGTGCCGTGCTCTATGAGCAAAGCAGAATTGAAACAGTTCAAAGGAAATGCAGGATGCGCATATTTAGAGTATCCACCCGAAATGTTCACACGGACTATTTGTGCCCGACCTATGGTAGAGCATTCTGAACTCATATTGGCCTGATCAGCCACAGTTGGACACATTGAAACTTAACTCTAGCATAGTGATGTCATTTTGGTCCTCTCCGAGAACGAAGGACAGCAACCAACCAATCAATCACTATCCCCATTTTACTGATGAAGAAAGTGAGGCCAGAAGAGAGTAAGTGATTTGCCCAGGTCCTATAGCTAGTAAGGGTCTGAGGCAATATTTGAACTGAAGCATTCCTGACACCAAGTCCACCATTGCACCACCTAACTTTATAGCAAAACCAATTCAAACATCCAGAAATCTGAAATTATAGACAATGCTTCATACCTGTGGATATCCTTCCTCTGCAAATGAATGGGAGGATATGTTTTCTCATTTTTCTTCTTTGGTACCATGCTTGTTCTTTCTGAGTTTGAAACATTCACTTTCTATTGTTTCGTGCTTGTTTTTCTTTCCATATACATGGTTGGAAGCCATTGTGAGCATTTTTTTTTCTTGGTTTTGCTTATTTCATTCTGTATCAGATCCTAAAGATCTTCCCATGCTTCTCAGTATTCATCACAGTCATCATTTCTAATAGCATAGTAATATTCTGTTCACGTACACCACAATTTCTTTAGCCATTTCCCCCAACCAATGGACATCTACTTTATTTCCAATTCTTTGCTACCACAAAAAGTCCTGGTAAATGTAGGGAGGCCTTGGGATATAAGCCTAATAGAGGAATATCTGAGACAAATGGCATGAACATTTTAGTCACTATATTTGTACAGTTTCAAATTGTTTTCCAAAATGGCTGTACTGATTCAGAGCTCCACCAACGATGCCCTAGTACGCCTATTTTCCCACAACCTTCCAACATTGACCACTTCCATCTTTTGTCATATTTGTCAAATTGCTACATGTGAGGTGAAACCTTAGGGTCATTTTGATTTGCATTTCTCTTATTATTAGTGATTTGGAGAGTTCTTTTATATGGCTGTTAATAGTTTGTAATTCCAAGAAATGTTTGTTCATGCCTTTTGATCACTTCTCTAATGGGGAATGGCTTTTGATCATATATATAATATATATTTTGTTGTTGTTCAGTCATTTCAATCTTATTCAACTCTTCGTGACCACATTCGGGGTTCTCTTGGCAAAGATATTTCCTTTTTCAGCTCATTTTAGAGATGAGGAAGCTGAGGCAAACAGGGCTAAGTGACTTGTCCGGAGTCACATTGCTATTTAAGTGTCTGAGGCCAGATTTGAACTCATGAAGCCAAATCTTTCTGATTCCAAGCCCAACACTCTATCCACTGTGCTACCTAGCTGTCCATAATATATACTTAAGCATGTATATGCACACACATACACACAAATGTTACTTGTCTATATATCTTAGATAGCAAACAAAGGTTTGGATTTCTAAGGTCTCTTCCAGCTCTAAATCGTGTAATGACTTTGTTCATTAAATGATAAACTTGCTAGAATGATGCAACAATATTACCTGGCGACTCTGGCAATAGAAAAGGCTTGGTATTTGCTTTATAATTGGCCATTTTGTGAGAATAATTTGGTAGTGTTACAAAGCTCAGCTGAAAATTTTATTCAGGACCTTATACAGCCCTGCAGTATACTTGGCTCTGAGGAAATCACGATTAAAAGCATAATGGTCTCTTTTCTGAGACCATGTCAGGATGTTGTTCAAGATTTATACGTGTCCCTGAAGTCTAGAGACCAATGTAGAAGTAAATAGCCCAGAAGAGGCAATGTGATGTAGTGGAATGAGCCTTGGATTTGGGATCAAAGGAACTAAATTTGAATCCAGGCTCTGCTCCTTACTGATTGTGTGATCCTCGGCAAGTCACTTAAACTCTGTGGGCCTTAGTTTCTTCATTTGTGAAATGAAAATCATGAACTAGATAACCTCTAGACTTTCTTCTATCCCTAAATCTACAACCCTGTGACTTTGTGGACTTCAATTTCCTCATCTACAAAATGAATGAATGATAAAAGTAAACACTATACATACAATGATAAAGCACATTTATCAAGCACAGTACAGTAATGCCTGATGCTGTGACAAGCACTGGGGGATACAAGTACTAGAAGGAAAGAAAGCCCAGGGCCTCAGGGAGTGTACATTCTAATGGGGAAAGATAGTACCTAACGAGGAGCTAAAAAGCAGGGTAGAGAACTCCACAGTTTGGAAATAACTGGGAAATGATGTTGAGGCTTGGTTCAGAGTCACCTGGGACACTGAGAAGTTAAGAGTCTTGCTTACCCAAAGTGAGCGATACCACCCCCTAGGGGGCTCTGGAACAATCCAAGGGGGCAATTGTAGTTTGAAATGACACAAATTTCCAACAACAACAACAAAAAAACCACTAAAGGGTTAAAGAAAGGGGATTTCC
Organism: Trichosurus vulpecula; assembly: GCF_011100635.1. Taxonomy (NCBI): domain Eukaryota; kingdom Metazoa; phylum Chordata; class Mammalia; order Diprotodontia; family Phalangeridae; genus Trichosurus; species Trichosurus vulpecula. The sequence goes on from NC_050575.1 coordinate 51,317,218, forward strand.
AAGGGGGTGCTGAGTGATTTTTTTTTAAAGAGGGGTGGTAGGCCAAATAAGTTTGGGAACGTCTGAATCCTATCCAGTATCTGTTAGAGGCAAAAATTGAACCCAAGTCTTCTTGACTTCAAAGCCATCCCTGTATCTACTGCATCAATTTCCTCATATACTTTGCCTCCAACTGTTGAGAATGGGGGAACAGCTTCCCCAAACCTTAAACTCCCTGAAACTGGAGGCCTTCCTAAGCATCGGGATGCGTAGCTCTATTAGTCATTTTATCACTGGAGGGTATAATGGGAGGTTGATGGGAGAACCTTTGATCAACTTTACGATTCTTCCCACCCCCTCCTTCCTCCATCAACTTGATGAGATCATTGCCATGGACCTTTGTTGTAAGGTGATGCCTCCTTGGCAAGTCACATAAACTCTATGGGTCTTGATTTCCTCATTTGTAAAATGAAAGTGTTGAACTAGATGACTTTAAATGTTCTTTCTATCTCTGAATCTATAATCCTATGATCTCCATGCCCTATAGTATATCTAACTAAGGATGAGCTATGTGATATAACTTTTTCATAATAATTAATAATGATGAGCACATATATAGGGCTAGGGGATAGGAGCGGACCTGAGATTTCACTAACACAGAGAACTAATGAGGAAAATCTTTTCTTTGCAATTGAGAAAAGTGCCTGGAGCTGCTGAGAAGCTGTGACATGCCCTGGATCAGAGAGTCAGTGTGTGTCAAAGGTGGAGCTGACCAGAGGTATCCCTGGCTCTGAGGCCTTTCTCCATCCACTGTACCCATTGGTACACTGTACCCCATGATCCCAAATATATAGTACTTCAATTCAACAAGCATTTATTAAACATCTGTGAGCCAACCTAGGTGGAAGAATACAAACCGAAACAAAAGGGTCCCTCCCTCCCCCCAAGTAACTTACACTCTTTTTTCACTTTAGAGAGAGAGACAGAATGACACGAAGACAGAGAAAGAGAAAGATGGAGACAGAAAGAAAAATACAGAGACAAAGAAAGAAACAGGGACAGAGAAAGAGAAAGTCAGAGACAGAGATAGAAAGAGACAATGAAAAAGAGACAGAAAGACATTGCGAAAGAGAGAAACAGAGAGAGATGGGCAGACTGACACAGAGAGACAGGGAGAGAAAGAAACAGAAAGAGACAAAGACAGAAAGAGAAACTGGGACAGAGAGACAGAGAAAGGAGGAGAGATAAAGAGACAGAATATAGGACAGACCAAGATATGTAGTTAGATAAATAAAGTATTTAGTGCCTTACTTGCTGTGTGCCAGACACTATGCTAAGTACTTGGTATATAAATACAAGCCAGAGAGCTAGTCCCTGTCTTCAAAGTTCCTTACATTATAATGGGCAAGATAACACATAATGAGGTGCTAGAAAGGGGAATGAGGGTGCCCCCGCAGGGATTTGGCAAGGATACTACAGGAAGTGGCATGGAGGCTTGGTCCCTGGAAAGATAAGACAAGTTTCGCCTGTCAGGTATGGGAGGGCCAGAGGTATCTGCAAAGTGTTTTCCTTAAAATAATGGTAGATTGGTAATACCAGTACCATTATCACCATTCTATAGAAGAGGAAACTGAAGCTCATGGAGGCTGATTTGGACAAGGCATCTTTGCTAATAAACCTCTCTTTCCTCATTTCATTACATGAGAATAATCCCCACATTTCATTTTCCTCTCAGGATCATTTGGTGAATTGATGAAATCCCATACGAGAAATGCTCCTAGGAAGAGAATTAAGTTACAATACCAGAGTATGATGAACAAGCATATAGAATAAGGTCTTAGATCTGGAAGCGACCTTAATAATCATCCAATTCCAATCTTTTCATTTTTTTACAGGGGTAAACTGAGGCCTAAGAGACAAGGGATGTCCACAGTCATTTTGTTTTGAACTATTGGACTTTTGACCAGGAAAAAGCGCCAGAGGCACAAACGGTCACTGAGATGCAGCATGGAAGAATGCAGCAGAACCAGCCTCAGACTCTCTCAAGGGCACATTCTGAGCAAGAATGCCCACTTTGATAACGCCATCATGAATGATGTTCTTTTGGCATTTGTAGTTAAATAGCTGTGGAGGCAGGGTCAAGGACCTAATTAACAGTGACATATTTGTGCGAATAATGTGGACAGCTTGGCGATTGTTCTTGAGAACAGGGGATCATTCACCGGAATAGGGTTTATGTTCCACTGAAGTACCTTGAAAGGAAACAGCGGTTAGGGGAATGTTCTCTGTACAAGGAGGCTCATAGCCATGCATCACTGGAAAAGGAAGCATGAAAAGGACCAGAGTTTGGGCTCATTTTAAATGAGTTCACTTCTACCTGATACCAATCTTCAATATTCACATTTGAAATGTTATAAGTATTTCTTTTTAAAATCATCCTTCTAAAAATTATTGATATCTTTGGTATTTATAAAATTTCTTTTCCAGATATAGTCCTTCCCCCTCTACTACCTAGAGAACCAATCCCTATAACAGAGAATTGAAAAAGACACACAAAAAATTGATCCAGCAAAACCAATAATATATTAACTGAGTCTTGACAATACATACGATGTTTCACGTGAATAGCCTTCTACTTCTGCAACAAAAAGGTGAATGTTTCCATCTTTTTGGAGACCAAGCTTGCTCATTATAATTAAATATTTATAATGCCTCCCAGGCATTGAATAGATGGTTGAGGCAATGGGGAAGATAGGAAATGTACTTATATGTTCATCCATATATGCATACAATTCATTTCCTCCCTTCCTCATTTCTTTGTTGATCTGTTTTTCCCCATTCAACTTACTGGATGCATTAGAAACACCTATTATAGAAATAAAGTGGACCTCATGAATAGACATAAAGAGCTAAGAATTACATGCAAAATGTTCTTTCGAGGATTGAAAAATGCAGAAAATTGCTTTGATTCTCAAATTCCACCTCGCCCCCTTCCCACAAGGAACCTATATGCACCTGCAGAGACGATATCTTTCTTATTTCTTTTATTTCACATGTAACACATAATACAGTGTGATGTGTGCGAGAGGTGCTCAGTAAATGAATAGGGACTTTAGAGGCACCCTGAAGCATTGTCTTGACAACACGATGATTTAAGAGGACAGAGTAACCTTGGTTGAATCCTTAACCTTTCTCTCTAGGCCTCAATTTCCTCGTATATAAAATAAGGGAGATGTAGTAGATGGCCTCTGAAGTCCCTTCCAGCTCTGGTCTTTGATCCTGCTCATTCATCTATTTTTATCATTTGCTCAGTAAGACCAGCTTAGTAAAGGGGGGAGAGAGGGAGCTAAAAAGTGGCCAGCCACGGGCTTCACTGGGAACCTCTAGAAATTAAGAGAAATCTAGGGAAGTCCCCAGCATATTAAGTGGAAACCCTGGAACAAACTGATGGGGCAACATGGACAAAAATCTCACAGGATAAGTGGGCATGGAATGGGTATAATCTGGATTATTGAGGGGAATGAATATCCACCCATAGATCATTTTTGATACTTTCGCTAACTGGAAACCAATTCTTCCCTACACTGACAGTGATTGGCAACCTTTTAAGGGACAAGCGCCATTTTTACAATATTCTTGGACTATAATTTTTTTAGTAACTATATATTCTATGTGCATGTGTGCATATATATTTATTTCTGATGCTAGGGAGGGATTATACTAACCTTATCCAGACAGTTAACATGATATAGTATATAGGGACCCTCCCTTGGAGTCAAGAAGACTTGGGTTCAAATCCCACCTCTGAAACATGCTAGCTCTGTGACCCTGGCAAGTCAACTTAACTTCTTAGTACCCCCAAACAGCTCTCTAAAACTATAACTTTCAGAATAGTTGTTTCCTCCTCCCCCTTCCAGCACCCCAGATTCTACCCAGTGGTACTTGGAGGGCCCCAGCCAGAACTGACTTCTTTAACTTCCCAATAACCCCTCCTTCCTCAGCCCTGCCAGAGGGAACTCAGAATCCTCTCTCCACTCTGACCCTTGCACCTATTGTCCTCTTCCTAACGGTAACAGGCTACCTCCAGGTATCTAAGGACTCCAGAGTCCTCCCCTGTAGCTGACCACACTTATGTGTGGTGTCTTCCCCAAATACCGTGGGAACTCCTTGCAGGGACTATCTTCTTTTTCATTTGTATCCATAGTTCTTAACATAGAGCTTAGCACATAGTCAGTTCTTAAATATTTTTCATTCATTCATTCAATGGTTGTTAATCTGCATTACTAGAGAGGATTTTTTTTAACCAGAAATTCTTCCCCACACTAATATACCAATAGTACCAAGCACACGCTTGGACATACACACATGTATGCATATATATGTATATGTTTATGCATATATAACACATATACAACATACATGTGTACACACATAGATATATAGTTTTTCATTCATTCAGTCATGTCCAATTCTTTTTACCCTGTGGACCATAGCACACCAATTCTGTCTGGCATTGATAGGGAGAGGTTTGCCATTTCCTTCTCCAGGGGATTATAACAAACATAGGTTAAGTGACTTGCCCAGGGTTACACAGCTAGTAAGTGCTTGAGGCCAGATTTGAACTCAGGTCTTCCTGACGTGTGTGTGTGTGTGTGTGTATGTATGTGTGTAAAATACACACACATACATATCTCTCTATATATGTATGTGTGTGTATACACACATATACATGTCTGTGTGTGGAAGATATGTATATTCATCTAGGTTGTCCAAATCATAGACAGAGCTTATAGATGGCTTGGACAGATAAATTGGAGGCCTTGAGTCAACACTGGGGAGAGCCAAAGATCAAGCCTGCATGATAGTTGTGGGGGAGGTAGTCAGGCTCCAGTCTCCAAGTCAGATGCCAGACTAGCATTATATCTATTCATCTCCTTCAAATTTCTCTGGTGCAGAGCTTTTCCTCAGGAGGAAAGAGACTTCCCTGGTCTCCGTTTAGCTTTTATTTGCTAGCTTAACTTCTTCCTACCAAAAGCTGGTGACACAAAAGAACATAAATTAACAACCAGTTCTCCTTGGAACCAAGCTGAGGCGCCACCGCTGACATGGTGGGCACAGGCCCTACCCCCACTAACAACCTGTTTGCCGAACTCAACCTAAAATTAGGTACCCATAATCCCACCACTGGATGAGCACATGCTAAAGAGCAAACCAAAACTGAAAAAGTGATATAGATTAGAATTTACCCAAAAAATATGCAAGAATGAGAGTGAGATGAATGAGAGTGAGATGAATGAGAGTGAGATGAAATTTTTTGGCTCAGATGTGGAAAGGTCAAACACTCTCACCCAAAGGAAGTCCGTTCTAATAGTCTTTAGTATTTCAAGCAAGTTCAAAGACAAGATGGGGCTGCTTTCTGTGCACATCTGATATTTCCAAGTCTTTCTCCTTGACTTCCATGGAGTACCCTTTGTCCATGTATCTCTACCCCAGAGTCTCTGGAACCAACTCGGTAAATCCTTTACAGAGATACGATATAAGTACAACATTCTCTCCATCTGTCAAGAGTCATGTCTCCCTCCATATGTATTATGCAGCAAAATACCAAAGATTCAAAGATTTTGTTAGAAGCCAGGTTACTTATATGTACAGATATAGACATAGATGATGGAGCTATATAGATGTAATTTCCACTTGATACCAGGGAAATATTATCCTAAAGACATCAGTGCTGATTTCTAGCTTGTTAAATGATTTAATTTAATCTATCCTCCACTAATACCCTATTCCAGTACTTTATCATGGTATAGAGGTGACCCTGAGTTTTTAAAAGCTCTGTTGGTTGAGCACAAACAATAAAGGCTTGGCAATGGCTCCTTGAGGGCATGGATTATGCTATTTTTGTCTTTGTATCTCCAGCACCTGGCACAGTGTCTTCACAAAACAGGAGCTCAATAAATGCTTATTGAATTTAATTTGATGAATTTAATCTAATTTGAGTTTAATGTGATCTATGTCAGTGGAGGGAACATCCACACAGATGAAATCATGAAGAATCTAACAGATTGAAAATTTATAAAATTCAGTAGGAAAACAAAAAAAAATTATCTCTTGCCTCAAAAGACCCTTGTTAGAGTATACATGGGAAACCTAGGAAATGTAAAGAGTCCTTCCTCCCCAGATTCTTTAACCTTTTTCCACTAGCACGTTAGTGCAATGATTTGCTAAATGTCACCTTAAAAAGCACAAAGAGCCTAATCATGAAAAAAAAGTAAAAATTGACACTGAGGTGATAAAAATAAGAGTTATTGACATTTATATAAGCAGTGAACAGTCTTTGAAAGCTATTGAATGAGCTGTAGTGACACTGACAGGGCTCTGTTCTAATTGGTTAAGACACCTGGTTGGGTTCTGTGGGGCTTGTAGATAACCAAGAGCTAGTTGAGGACTCTAAAGTATTCAATTGTCTGGAGGCAGAGAAAAGAGAAAGTCGCCCAAGAGAAGTAATCACTTGGGAGGAGGAAAGTGTTTCAGGCTTGTCCTAGGTCTCCTCCCCCTCCTTAGCCAAAGAGGGACAGTAGCGAACTTTGGAGGAGGAGAGAATGACAACTTTTCATAGGCACCCTAGTAGCATCTCTATAGCATTGACTGATGGCAGCACCTATATTTGGGAGCCAAAGATAGACAGGATGTAATGAAGGACTACAGATTCGATACTCTACAAAGAGCACAGCCAAAGATACACCATACATCAGGGGAACATTTTTTATGTTTGTTTAAAATTTTATTATTTTTGTTTTTTCAAATAAGTTTTAAACGTTAATCTTTCTCTCCTACTGCCCCCCTTATTGAGAAAATTAAAAAAACAAACAAGCCCCCAAAACAAACCCCTCAATTCATAGCTACATAACCTGGCAAAACAAATTCCCACGTTAGCCATGTCTGAAAATGTATTGGGGCAGCTAAGTGGTTCAGTGGATAGAGTGCTGAAATCAGGAGGACATGAGTGCAATTCTGGCCTCAGACACTTACTAGCTGTGTGACCCTGGGTGATTCACTTAACCCCGATTGCCTCAAAAAAAAAACAAAACAAAAACCTATGTCAGTTTTTGCATTTTAAGTTCATTACCTAGCTATCAGGAAGTCATGAGCTTATGGCTTATCACTGAGTTCATCACAGTTCTTAAGGTTTTCAAGGTTGTTTTTCTCTATAATGTTATCATTGTGTAAATTGTTCTATTTCTGCTGACTTCTATCTGCATCATTTCATAAAGGTCTTTCTAGTTTCCTTTGAAATTGCCTGTTTCATCATTTCTTATGACATTATAATATTTCATTTTATCCATATATTTCAATATGTTTAACCATTTCCCAACATAAGGGCACCTCTTTAGTTTCCAGTCTTTGGCTACCATGAAAAAAACTGCTATAATTATTTTTGTACATATAGATCTTTTTCCTCTTGCATTGATTTCTTTGGTTTATAGGTCTAATAGTGGAATAGCTAAGTCAGAAGGCATGCATTTTAATAACATATTGGGCATGGTTCCAAATTGCTTTCCAGAATGGCTGGACCAATTCATAGCTCCACCCCAGCTTTGCCAGTCTGATAGCTGTGAGATGGAGCCTCAAAGTAGCTTTAATTTGCATTTTTCTAATTTTAATGATTTAGAGCACTTTTTTGTATGATTGTTGATAGCTTGAATTTCTTCCTTTGAAAAATGATTTTTCTATTGGACAATGGGTCTTAGTTATAAATTTGAATCAATTCTTTATATGTCTTGGAAATGAGACCTTTATCAGAGAAACTTATGATGATTTTTTTCCTAATTACCAGTTTTATCTTCTAATTTGTACTATGTTAGATTTGTTCCGCAAAAACTTTTTAATTTTATAAAATCAAGAATAAAAGGAATGCAGAAAATTGGGAGGAAAACTTTCATAGATAATCTCTCAGACAGGATGTTATTGGGTTGGAATATTGTTGTGATGTAGGAATTGATTTAGAAAAACATGGAAAAACTTGGACTTATGAAGGAAGATGCTACTCACCTTCAGAAAAACAGATGCTAGGAGGAAATAAGCATAGTATGGTCTTACATGTATGTGTGTGAGTATGTATGTGTATATATGTGTATGTTTATAGATATCTATGTATATGTATGCATGTGTGTTTATATGTATATGTCTAGATATGTATATGTATGTGTGTATGTATACACACATATACATACACACATATAAAATCTCCATGCTTAATGGTAGCCTTCTTTAGGGTGGTGTGGGGAAGGAGGGGGAAAAATAAAGTAAAAAGTGCACAGCAGAGAACAGAAGAAAATCAATGAGAAAGCAAAGAAAAGCTGGGCAGCTTTGAAAACAATGTGTAGTATTTATTATATAGGTTTTCTTGAAATGGAAATTTATTGTTTTATATTGAATCTCCTCTTATGGTCTGTTGTATACGTGACAATGGCTTTTTTTTCTTTTCTCATTTTGTATTTAAGTTTAAAATTAAAAATACTTTTAAAAGAATGAAAAAAGAGAAATGCTGATGATTTGTGTGTATTTGTCTTATATCTGCCAACTTTGTTGAAATTATTAAGTATTTCAACTAATTTTTAGTTGACTGTCTATGGTTCTCTAAGAACATGATCATATCGCCTGCAAAAAGTGATAATTTTGTTTCATCTTTACCTATGCTAATTCTTTTAATTTCTTTTTGTCATTGCTATAGCTAGCATTTATAGAGTTATGCTAAATAATAGTGGTGATAATGGGCATCTTATCTTTATACCTGATCTTATTAGAAGGCCTGTAACTTTGCTCCATTACATATAGTGTTTGCTCTTGAGTTCAGATAAATACTTGCTATATTAAGGAAAAGTCCATTTATTCCTATGATTCCTAGAGGGTTTTTTTAACAGAAATGAATGCTTTAAAAGGCATCTATTGACATAATTATATGCTTTTGTTATTTTTATTATTAACATGGTTTTTTATATTTACCATCTTCCTTTATGTTGAACTAACTGCATTGTATAAATACATTCTGGTCATGGTGTATAATATTTCTATTGTAGCCCATTTTCTAATATTTTACTTAAAATTTTTGCATCAGTGTTTATTAGGATATACTGATCTGTAGTTTTTCCTATTTTGCCTCTAACCAGTTTAGGTATCAAGAAAACATTTGCATTGTGAAAAAGGATTGGAAAGGTGCCTTCCTTTAAATACTTTATTAGTGCTGGAATTAAGTGTTCTTTGAACGTTTGATAAAATTCACTTATGAATCCATCTGGTTCAGGAATTTTTTCCCTTTGGGAGTTTATTTGTGGCTTTTTCAAGTTATTTTTCTGATGTTGAGTTATTTAAATAATCTATTCTTTTGCTAATGTGAGTATTTCATATTTTTGTAAATATCTCTCTATTTCCTCTGAGTTTTTCAGTTTCATTAGCATATAATTAAGTGAAAGTTCCTCTTCAATTATAGTAAGTTCTCCTTTTTCATTTTTGATACAATTTTGTTTTTCTCCCTCTTTTTTAAAATTAGGTTAGCTAAATGTTTACCTATTTTGTTTTTTAAACCAGCTCTTAGTTTTATTGATCAATTCAATGGTCTTCTTACTTTCTATGTTATTAATCACTACTCTAATTTTCATAATTTCTACTTTATTATTTCATTAGGAATTTTTTATTTGTTGTTTAAGCTTTTTTTTAAATGATGCTCACTTCATAGATTTATTATACTTTCTTGAAGAAGGTGTTTAGAGGTATAAATTTTTTCCCTGGAATTGCTTTTTCTTACTCATAAGTTTTTATACATTTTATAAAATACATATTATATAATATAGCATATCATGTATTTTATATATTTATGTGATCTCATAATTGTCATTTTCTTATAAAATTTCATATTTTTAAATAATTTGTTCTTTGACCCACTAGTTCTTTAGCATTATGCTAGTTTCCAATTATTTTTTCATTAGCTTAGCATAGTGCCTGGCACATAGTAGATACTTAATACGTGCTTGTTTATTTAATTGGGGGAGGGAGCTTTATTGAATACAATTTGTATTATATTATGATTAGTAAATTTTGTGTTTAGTATTTCTGGTTTTCTACATTTTCAGTGAAGTCTTTATGTTTCAGTACATGGTCAATTTTTGTAAATGTGCCTTTTATAGGTGAGAAATATTTGCATTCAGTAATTGCCAGGCATCTGTCATCTTTAATTTTTCTAAAGTTCTGTTCTGGTCCCTAACTTCTTTCTCATCTATCTTTTGGTTAGATTTGTTTAGGTCTGAAAGGAGTACATTAATGTGAAAAAGAAAACATCTTGAGGACTCCAGGAAAAGAACTTTTGTGAGCTTTGAGTCAGCCCTTTGCCACATGTGCCCTCCAAGCTCAAGCTCACTTTCCCCTAGGCTCTATGTCCTTGTGGGAAAATGTGCCACAGACTTCTGGGGAGAATGTTTCATATCCAATTATATTGATGGAGTAAAATACACCTTTCTAAAAGTGAGTAGAGAATAAGCATTTATATAAGACCTACTATGTGCCAGGTATTGCACTAAGTACTCTATAAATATTGCTTCATTTGATCTTCATGACAACCCTGTGAGTTGGGTGATGTTATTATCTCCATTTTGCAGCTAAGGAAACTGTAGCAAACAGAGGTTAAGTGACTTGACCAAGGTCAGATAAGTCTTTGATACTGGATTTTAACTCAAATCTTCCTGACTCTATGCCCAATGCTCTATCCATTATGCCATCTAACTGCTTCTAATAGCTCATAAAGTCCTATTTACTAATTGATATAAATTAATAGTCATGAACACATATAGAACACATAATAGAACATGCACACAGATAGGGGCTCAAAAACTAGCATTAGAAAAACAAATTCCAATTCCACAGGCTTACCCCTAGAGCCCTGAAAGGACCTAGTAACCCACTCTCTTGACCTCAATGTGGGTGAGAGTTGGGAGAGTAGTCTTAGAGAATGTGCTGTACTTATATATGTACTTGTCTCCCTAGCTGAAATGTAAGTGTCTTAGGAACAGCAATTTCCCCGTTCTTTATATTTGTATCCTTAGCACTTAATGAATGCTTGATTGATTGATTAATGTGGTACAAGGACCACAGATAAGAAAAGGAGAGTCATATGAAATCATCAAGAAAGTGGGTGTTGTTGAAAGGAGGCAGTGACTTAAAAAAGGGGGACACAAGCAGGTCACCTCAGTGAAGGCTCTAATTCTTGTTTAGTTTTGGTCTCTTTATCCCCAGCACTAAGCACAATACCTTGTAGGTACTTAATAAGTGCTTATAAAATGAGTATGAGGTGGTAGTTTGAAAGCTCTACCAGTTTTATTATACCCACACTCAACATGCCATTGTGGATTCATTCATTTATCTTGGCTTACTGAGCCCCAAAGAGATGCTTAGAGCTCTAGGTTGCTGCTTCCTGCGCCCAGATGAGCTGATCTCATAGAAAGTTGCTTCAGAATCTTGGATCTTGACATTTAATTCCATACACACACACACAAAAATGGAGGCCCCAGCTTGGTATCCCTGATACTGAGAAGAGCATCTGGCATACCATAGGCCCTTAATAAATTATTGATTAAACGATTAATTGACCCAGGTCTGGAGATCACCTAGGGTTAAGAGGAGAACACATAGGATATGAGTGGGCGCTACCTCTTACTTATTCTGATTGAAGCCAGGACATAACTCACGTCAATGCTGTCAACATCAGTTAGTTTGCAATTTTCAAGCCTTTCAAGAGCCCCAAAGGCCTGGGTGCCTTAGCAGTTCTCTCTCTCTCCTGAGGGAGTGGCTCGGCTTTCAGATACACACAGACATGGGAGTCATGCCCCAGCCTGAAGGCTCCAAAGGGCACCAGGCTCTAAGAACCTGATAGGGGAAGTGACTGTGTCATGGCTCAAGTACAGGACATGAAGTATTTGTCTCCAGTTGGCATTCCGAGAGCCATTGAGTCAGTCCCAAACCCAGACAACATCAGGAATCAAATGCCCAATTCTCTCCATCTCAGGAGTGGCTAGGTAAAGCAGCCCTGTAATTCGAGTAAGTAACTGAGCTGAGACCTTGGTTTTCTGCCTTCCTTCTATGACCTTGAATCACCTTGGAGTTGTACAAGAAACACACTGCCTGCCCTCAATTCAGTTTTTCCAATCCATTTTATGCCTCAATATCTGGATTAAGAACACAGCAATGAGATTTTTTTTTTTTAATCCAGGCTCATCATTTTGTCAGTGCAGGGAACTCCTGGGATAGGGTCCCTCCACTGACTCAGGTTTACATCTAGTCTTTAACTTATGGAGCTGGAGAGTTGCCTTGGGGCATGGGAAAGGGATATGTGACTTGCCCAGGCAGGGGCTTTGACCCAAGTCTTCCTACTAAAAGCTTCTCTTTTTTGTCAAATTTCCTCAAAACTCAAATATTCGTGATAATATATTTCCTGCAAAAGTTAGGAGACTGTCTCTGGCCAACAGCCTAAACAAAATTTTTAAAATACTTAATTTAGAAATTTCATTCAGTCAGTAAATCAATAAGTACTTATTAAGCACGTGAAGTGTGCCTTCTGTGCCAGCCACAGTCCTATCTACAAGACTGGATTAGAGTGGCTTGTTTAAGATAACAGATTTCCTCTGTGTCCATCATTTAATGATATAGATTTTCTCACCCACCAGCCAAAAGGCAGGGAAACATGATCTGGAATTTCACTTTTTAAGTGATAGAGACGGCCAGAGTGATAGCTAAAGTTAGAGGCAATCTCCCTAAAAGGCATTGAGACATTGGAGTCATTGTGCTAGATTACAGCTCTGTAATCCAGGCTACTCCTTTAGGAGGCCGAACAGCAGTTTTCAAGAACAAGTTTTCAAGGCAATTTAAAAACCTATTTGTTCCTCCTTTTCCTTTGCTGGACATAGCTCTTGGAGTCTTCTCATCTCCTGGCTTGTCTATATTTTCTACACCCACTTTTATCCTCACTAGGCTCTAGTGCCAGCCTCTTCTGACACCTGATCTCAAGGAAGATGGTTACTAAAACACCACAAGAAGACTGTTTTCACTGACATTCCAGGCTCCAAAAAAGGCTCTTTCTTCTCCCTACTGTTTTCTCTCCCCCACTTTATTTTTTAATAATGCATAATCCCCCAGAGCAAGTGTGGTACATTTTTGAGTGGAAAATTGAAACCATCCCTGGGATAGGTTCAGACAATGGTCATAGAACGGGTTGTTCATAAACAGAACACATTAGACCACCCCGAAGGCCTTCTTCCCTTCCCCTGTTCATTCCTTCATTCACAGGCCATGAAAGGGTATGCACAGCTGTAGGGGTAATATCTCATATTAGCTCACTGATGAGATGCTAGAGATGAGCAAAGTCTTAGAGAAAAATACCTAAAGCATCCTGGCAAAGGTCTCCCTGGAGACTGAATAGCCAGGACTCTCTGAGTTGGTTTGGGGGAAAGGAGGGAGGCAAAACTATATGCTCCCAATGTCCCAAATAAAGTTTAAGGACTTCTTGTGAGAAAGAAGTTAATAGGAATTGCTAAGGGATGTCAAGATGTTTTCTTCATTATTAGATTTTTCCTTTCAAATGGAGAGTATTTTCCAGAGGAATCTTCCCCCCATTATCTAAATAACATTGAGCCAGCCTCCTGAATGACCTGTTATTCATGTCATTTCTTATTCATAGGACGTGTTTTGGCACCTGATTATATTTGGCATAGGACTGCCATAGGATAATAGTCTTGGAGCTGGAAAGGATCTTAGACAAAACAGAATGTCAAAGTGGGAAGAGACCTCTGAAATCTTTTAATTCACCTAATTTCCCTTTGCCCCCTGTAACCCTTGGCTTTGATGGGCTAGTTTATGCCTTATCTTCTCTGGAACCAGACCTCTCAGTCATTTCCACATCCTGTTGTCATATGTCCCTCCCCCACTTTTAGCTCCCCTTTATATGACATCTTCCCCCATCAGAATTTGTCAGTCAATAAACATTTATTACTATTGTTTACTGTGGTTTCCCTCACGTCTCAGCTTGTCTTACCTTCTGCAAGAAGCCTTTCCCAAATACTCCTTCATCTTAATGTCTTCCCTCTGAAACTACTCCCAATTTGCCCTGTCTATATCTTATTTGTATATAGTTTGTATGTTGATTTTCTCTTAGACTGTGAGCTCCTTGAGAGAAGGGACTGGTTTTTGCCTTTCAATGCTTAGCACAGTGCCTGGCCCTCACTGTTCAATTGCTTTTCGTTGTGCCTAATTCTTCATGACAATATTTGGGGTTTTCTTGGCAAAGATACTGGAGTGGTTTGCCATTTCCTTCTCCAGCTCATTTTACAGATAAGGAAACTGAGGCAAACAGGATTAAGTGACTTGCCCAGGGTCACACAGCTAGTAAGTGTCAGAGTCTTCCTGACTCCAGGCGCAGGACTTTGACCACTGAGCCACTAAGCACCAGGGATACAAAAGGAAAGCAAAAACAAAAAACCCAAACCCACAATCCACAGTAACATATATTCTAATGAGGGAGACAACATAAATAATTCACTAGGTAAGTACAATAGAGTGCTAGGCTTGGAGATTAGAAAACTTGTGTTCAAATTTGACCTCAGACACTCACTGGCTGTGTGAACCTGGGAAAGTTTGTCCCAGTGTCCTCATCTGTAAAGTGAGAAGAATGGTAGCACCTAACTCCCAGTATTATTGTAAGGATCAAGTAAGATAATATTTGTAAAGTACTTAACACAGTGCCTAGCACAATATAAACGTGTTTATTATTATTACTTATGCCGCTGGATGGTACAGTGGATGCAGTCACTTGACACTATTTGTCTCAGTTTCCTCATTTGTAAATGAGCTAGAGAAGGAACTGGCAAATTGCTCCAGGATCTTTTCCAAAAAAACCCCAAAAGGAGTCACAACAAGTTGGACACAACTGAACAGCAAGTATTATTTCGATTTTTACTGCTGCTGCTGCTGCTGGTACTACTACTGTCTCATGGATAATTGTAAGAATCAAGTAAGACAATAATTATAAAGCTCTTATCGTGGTACCTGGCATATAGTCGTATCATTTTATAAATGTTAGCTGTTATTATTGGTTGTGTTTATATTATTATTATAAACAGAATAAGTGGAAGATTATTTGAAAGGGGAAAGCGTTAGAATATAAGCTCCCTGAAGGCTGATACTGTTTGGCTCGCATCTCTTTGCATCCCCAGTGCTTAGCACAGTGCCCAACACATAGTAAGCATTTAAAAAATGCTCTATCCTTCGTTCATTTATTCGCGTGAGCTGCAGGAGAGTTGCCGAGCTGCCTTGGCAGATGTAGTTTCCTTGCTGGAAAGTGACCACACCAATGGGATCAGGGGTTGATCAATCAACTGGCCTACAAGTCTATTGTGTGCTAGGCTAGACAAAAGACAAAAATGAAACAATACCTGCTGTCAGGGAAGTTCACATTCTATCAAGGGAAACAAGCTGGAAATATATGCAGAATAAATATCAGATCCTTTCGGTGCGGTGAGGGGGGAGGTACACCCTAGCGCCTGGGGAAGGAGGATGGAGCAGGTGTAACTTAGGAGGTGATATTTGATCTGAGTTTTAAAGAAAACTAGGGATTCTGAGGGACGCAGGGGAGGAGGCATTGTATGCCAAGGATTCAAACTATGTAAAGTTACAGATATGAGAGCTGTACTGATGCATGTGAGGAAGGGCAAGAAAGACCATTTTTTTCTGGACTCTACAATGCAAAATGGAGAATAATATAGAATAAGCCTGGAAAGTTAGGTTGGAGTCATGTGATAAGAGGCTTGAAATGCCAATCTGCGGCCTCGAAGCTACATGTGGCCCTCTAGGTCCTCAAGTGCAGCCTTCTGACTGAATCCAACTCGTATTATAATAATGAAAGGATTTGTTCTGTAAAAGGGCTGCACTTGAGGACCTAGAGAGCCACATGCAGCCTCGAGGCTACAAGTTCCCCACCCCTGGCCAAAGTAGTTTGTAATTGATTCTATAGGTAATAGAGAGCTTCTGAAGAGAAACAGTTGAGGGGGAAACCCAACTTGCTTTAAAGAATATCAGAGTTGCAAGGTTCATTGCATTGGTTGTAATTCTTCTTTGCTACATGACTAAAGTCAAAATATGTTTAATGTGAATGTCATTATCAGATTGTATGACATCTTGGGGAGGGAGGAGGGAAAGAAGGGGGAGAAAATTTGGAACACAAAAGCTTGTGGAACTGAATGTTGTAAGCTAAATTTTTTTTTTAAAAAAGAACATCAGAGTTGGAAGGGGTCGCAGATCATCTAGTCCAACTAGTATTTGGTCTTTGCAACTTCCCCAACAAGAGACTATGAGACCTTCACTTGAAGAATGGGAACTACCACCTAGTGAGATAGTCCATTCTGCTTCTGGATAACTCTAATTCGAAATAAGTTTTTCTTAACATTTGAGTTTCCTGTAATTCCAATAAAGCTTCTGGACTTTGGCCACTCTAATGAATAAGAGGGTTTAGGGTTTTTCCAGTATTTGGTTCCTATTAATACATGACTCTAAAAGGGAAAGCCCAGATTATATAGAACTATGATTTCCAAAGTGGGGGACCAGATTCTTTGGTCATCCTATGGGTGTCATGGCTTGACAATATGTGATCAACCAGCTGGAAGGGAGGAAGGTGGGGCATGTCCCACCCTCTTCACCACAGGCAATTCTGTGGTTGTCTTTAACACAATTACTCCATCCCCTTCAACACTCTTCCATCCCTTCCTTCTGCTGGCCTTACATGGTTTCACTGCACGTGGGTCCCTCAGGGCAATTATAACTGAACCTGACCCAAACATATATGGCAGCTATGCGGAAAAATTCCTGTTACTTTCTTCCTCTCCATTACCTTTGCCCCTCTACTCCCCTTCATTTCATGGTTATCTAAAGCATCTCACAGAAGGCTCCAAGACAGTGGTCCCCTGTACACACACACACACACACACACACACACACACACACACCACCACCACCACCACCACCACCACCACCACTTCACACTTTTTCTTTTTCAATATAAATAAGTGAATAGAACAGGACAAGTAGGCACAGATGGTCAAGATTATATTGGCTCTCCCCTAAAACTCATCCCTCTTCCAAACTTCCCTATTTCCATTTAGGGTATCACCATCCTTTCAGTCTTCCAGGTTTCCAACCTCCTTATTATCTTTGACTCTTAATTCGACTGAAATGGTTCTCTTCAAAGTTATTAATTCCTAAATCTAATGGTTTTTTCTTGGTCCTAATCTTCCTTGCCTTCTCTATAGCCTTTGACACTGTTGACTACCCTCTCCTCTTAGATATTTATGTAGAAAGCTAGGCAGTATGATTGGGTAGAGTTCCTGCCTTGGAGTCAGGAACACTGAAGTTTAAATCCCTTCTCAAATAACGTAAACTAGTTATATGATCTTCAGCAAGTCATTTGAGCTCTGTCGTCCTCAGTTTCCTCATGTGTGAAATGAGGATAATAATAGCACCTATTTCCCAGGGTTATTTCAAGAATAAAATGTGAATAGTTGTAAACCTTAAAATGCTATATGTTGGTTTCAGAAAAAGCTGAGAAGACCTGTATGAACTAGTGCAAAGTGAACTGAGCAGAACCAAGAGAACAATCTACATAGTAATAGAAATATTGTAAAGATAATCAACTTTGAAAGACTTAGTATCTGATCAATGACCAACCACAATTCCAAAGGACTCATGATGAAACATGCTATCCTTCTCCAGAGAGAGAACTGATGAAGTCACAGTGCAGGTCGAAGCATATTTTTTTTCTTTTGGACACAGCTAATTTAAATCACTCTGGCTCTAAATGATTGGCCAACAATAGATCCCAGGCCAAGCCCCACCTCATCATTGTTTGGGTCCTGATTGGCTCAGAGTAAATGTAAATAGCAAAATTATTTCAGTTTTGACCAGAAACTCTAAGGGTCTTCCCCTAAAAGATTGTTGGGTTTTTTTTTGTTGTTGTTGTTGTTAACTCAGTTAAAAGAGGCCATTCTTTGCTTCATTTCTTACTTAGTCTTGATCACTGAATGGGAGTTGCCTCAGTCAAACTGGGGCCTGGGAAAACCTTAGCTTAAAAAGGCAAGGTCTCCCACTGCAACCAGGGCCATCTCCAGTCATCCTGATCTATATCTTGCCACTGGACCCAGATGGCTCTGGAGGAGAGAATGAGGCTGGTGACCTTGCACAACCCTGCCTTACTTAATTACTATTCACTTGCAAGTCGTGCATCACCTTCCTGATGTCACGGTCCTCTTCAACAACTAAAGACAAACAGCAGCAACTTTAGTCTGGGAGGTTTCTTCCCCCTAGTGATGAAGAATAGGGGAGAGGAGAGAGGTAGCAGTATTTTGCTAACAGACAAGAAGCCTGCTGGGATAAAAGAGTAGGGTTACTTTAAGAACTAACTCTGGTAGTGAGAAGTCAGGAAGCAGAAAGAGAGAATCTTGAAGGAGGTCAGATTCCACCCCGCCTGTGGCAAAGTGATCCAGTGGATAGGCAGAAGAGGTGGAGCAAAGCAGAATGGGATGAGAAGGACCCAGGAAGGGGGAAGTAAGTCACCTTTAGAACAAATCCACAATACAAGGAGGAGGAGCTGGCTGGGAAGGTTTGTGCTTTGCTGGGCAGAGACTTCTGGCCCCCAACCCCATTTCTCTACTTGTCTATGAGGTAAGGGAAGAGGATATACCCAGACATCTGCCCTCCATCCCAACCTCATCCTCTTTGAATCAGACAGTCAGGGGGTACTTATCCCCACAAAGGACCACCACCATAGACCTCAGTAACAGTGGACAATGGGGACAATAGAAGCAGTGGGAGCCTGACAGCAGAAGAGCAGGCCTTGGCATATATAGCGAAAAAAGGCAGGACCCTATAGCCCATTGCTTACTGTGATGTAACACTGATTGGTTCCTTCACTTTCTTTCTCAGTATAACACCCTTTGATCACTGCATAATTCTTCTCTGGGAGGGCTTGGAGGACCCTGGGGTGGCCTTGTTAGGAAGGAGCTTGATTTAAAGCAACAAGGAGGAATTGAAAGTATTTAACTAGCCCCCACCAAAGAAAGGGGACAACCTTTCAGTGGCTTCTTATGAAGCAAAGACTTTGTATTCATCATAGCCTTCATGGGGCTTCCAGATGTGGGCCTTAGCATCAGGAGGCTGGGGACATCAGGTACAGATTTGGGTCTCCACTAGAGCCAGCCAGGGTAGTGATCTCCTAGCACTCACCAAGAATAGTGGGTACAGATATGAGCTCCCAATTCCAGCTGGGGATATTGGACACAGATGTGAGTCCCCCTGACAGCAGTTAACTTCTGTATCAGGACACCTAATGAGCAGGTCACCAGCTCACTGACTATTTCACCAACTGCCTTTCATGTGCCTAGGACAGAAGAGCTTTTGCTTTGTATGATTAAGTCAGGGCTGTCCAACCTTAGGTTATCTTAGGGCCACATTAAAATAAAATAATTATTCAAGGGCCACACCCAGAATAAAAAATACAGTACACTAATAGAAGGTAGGGAAATGCGCATGATCAATACGACAGGTGAAGGCGGGAAACATGAAAGCAAACACAAAACAACAAAGCGACAACACAACAGTATAAAGGTAGGTGCATACTGACTAGTCTGCATCGTACAGACGGAACGCATACCACAGATCGAATGAAAATTCTGTGATATATATTCCATCCGTAATACTGCTTAAAAACACCAAAGAAAATTAACATCAACAGGATTATTTATTAGTGATGGAATTAAAAAATATAATATGCATTCCATGCAAATTATTATTTTTTCACTCATGAAAATTAAAACTCACAGGCAGGTCGCATAAAATCACGCCGCATGCAGCCAAGGGCCGTATTTTGGACAGCCCTGGATTAGATATCAAGACTGGGGGTGGAGAGGGTAGATTAAAAACTGGTGAAAATTGGTTTGACTAGCACATTCCCAACCACTAGGGACACATGTATACGAAAGCTTCACTGACACTAAAGCTAGTCACTGCCCACCTCCTTAGATTCTTTCTTCCTGTGGCAAGTTAGAGTTAACTTTCCTGTGTCTCTGCCTTCATTTTTCATTTCTTATTAAGCAACTCAGAAAATACTCTCATTTCAGTGTCTAAGCTAGCCTAGAGGAGGTAAGAGGTGCCGTGCATAGAGTGCTGGGCCTGGGGTCAGGAGGATCTGAGTTCAAATTTGGCCTCAGACATTTATGAGCTGTGTGACACTGGGCAAGTCACTTAACCCTCAAACCCTTAAACCAACTCAGTTTCCTCATCTGTAAAGTGAACTGTAGAAGGAAATGGCAAAACACTTCAGTAATATTGCCAAGAAAACCCCATGAAGATTGTTTTGAAGGGTCATGAAGAGTTGTTCATGATGGAAAACCACTAAATAACAAGGCTATTTTACTGTCTGGTTTCAATTGATGAAGCAGTGATGAAGCAATCTCAGATGAATGCCACATCAGCTCTTTTTCTAACACTCTACATAAGGTTGAGCCTCAAGTGGCATTGGTACCACGGGCAAGAGTGTTCATTTTACTGGAAGTCAGAGCCACCAGCCTGCTTACAGAGCTAGAAGCCACCCCACTCTACTGCTCCCTCTTGACATCTGTCCTCTCCTTGCCCCCATCCCTGTAAAGAATGTCACTCTTCTGAAATGCTCCCTCCCTTTTGGTCCTGCAGTAAGACATGAATATAATATATAAATAAGCACCTATTCATATATTGAAGGTACATGGTCAATTTTTTTTTTTTTTACTGATGGAGACAATCAGGATTGTATCAGTAAATCAGGAAAGCCTGGAAACCACTAATAGAGATAATCCTGTCATACTAAGGTTTGGAACAGAAAGGCCTGGGAAATGTGAGCTGGCTGACAGATGAAGGGATCTCTGCTTTTGCTCACTGCCAGTGCAGTGAGTCTCATATAGAACTCAATCCAATGGTTCCCAGTGTTTGCTGTGAATTTCTACTAAGTATGCCATGCACTAATAGTAATGCCCTTGCACTTGCATATATAATTGTGAGACTCCTGATTCTCCCTTAGTATGCCTAGATGCCTTTGCCATGAAGAAAAAAATGTTTGGGAACCATTCTCTTAACAGGTCTTGAGAGGAAAGGAAAGATGAAGAAGGGATGATGGAGAAAAAGCATTTAAGATTCTTCTAGGCCTGAAAAAGGCTTGAATATCCTTTTAAAAGTCCATCTTAAATACCTTCTTATCCATGAAACCTTCACCTGATTTCCCCTGATATTCACATCTTCCATTCTATGTCCTTCCCCCAAAAGAGTTCTGTTCTATACTTCTCTGATATGTTTATTATAAAATCGTTCTCTGAGTCAGTGCATTGTAGAATGTTGGACTTGGAGTCAGCAAGACCTAGTTTTAGGTCTTAGGAACTGGACCACATCTTGCATCTGATATTCACTAATTGTGTGGTTGGGCAGGTCATTTCAATGTCTCAGGCAGCTCCATAGGTCTTATCTACTATGTCAACAGCAGAGTTCCATATACCAATGGACTTACCATCCTTAGCTTATTTACTTATGGTTAACATTTGGGTCTAAATTGAAATATCCATGATGACAGGGCCTGTGTCTAACTCTGAATCTAGTACTTAGAACAGCGCTATTCATACTACAGACTCTTAGTAAATATCTGTTGATGAATTAATAGCTCAGGAGTAACAGAGAAGCCCAGGACCAAGCCTTTCTCTTTTCTGTCCACACGGGGAAGCGTGTTGTATTTCTAGTGTTTTAGGAAGAAACTTAAAGACAAAAAATCTTTCCCTTGGAATATAATACAAAAGAGAGCATTTTAGCTTCTAAGACAACTCCAAAAGGCTCATGATGGAAAATGC
The DNA here is from genome assembly GCF_011100635.1 of Trichosurus vulpecula. Taxonomy (NCBI): domain Eukaryota; kingdom Metazoa; phylum Chordata; class Mammalia; order Diprotodontia; family Phalangeridae; genus Trichosurus; species Trichosurus vulpecula. The sequence goes on from NC_050575.1 coordinate 51,339,150, forward strand.
TATCCACAGCCGGAGAAAGAATTAAGGAATCTGAATGCAAATCGAAGAATATTATTTGCTCTCTCTTTTTTGTTTTGTTTTGTTTGGTTCTTTCTTTCTTGTGGTTCATTCCATTGGTTATAATTCTTCTTTGTAACATGACTAATATAAAAATATGTTTAATATGAATGTATATCTAGACCCTATATCAGATTGCACACCACCTTGGGGAGGGGGAAGGAGAAGAAGAGGGAAGGGGAGGAAGGGGGGAGAAAATTTAAAATTCAAAAGCTTGTGGAACTGAATGTTGTAAACAAAAAATATATTAATTAATTAAAAAAATTTTAAAAGAGAGCATTTTTTTTCTTTCTTGACAGAGAGAACTAATTTAGGATACCTGGACTTAGAACTGAAAGCACCCTGAAGGTTATCCAGTCCAAGACCTTTACTTTACAGATGGAGAAACTGAGGCTTCAGAGAGTTGAATTACTTGCCCAAAGCCATACAGATAGGGCACTCCAGACAGCAATGTTCCCTTTTCTGTCCAGAGGCAAGGAAAATGAAATGAAATGAAAATGAGGAAGGGGAATATTACTGTGGTTTTAGTAACATGGCTGGATGAAGCTGGATATTTTGTATATTGTCTTCTTCTACACAGGCCCTGAAAGGTTAAATTAACTAAGGAAGTATAGCAGCAGCAGAGATGATGGGAGTAACTCATAGCATCAGGGCTAGATCCACTGGGTGTAGGGCAGAGAGGAAACAGCAGCAGCAGGTATGGCATGTGAGGAGGCCAAAGCAAGGTTTGAGTTTGAACAGAGTGTACTGGTGGCGTTGGCCTGCAGCCAGAGCTCAACAATTTGGCATTTTGGTTTCCAAGACTAGGGGACAGAAGTGGCTTTGATCCAGTCCTGGCTTTAGTTATTAAAACAAACAGATGGATAGGTTAAAAAGAGCCAATTGTAGGTGCGTGTAATAAACAGGAAAAATCCAGAGGAAGCACTGAGGTCCAAAAAGAGCGTATCTCCCTGAGAAGGAAAGCTCTGAGTCAGAAGCTTGGCAGGTCATTTTAGACATTGGGTGCTGTGCTTGAGCTGGCATGGAGAATCTAAACCCAGTAGGTAATTTGTTCTCAGGTAGCTGAATGTTGCTAGGGCACTTCATTCCCGGAAGAGAGAAAAAGAAGCGGGGAAATGGAAACCAGTAAGAATCATATAGACTAGCCTAGATTCCCCGGGCTTCTTATTGCCTGTCTGGGACATGACTAGAGTACTGTAGTATTCCACAATTACCCATCCTCACCCCCTTGTCAAATATTTATAGAGCATCTTGTCTGTTCTCTCCTTTGTTTTCATTGTTTTTTACTATTGTTGTTCAATTGTGGCCAACTCTTTATGACCTTATTTGGGGCTTTCTTGGCAAAGATGCTGGAGTGGTTTGCCATTCCCTTCTCCACCTTATTTTACAGATGAGGAAACTGAGGCAAACAGAATTAAATGACTTGCCCAAAGTCACATGGCTAGTAAGTTATCTGAGGCTGGATTTGAACTTGGTCTTTTTGATACTCTAGCCACTGCACCGCCTTGCCAGCTATATTATACACTTGACAGACTTTATTAGGAAATTTATATATTTCCCTGTGAGGATATAGTCCCCTTGAGAGCAGGGATCTGTTTCTTTTTTTCTTATCCCCAGCAGCTTGCACAGTGCCCTGCACGTAGTTTGGTGTTTAGTAAATGTTCTTGATCTAAATTATGTTCTGATGAATGAGTCTGCATTTAATATTGATTAACAAAATGATTCTGTATTTAATATTTAATTGTTTAAATAGGCTGCCTCCTCTATAACCTCTTTGCTGGCCTGCTACACCAGAGACGTGCTAGCAGGGATGAGGAATCAGTGGCCTTGAGGCCACATGTGGCCCTCTAGGTCCTCAAATGGGGCCTTTTGACTGAATTCAAACTTCACAGAACAAATCCCCTTAATAAAAGTATTTGTTTGACTTGGACTCAGTCAAAAGGCCACACCCGAGGACCTACAAGGCCTCATGTGGCCTCCAGGCCACAGGTATCCCACCCCTGTGCAGCAAGAGGAACTTCCACCCTGGGACTCTTCTGTTTGGGGACAAACTTTTTCTTCCATTCCTGTTACCTCCTTTATGATCTTTGCCAACTATCATCTCTTCTACCCTTTTCCTCTCCTCCCCACCACCTGCAATTCTGGAATAATGAACCTGGATGGGGTGTGTCACTTTACTCCTCTATGGCTAACTCGCCCTCCATCCCAATAACTTGCTGGACCAAAGTGCTCCTCCTTGACCACCAATTCCCTATGTAGGCCATTCTCCTATTAGAGGGAAGGGATTGTCTTTGCTTTTGTGTTTGTATCTCCAGAACTTAGCACTGTGCTTGAATCATATTAAGCCCTTATTAAAAAAGCTTTTTTATGTATTCATTCATTCAATATTTATACAATTGTACCCATTGCTTTAAATATTTCGTATTCATGAAAATAAGCATAAAAGGAGTTATAAGTAGTATTAATAATGATTTACACAATAAGTAATATTTATTTGTTTATTATATTCTGTGCTAAGATACATAAATACAGGTCAAAGGGTCCCCATATTGAAGAGTAGTTGACCTCCAGAAAGAATGTGGTATCTCTTTATTCAGAATATACTTGAATTAGGTATTCTTTGTTCACAGAAATCTAGGTAAACCTCAATACAGACTAAGCAAAGCATTTAAATGAACCAGAAAACAGAAAAAAAAAATAGAAAGATCTTCAATAAACACTCCACACATTGGTGCATTCTTATTTTCTTCTTCTCCAGCATAGCCTGGAGGAGAATTTCCCCCCTTCATATTCCCACATGTTAAATGTGGAAAATAGTGTGTCTGGGTAACCATGGACCTGGTAGCTCATGTCTGGTCACTTAAAGCTCTAGGCTCCCATTCTGCTGTAGCTTCATCTTTGGCATTCTGCCTAGTCTGGCTGACTTACCTCCTCGTAACTGTCAGCTTGTACAAAGACAAGCTGAGCCCCTGCACTGATTTGGCATTCCACCCTTGGCAACTCAACTGGCAGCCTGATTGTCTAGTCAGTCCTTAGCTCCTATTCTGGTCGGCTCAATGAATCAGGACTTCTTGCCATCCCTATTACATAATATGACTTTGACTTCCTCCTTTTAACAACCTCTTCTCTGTGACCACATCCCTTTGCCACCAGCACGTTGAACCCGGAGAATACGAAGTCTCTGCCCCTGCCATAAAGACCAACCTGTGGGGCCCAGGGCATCATGGGAAATGTAGTTTCTCATGGGTCAGGCTTATTCCCTTGTTCTTCAGCAAGTTTGGGTTTTCTCTTTTCTGACCCCTGTTACATCTACAAATGGCTCACTGAGATATTTCATCTTGGGACCTGAGAATACAATAATAATAGCTAGCACTTCATTGTGCTTTAGGTTTTGATAAGAGCTTTAGAAATATTTCATTTTATCTTCACAACAGCCTTGAGGGGCCAGTGTTATTATTATCTTCATTTTACAAATCAAGAAACTGATTCAGAGGTTAAATGACTTGCCTTGGGCCACACAATTTACTGTATCTAAGGCTAAATTAGGTCATCCTGACGCCTAATCCAGGACTTTAACCACCTAGCTAATTGTTTCTCCTTGGGCAATAGCAAGAAGTCAGTTCATTATTCAACAGCACAGAGGTTTAGTTTCTCTTAGTCCCCAAGATCACAAATTAGGAAAATAGATCTCCTTCCCTCTTATCAATTTTTCTCTCTCTACATTCTGAATTAGGAACATGGAGATGAAACTATATCCTTTGAAAACATTAAAGCTCTCTGCAGAAAAATTCTTAGTCATTTCACCTTTTTTTTTCCTTTGGCTGATCTGGTTCTGGCTAACGGCATTTATTTACAAGCTGCATCTAAGTTCTGACTGGTGAGCAATCACCTAAGCTTGTGATGGAAGGAAGCTATCGATCAAAGCTAACAACATTAACAAGTGCTTATCAGTTGCTTAAGGGTTTGGGGACATACAAGTACCAATAGTATTTGCTTACCAAATATGGGGGACACACATATATCATGAGAAGTTGTTTACAAAATTTGAGGGACACGTATTGTTGCCAAACTATAGCACACGAGTCCTTACCTTATTATAGAAAAACAACTTACATAACAACTACTTAGCCATTAAATAGAAGCTTTAAAAAATGGACTGCTTATCCTAAGTTAACATACTTAGTCCCACTATAAAGAAATAGTTGAATTTGGTATAATCAGTTATCCCCAGTTTCCTCCCACCTCTTACCATGCTAAAACAAAAGCATCAATTCAGGACACATTTAAAATTAGCTTATCTTTATCTATTAAACCATTATTTTTAAGGAATACAGATAACCAGTAAGTAAAATTTAAAATAGCAGAAAAACACTTAGTATGAACTATGCCATTATTGCATACATGATAAAATAAAAGAGAAACAGAGAGTGGATTAAATTCACTGTAGTTCCACCAGCTTCTCTAAGGAGCCATGATTCAGTCACTCTCTGCTGAATTCTCTTAGTAAGCTGAGCATCAATCCAGGAAAAGTTAAAGGCTTCAGCAGATATAAGGCTTACAGTTGATCTCCTAAAAATATCCTCCATCTACTGCTACTCCTGCTGTAGTAGAAAACTCTCCCTTTCAGTTCTGATCCCAAAACAGCTTCCTTTCTTCCCAAGCTGAGAATACAAGCAGCTTGCAGGGTCTTTAGTGACTTAGGATCCATCTCAGGGCAACCAGTTCAAATTTTGCCAAAATGACTATTATAATAGGGTAAGGGTGAGGGCTGATTGAATCACCCCATTCCAAGTGATGCTATAGAAAAATGCTATTGGTGCAGAACCAAGATTCAAACCCAGTTCCTCTGACTCCAGCTATAGCATTCTTTACACTTTACCAGATTCTTCCTTGCTTAATAGAAATAGAATCGGGGGCGGCTAGGTGGTGCAGTGAGTAGAGCACCAGCCCTGGAGTCAGGAGGACCTGAGTTCAAATCAGGCCTCAGATACTTACTAGCTGTGTGACTCTGGGCAAGTCACTTAACCCTATTTACTCATCTGACTCAGTTTATTTCATCTGTAAAATGAGCTGGAGAAGGAACTGGCAAACAATTACAATATATTTGCCAAGAAAACCCCAAATGGGGTCATGAAGAGTCTGGCATGACTGAAGTGACATAATAGCATACCCAGATATCTTTATCATGTGAGAACATGTTTGTTGAATTAATTGATAATAATTTGGTTAATAAAATTGGAAAGGAGTAGAATGTTTCCAGACGTTGGATGAAATAAAACGATACTACACAGGAAATAAGCTGGAATTAGGTGAGAAAGGGGCAGCTAGGTGGTTTGGTGGATAGAGCACTGGCCCTGGAGTCAGGAAGACCAAAGTTCAAATCCAGCCTCAGGTACTTGATACTTACTGGCTGTGTGACCTTGGACAAGTCACTTAACCCCAATTGTCTCACCAAAAAGAAAAAGAAATTAGGTGAGAAAATTCAATTGAATTTTCCTAATTGATCCTGTGGGACTTAAATTTCCTGATTAAGATCCTGTGGGATTTAAATTAGCAAACCAATAGCCAAATCACACTCCATCATTACAGTGGTAATCCAAGAAAGAACAGTTCTAGTCAAGTTGCTAAGAAGAAATTGCTTGGTGAGGGGCAGGGGCTTGGAGAGGGAGTAGAAGAGCCACTGTCTCCTCTCTTCTTTCCCCACTTTGCTCTGAGGAAGACTGTGAACTTCAAAGGTTGTGAAGATTTGGATTTATCAATATTCTAGCAGTGTTCTTGGAACAAAAGCGTTTCGCAAAGGTGCTTGCCTTGAGAGCTAAGGACAAATTAGACACACTAAGGAAAGGTAGTTCTAGGATTCAATAAGGATTCAGAAAGGTTATACCATGCTTTAAGAAGATCTCCATGATGCTTATAAGAAGGAGAGAAGGGAATTAGCCTTTATAAATCACCTAATATGTGCCAGGTGCTGTGTGAAATACTTTACAAATATTATCTCATTTGATCCTCACAATGGCCCAGAAAGGTAGACACTATTATTATTCCTTTTTTACAGCTAAGGAAACTGAGGCATATAGAGGTTAAGTGACTTGCCCACTGTCACATAGCTAGTAAGTATCTGAGGCCAGATTTGAACTTATATTTTCCTGAGCCCAGGCCCAGTATCTCATTTCCTTCACCACCTAGCTACATCTAAAGAAGGGATAAAAAGGATTTCCAATGATCAGGATCTGTGAATTTACCCTTTTGCCTCATTATCCCCTGGACTCTAAATGTATTTGTGGGAGGATATGTCATAGATATGGAGGGTATGGGGTATATTTTGTACCAACCGTTAGTACTATACCACTTTAGCAAGTACATGTCACTAAAAGCTAATTCAGTCTGGCTATATAATTGATATGAATTGTTAATCACACAGGGAAACACCTTGATGGGGGCTTGTGAGCAACTGCAATAGAAAACTACACTCAGATCCTTAGGGTTTATTAGAAACTGCCAGCATGAATGGAAGTTGGGATAGTAGCTGCAGAGCCTGTACTGCAATAAAATCAGAGATTCAGATATGAGAGGCACTTTAAAAGTCAGCTAATCCAGCCCCTTCATTTTACAGAAGAAGTTAAGTGGCTTGCTTGGGATCACACAGGTGGTTGTGGCAGAGCCAGGATTCAAACCCAGTTCCTCTGACTCCAGCTATAGCACTCTTTACACTTTACCAGACTCTTCCTTGCTTAATAGAAACAGGATCAGGGAGCAGCTAGGTGGTGCAGTGAGTAGAGCACCAGCCCTGGAGTCAGGAGGACCTGAGTTCAAATTCGGCCTCCATTTGACACATTTACTAGCTGTGTGATTTTGGGCAAGTCACTTAACCCCAGTTGCCCTGCCCCCCCCAAAAAAAAAACCCAAAAAAATTTTTAAAAAAAGAAATAGAATCAGAAGACCTGAGTTCAAATTCCCCCCCTGATGTTTACTATCTGTGTGACCTTGGGTAAGTCCCTAAATCCCCCTTGGCCTCTGTTTCCTCAGAGGAAATTCAGGGCTTGTGGTAGATAGCTTCTGAGGTCCCTTCCAACTCTGCATCTATGATCCTGGCTTAGAACAAACCACCATTTGAGTGTGACTCTATCCAGTAACAGAAATGATGACAGAATGAAGATGATGTTCAAACAGCCAATTTAAGCAGCAGCTATTTTCTCCAGCTCCTCCCTTCCTCATCTACTACTCCCAATTTCAGCTCCAAAATTGTATTTCTTCTGAAGTCTTGGATGACTCATTTTGCTTTCATGCTTCTCCTCCCTCATATCTGCAGTGGAAATAGGAATGCCTGTCTCTCACATTGATAAGATTGTAGGAAGAATTATTTGGTTATTAAAATTTCTTTAAGGCAAATATATTATGTAATTGTATTAATAGAAATATCCTGAAAATATTTCATAATAGACATCTATGAGACTTCTTATTTTGAGTGTCTTGTAGCTTTAAGAAACAGTCAATGCCGTAACTCTCACATCATCTGGAAAGGGGGGTGGGTGGTATAGCACAGGACACATTCAAATGTTGACTGACTAAAGGGGAGAAATCCAGGCAGAAACTGTGTCTGAAGTCAGTGAGTCAGGAATGACATTAGGAATATAATTCAGAGTCTTGAGTCCTTATTCTAACCACCAGTTCATTCCAGCATTTAAAAGGATCCTAATTAGATTCTTTCCTGTGGTAGTTGATGTAAAGGATTGAAAAACCTTCCCCTATCGATTAATTCTGCACATGAATGTATGTACAGTAGAAAATGGGAAAAGCAATAGAACTAAAACCAGATGATATGAGTTAAATTCTAGCTCACTAATTTATTAGCAAGATGATTCATCCAAATCACAGTCTGAGCCTGCTTCCTCACGTGTAGTTCAGGAAACTGAGGCAAAGAGAAGATCCATGATATGTCTTAGGTCCCTCAAGTGGCAGAGCTGAGATTTGAACCCAAGGAGTAGGATTATATAGAAGGGACTGCATAGGCCATGGACCCCAACCTCGTCATTTTAAGGATGAAGAAGCTGATTATAAATGACTTCTGACTCCAAATTCAGTATTCCTTCCCTTGCAACTTGGATCAAAGAGAAATAAATGTGGAAGATCTCCCCAGAATCTACATTCCTCCTGGGGACTTGGGGGTGGAGTGAGAAGAGCATTAATTTACAAAATAGCAGGCAGGTATTTATATGTGTTAAGATACACTAATGTCAGGTAAGACCAAGTCGAGATATCAGTATTAGTCATAAAATAGGTGCACACAGATCTGTGTTTTCAGACAAGTGGGGTGGGGAATCTATATTGATAGACTTGGGGTGGGGGAAGTGCAATCTGCTCAAACATTAAACTGAAAGGTGTCCTTTCAGTGTTAGGGACTCCTGGGAAAACTTCCTAGTCAGATTAGGATAAGGGGAAGGTTGTTAGGTGACTTCCAAGGAAGAGGTGATTGGAATTTTCCAAAACATACCTTTTTATAGGTAGGTAAAAGATGGGGAATGAAAGAAGAAACTAAAAGAGACACCTGGGAGGTTCCATGGAGGAGGTGAAGTGGGAACAGTGAATTTCTTGTAGTTGAAAGAGTTCCTTATTCACAAACAATTAAGCCTCCTAAACATTGCCATGGATTTGACACCAAATATTCTTTTTTGGGGGGGTTGATATTAAAACAAGGTGGGGCTATCTACTCAAGCTAAGTATTGAAGTATCCTTGTTAGATATGGCTGGACTTCCTCTACCATGTCCTGTCTCTTCATCCTGAAGCCTCACTCCAGCCCTTGAATTCACACACTAGAAGTATCCTCACCTCAGTGGCCTGTTCCTTTGATTGAATGGGGTTAACTGACATACACAGGGTCACATAGTTAGTAGTTTTTGTGGTCATATTTGAGTTTAGGTCTTCTTAACTCCAGGCCTAGTGCTTTATGCACTGAGCCACCTAGCTGCCACACACACGCGTGCGCACGCGCACACACACACACACACCCCTCCTTTTGTTAACTATTACATGACTGAGATTCCAAAATTCAACCTGAACTAAGAGGATATTGACCTGAGTCAGGACTACCCCTAACAGACATATATAGGCATATACAACATAAATGTTAATAGAAACAGAATCAGTGAGCAGCTAGGTGGTACAGTGAGTAGAGCACCAGCCCTGGAGTCAAGAGGACCTGAGTTCAAATCCGGCTTCCATTTGACACATTTACTAGCTGTGTGATTTTGGGCAAGTCACTTAACCCCAGTTGCCCTGCCCCCCAAAAAAATTTTTAAAAAAAGAAATAGAATCAGAAGACCTGAGTTCAAATAAATTCAAATATATACAAAATAGTTAATCCCAGTACTTGGAAGAAATCATGAGCGGGTTCATGCTAGAGATTGTATCTGAGTAACGTCTTTAAAAAAGGCTGGGGGGGGGGTGGGAGGAGGGGAGAAGAGGGAGAATTCTTTGAGTTGGAGATGAGGAGGGAGTGCATTCCAGGCTTGTGGAACCTTCCGGGCAAAAAGCACAAAAACAGGAAGATGGAGTGTTATGTGTGAGCCACAGAGAGAAGGCCAGTTTGGTTGAATGGCACAAGGCTGAAGGGAAGCTAATGTCCAATGATGGTGGCAAGATAGACTGGAGCCAGGTTGTGAAGTGCTTCCTAGAGTTAATAAGGAGCTACTAGAGTTGATTGAATGAAAGACACAGTCTAGTTCTAGCTCTGTCCAATGTTCTTTCCCCTGGGTTGTATGTTTTCCTTTAAGCAATACAGAGAAGCATCCTGATACCCACAATTTTTATCTCCTCCCTTCTCTTCTCACAAATCTCAGAAAATCAGTTTCCTCTTTGCCTTAGGAATGAATAACAACTCACATTCATATATTGCTTTGTGGCTTATAAAATGTTTTTTTTTCTCACAAACCTATGAAGCAGGTAGTACAGATGTACCAGGGGTAATGGCCAACAAGGACCCCTGCATATTTAGAGAGTGAGCACATATCCCTTCCTGGTGGGATTTACAGAGCATATGCATTATTCCCTGCCTGGTTTCAATCCATCTTGTGGAACTTTAGGGAGCTTTCTTCCAGCTATGAGTGATTGACATTCTACGAAGTTTTTTCATTGTCTTCAGAGCCAGAACTAAGTTACCATATTAAAAAAATTCATATGCTTTTCCCTAAGTCCTTTTTGTACTTCTCTTTTCCCTAGAGACTTCTGAGTGAGGAAGAACTGCTATGAGCCTTTAGATGAGAGTAGTTGCCGTATGTTCTTGAGCATATGGTGCCTTACTTCTGTTGTTTTTCTTCTCTAATCTTAGGTGAATGAGTATCTGGAAATAAAATAGACCAGGTTACAATCTTGCGGACTTGGAGAGATCACCTTAGCAAACAGAGCTGAAAGTATCAGCAGCTGAGTCAAATAGAGAGACACCCCTGAGGAGTAATCTGCTTGACCCAGCCCAGTAGTGGATTCATCTAGTATCCAAGACACCATCCTGAAAGGAGAAAGCCCATTGAAGCTAAGGAGACCCATGCCATGCCATGCCCAGAAATGAACTTGACAGGGACTCCATGAAGAGAGCAAAGGACCCTACAACCAAGAGGTACTCCACAGTCCCATCTGTTTCCTACATAGATGGTTCAGTAAGTTTGTGCTTCCAGTTTGAACCCCCTTTCTCTCTGGACCTTGTATGTGTGCAGGAAGAGAGTGCTCCCTCAGTTTGGGAGTGGGTGCTTTGTACTAGCCCCTTTAAGCTTGAGCCCACTCTCTGTAGGAACAGTGTTTAGAGAGGAGAACGGCACTCTTGTCTGGAGGGTGTTTTTATAACTTCTGTCCTTACTATACCTTCTTAGTAAACATTCTTCATAAAAGCTAATTGCTGTTAACTGGTTAATTGAAATTGGGCATATAAGGGGAAGAGTTCACGGCCAAACAAGTAAGAGGGGATCCCAGAAGGTAAAATGTGTTTCAGTTTCATATGTGTTGTGGCAGAACCGTCTCAAAGAATTCAGAGTGAGACCACATCTAATCCAAGTATAGGCATTTATTGGAATGAGGCCTCCAATAGGCTGAGTTCCAAGAGGAACCAGCAACTTAGTAAGACAAGACAAGCAATTTTATAGTGTAATGATGCTCATTACACAACAGATATTATGAATATTGAAAAGGCAGAAGGGGTTTGTTAAGGGATTAGGTGATGGTGGAGGGGTCCCAGCCTCCGTAGAATTGCTCATGTGATCACCCACAATGCATACAGGAGAACCCATTGTGGGGGCTTGTATATATGATAATGACATTATAATAAGCCCCTACCTCATGAGTTCACCATAAGGACAGCTTTTGCTATCACTGCACAGGTGCCTACTTGGGGAAAGTCCTGTCTATTGTTTTGGGGTCCACATCCTGCTTAGGCACCCTGGTGGTGCTGCTTTCTGATTGGCTGACTGTTGTGGTCCTGTCTGAGATTAGATGGATGTGGTGATGGTTGAGTGCATCAACACACCTGTTATTTCTGTGGGAAGTATGAGGTCTGGGAGTAGTGGTTAGCCAGAGGCAGTGGCTGGGATTCCGTCACATGGACATGCCACCTGCTGTTTCTATGAGAAATATGAGTTCATAGACACACATGTTGTGGTGAGTAGTGAGGCATATATGAGGAAGCTAGGATATTGAATGGGGGGGCACAGTGGCTAGGTAGGGGCAGTGGCAATATTGGGTCTGGGGGTCTGGGGTGTGGTTAAGCCAGATTGTGAGGTTAAATCAGGGCATGCCTGTTGTTCAGTGAGAACCATAAGGAAGTTAGAATATTGGGGCTGGGGGCAGCTTTATTAGGATTCCATCAAAATAGAATTATATAAAATTAGGAAATTAATTAAAATGTATAAGAATAAGAGCCATTCTCCAATAGATACGAGGATTCGAACAAGCAATTTTCAGAGGAAGAAATCCAAGCTATCAATAGTCATATGAAAAAATGTTCTAAATCACTAATAATTAGAGAAATACAAATTAATACAATTCCAAGTTTCCATATCATACCCATTAGATTGGTAAACTTAATAAAATGGGGAAATGACAAATGTTGGGGGGACCATTTGAAAACTAGAACATTAATGCACTGGTGGTGAAGCTGTGGACCGGTCCAACCATTCTGGAAAGCAATTTGGAACTATGCCCCAAAAGATATTAAACTGTGCATACCTTTTGACCAAGTGATACCACTGTCAGATCTATACCCCAAAGAGATCAAAGAAGGAAGAAAAGGACCCATATGTACAAAAATATTTATAGTAGGTTTTTTTGTGGAAGCAAAGAATTGGAAGCTGAAGGAGGTGTCCATCAATTGGGGAATGGTTGAACAAGTTAAGGTACATGAATGTGGTGGAATAATACACACACACACACACACACGCACACACCTGTGCTGTAAGAAATGATTATGAGGATGATTTCGGAGAAATCTGGGAAGACTTGTAAGATCTGATGCAAAGTGAAATGAGCAAACCAGGAAAACAATCTATACATTAACAACAATATAATAAACACAAATAAGTTTGAAAATCATAGAAATGCTGATCAGTGCAATGACCAACCATGATTCCAGAGGACGCATGATGAAACATGCTATCCATCTCCTGACAGAGGTGATAGAATCACATTTCTTGTCTTCTTAGTGAGTGAGAGAGGGGCAGGAGGGAGGGAGAGAATTCAGAACTCTAGATTTAAAATAATGTTAATAATAAATAAATAATAATTTTGGGAAAAGTTTAAAAAAAAGAAGTGATGGACTTAGGTAACAGTTTGAGATGTATATTTTTTGGACAAGGCCGATGCGGGAATTTGCTTTGCTAGACTACGTGTTTGTAACAGGGAGGCTATTTTTCTTTCTTTCTTAATGTGTGGAGGGAGAAGAGGAGGAAGTGGGATGAAGAGTAAAAAATTTCATTGATTGAAAAAAATAAATTTTAATTTAAAAAAGTATAAAAAAAAAGAAATGGCAGTCTGTGGGGACGGTGGGAGAGGAAGCACACTGGATATTCCAATTCTGTTGGAAGCCACAGCCCTTCAGGATTATTGCTGGTTGTCAGTCACCCTCTGGGGCTCATCCTACCAGGATGAGTGGGGTTTAGGGAGATACCTTAGAGGTTGCTGAGTACAACTCCATCATTTTAAAGATGAGGTAACTGAGGCATAGAGATGTTAAGTGACTTTTCTAGGGTCATACAGTAAGTGCTTGAGGCAGCACATGGATACAGGTTTTCCTGATTCCAAGTCTAGTGCCCTGTCCATTATCCATTCTGCCTCTTAACTTAGGACTTCTGACTCCAAATCCAGTCTGCCTCTTAAGTAATACTTGTATGTTTGTTTTTTAAATAGATTTTTTATTGATTTTTTTTGTTTCTTATATCACCATAACATTGCATGTATCTTCCCTCTCCCTTCTTGAGAGCAATCTCATATGACAGTATTTTTTTTAGAGAGAAAAAAGTCAGCACAAGTGATTGATATATTGGAAAAGTCTGAAAATGTGTGCAGTGTGTAATACTTGTGGACTGCCCACCTGGATGAAGGTGTAGGTTGGGAGTATATATGTGTGTGAATATTTATATGTTTGTGTGTGTATATATTTGTGTATATATATTTATATATATAGTATATATAATTGTAAAGTCTGAGTATGGCAGCAACTACTGTCTCAGTGAGATTCGGCTAGAGTAAACAAATTTTCCTTGGGCCTTCCTCCTTGGACCATTGTGGCAGGCCAAGTTGGTATCCTAAGGGTTCTCTGATGTATTAATGATGGCCATTCCAGAAGAATAGAGGAAAACTGTCATCACATGATCTCAAGTAGATGTCTGGTTTTCTCTGACACCAGTCAGAAATAATTAAGGACATTCTTAATAATACACACACACACACACACACACAAATGCAGAGCGTTCCTAAAGTCTGGACACATAGGCAAAAATGCATATTTTCAATAAATGAAATGAATGAAATTTTCAACAGCATTTTATTTAACTGAAATATTAACAAATAACATCTTCAATATGATTTCCAACATTTGTGATGCAAAGGTTGATGTGTTTTGCAAGATTCACGTGAACTTGATGCAATAACTCCACATTGCCATCCATTTTAGCACATTCACTCTTTATGTGTTCAATCAGGTGTGTTGCATCTGTGATTTTCATTGAGTCCATCTTCTCCTTTAGCATACCCCAGAAAAAGAAGTCAAGGGGCCTAATATTCGAAATATTTCAAAATATGCATTTTTTTCCTATGTGTCCAGACTTTAGGGACACCCTGTATGTATGTATGTGTGTGTGTGTATGTGTGTATATACACACACATACACACACTATATAATATAATATAGTACAAATATTTTATACAGCATCATAGTATATATATTGTATAGTAACATATAGTATTTTGTATATTACATAGTATATGTAATATAGTGTGTATGTATGTGTATATATATATATATAAAATTCAATTCAATACAACAAACATTCATTAAACAGTTCACCGTGCTACATGCTGGGAATATCAAGGATAAACAAAGATAAAACAAGACATCCTAATTCTTAAGCTTTTTTTGGAGAGGAAAGGGGAGGATGGAAGAAAGGCTCTATACCTTTGATTTTAGCCATGATCGTGGAAACTCCTTACATTCAGCAAGTATTTATTAAGGACTTTGGGCCAGGTACTAGGCTAGGCTTTGGAACAGAGAAACAAAAACAAAGGAGTTCTTAACATCAAGAAATTTGCGTTCTACTTGGGAGGCTGGGGAGGAGGGAAAAGTATGTTCGTATAACTAAATACAAATCTTTTTGAGAGAGAGGACACTAGTTATTAGTGGGAGGAGTCAGTAAAAGTCCTTTTGCATTGGTTAGAATTTTATAGGAACACTGCAGCCAAAGGCATAGAAGGGATAGGGATGGAATAGCATGTCTGTAATTCTCTGTAAATTATAATGTTGAGGAGTTGCCTGGGTCACGGAGAAGTTAAATGACTTGCCCATGGTCACACAGCTAGTATGTGTCAAAGGCAGGATTTGAATACAGGTCTTTCTGACTTCAGTGAAAGTTCTACATTGATAATAATTCACATGCATATAGCACAAAGTACTTTCTTTACAAGAACCCTCTGAAATAGATAATAAAAATATGGTTATTCCCATTTTTCAGATAAAGTCACTAAGATTCAAGGAGGTTAAGTGATTTGCTCAAGGCCTCTTAATATTAAAATCTGGAATTCAAACCCAGATCTTTTGACTACAAGTCGATTGCTCATTTCACCGTAAAATACGAGGTAAGAAAACTATATAAATAACTGTTATAAAATAATAACATTATAAGCAAGTAGGAGAGAAGAGAGCAGAAGCAGGAGAACAATTCATACAAGAACATCATAAGATGAATGATGTTGCAAGTCTTAAGAACCCCGATCAATGCATTGACCAACCACCATTTCAGAGGATCAATGATGAAGAGTACTGCCCACCTCCTGACAGAGAGGTGACAGACTCAATTTACAGAATGAGACACATACTTTTAGCCATGGACAATGTGAGAATTTGTTTTGCTTCACTGCATATTTGATACAAGGGTTTCTGTCCCCTGCCCAATGGGAAGGAGAGAAAACATTTTTTTTATGAATTGAAAATTTAGAAAAAAAAATAAGAGAAGTTCATATGGAATGGTACAAAAGATGTGAAACAGAAAAGATTATAGATCACAGCAGGGAGGGCCAAGGAACATTTCACGGAGAAGATAACACCTGACCCAGGCCTTGAAGGAATGGAAGGATTTCAATAGACGTTCCAGACATGGAAGACAAGAACGAGCAAAAGGCATAAAAATGGAAAATGGCAGAAGGAGTTTAGGGAATTACAAATACTCCAGTATGGCTGAAAGAGAAACAGTATTCCTGGAAAGGTAGGTTCAAGCTAGATGTGAAAGCCTCATATGTAAAGCTAAGAATCTATATTTTATTTGATAAACAAGAGGAAGACAATTGAGTGTGGGATAAGGAAGATCAGTCTGACAGCTGTGTGGAGGATGGCTTGGAGAGAGGAGGAAAACAGGGAAACTGGAAAGGAGATTAAAACCAGGTGAAAGATGAAGTTAAGGTAGTAGTTACAGTGTGAGTGGGAGGTGATGGATGTGAGAGAATCAAAGATGACTTCAAGGTTTTGACCCTTGGTGCCTAGGAGAATGATATCAACAGAAATGGAAAATTAGAGGGAAAGATAGGTTTTGGAGAAGAATAATGAGGTCATTATTGGGACATGTTCAGTTTGAGGTGATAGCAGGTGTCCAGCAGAGAAATGGGAATGGGATAGTGTAGTTTGGGGGAGGAGATGTGTGTATTTATTTACATACACATATACCTACGTACAAACATGTATGTTGTTTTTGTTGTTCTTTGGGCATGTCTGATGCTTTGGGGTTTTCTTGGCAGAGATACTAGAGCATTTTGCCATTTCCTTTCCCCACTCATTTTACAAATGAGGAAACTAAGGTAAATAGGGTTTAGTGACTTGCCCAGAACCACACAGCTATCTGAGGTCAGATTTGAACTGCCTGGCACTCTATCCACTGTGCCACCTAGTTGCATGTGTATACGAACACGTGTATACATATACACCTATACATCTGTATGTATATGTCTCTGTGTGTGTGTACATGTGCCAGGCCATGCATAAACACATGTATGCATATACATTTCTGTGTATATGCTCACATATAAAGACAGAAAAGATAGAGTTTGGGGAGGAGAGACGTGTATGTATGTGTATATATAGTGTGTGTATATGTGTATATACACACATATATATCTTCTCTCCTCAACTATGCTATCCCACTTCCATATATACACACACATACACACATAACCTAGCACATGCACACATGTAGAGATACACATGAACATATATATATGTCCATGTGTCATACATGCATGGATGTGACAATTAAATTTGTAAGAATAGACAAGATTATCAGATGAGACAGTAGAGAAAGACAAGAAAATGCTAGGATGAAGCCATGATCAGGACCACTGACGTTTAGTGGGTGGCAAGTAAAACAGGAGCTGGGAAGGCGGCAATAGCAGAACAATTAGGGTAGGGGGTCATGACAAATACAAAGGAAGTAAGAGTATCAAGGAAGAAGATTTAATCATTGGAGAATGACTAAACAAATAGTGATACATAAATATAAAGAAATATTACTGCTCCATAAGAAACTATGGAATTCAGAAAAATATGGGAACACTTAAATGAACAGATGAAAAGTGAAGTAAGGAGAACCTAGGTAACAATATATACAAAGACTCCAACAATGTAAATGGAAAGAACAACCAAAAAATCCCTTTAAAACTGTGCAATTAGAATGAACAACATTGTCCCTGAGTATGAAAAAATGTGCCTCCCTCTCTTTATTGCAGAAGTGGGGGATTATGGGTGTGAAATATTGCATATACTGTCAGATTCAGCTGATGTGTTGGTTAGTTTTGCTGAACCGTATTTTTTTGATTACAGGGGATAGTTCACTGAGTAGGGGAAGGATATAATAGGAAATGAGTAGATGACATAACAATAAAAAATATCAATAAAATTACAAATCAAAAATGAGGTGCTAATTAATGTCATTAAATGATGCAGAAAGATCAAGGGAAAGGAGAATTGAAAAAAAGTCTTTGGTCATAAGGAAGTTGTTAGTGACTTTGGAAAGGAGTAATTTCAGAACAGTGAAGAGGCAAGTCAGACTGCAAGGGAATAGCTCCACTTAAAGATAATTTAGGAAATATTTAAAGAGATTCCTGCTTTTTGCCCAATTTCCCAGCTGGATTTGATTGGGGAAGGAGAATTTAGTGGCTCAGCCCTGCAGCTAATATTTCAAGTATTTGAACCAGAGTGTGAAATACCAGAAATGCTTCCTACCCTTAAAGATCTTAAAGTCAGTGTCTAATTTTTTCTTTAAAGGAAAGAGATGGTGTGGCACCTGTTTTATTCCATGTGGTTATAATAATCTATTGTGAGGCCTGGTATTTAAAGTGAATGTAAATTATGGGGCTGCATAACTACTGACATTGGTGCAGTCTAGAAGTTGTACTGAAAAGGCCCCTATTGCTACAGTACTTGGGGGACCCAAGACTTTGTTAATGAAGCGACATGTGTATCCTCCACAAGTTCATATAGTGACAGTTTTGTGAGTTATTGTGTACCTTCCTCCTCCTTCCCCTCAATCCATCACACCCAGTAGTAAACTCTATCTGGTGATTCGCTGAGCTTCACTCGGCCGTGTTAACCAAAAGTTACAATTCCATAAGACATGAGTAGTAACTGGATTTATTACAAAAGAAAGGGATATGCAAGTGGGAACTCCTTATACCAAATGCAAAGGAGCCTGCAACATAGGCAGAGCCTTGGGTATGAATATGTTACAGAAAGAGCTTAAGGTTGCAGGAGGAGAAGGAGGGGTAATGGGGGAAATTCCTTAGAGTGGAGTAATGAGAAAAGTGAAGCAAGGCTGAGGCCCCTCCTGGGAACTGCTAGACCATGAAGGTAAGGTGTTTTTGCTTATTTGAAAAGTCCCAGCTACACAAATGGTTTATCAGTCCAGGTTAGGCTGGCCAGAGCCAGGCTTGTAGCTGACTTGGCTTTCAAGGGCTCTGAGAGTATAATAAAGTTCAGTTGTGAAAGATCACTGTTATGTTAGTTCAGGGGGGTTTATCTCTGGAAAATAGGGCAATTTAAGAAAACAAGTTCAATGGGCCCCTTCACATCTTGCGGGGCCTGTTTATAGAAGATAGACAAATAGTTTGTCACTGGAAGCTTCTAGATACCTTTTTGGGTTAGTAGGTCCTACCGGGCAGCTAGGTGGCACAGTGGATAGAGTGCCAGACCAGGAGTCAGGAAGTCCTGAGTTCAAATATGGCCTAAAACACTTGCTAGCTCTATGTCCCTAGACAAGTCACTTAACCCTGTTATCCTCAGTTTCCTCACCTGTAAAATTGAGCTAAAGAAGGAAATGGCAAACCACTCTAGTATCTTTGCCAAGAAAACCTCAAATGGAGTCACAAAGAGCTGCGTATGACTGAAAATGACTGAGTAATAATAGGGCCTCTACAATTTGCATTGCTTTAGCGTAGCTTTGGAGAACCTAGAGTCAGTTTCATAGTAAAATGATGCATATATACCTAGGGTGAGCCCCTCGACATTTATTTCGCTTATATTATGCATATATGTATAACCTGAGGTTAAAAGCCCATTGGTGTAGGACTCTCCCCTCAATGGTGGAGACCAATGCCCCACATATGCCTGAGAGGCAGGGCAGATTTGGTGGGATGGGGTGAGAGGAAAACGTCTCTTCAGGCTCTTTGGGTTCTGCTGTCACTTTGAGAGTGAAGATGGAAGATATCAACTCTACTGCAGGTTGCTAGAGAAAAAGACCCTGGAAATAATCCAACATGAGAGGAGAGCAATTTCCATAACGTCCTTGTCCCAATCTTGCTTCTCTAGAGACTTTGGGAGACTTCTATTGGGTGAGATCTAGGACACATATTCATTCTTCCTCCCTGCCCCCCCCCCCCAATCTCTTTCTCTTTGTCTTCCTCTGAGTCCCTTCACTCTGTATTGTCTGATATATTCTCCTTTTTGTATTCTCTGATTTCTGTTTTGCTATTGATTTGGATAAATGGATTTCTTTGCTAATTACTATGCATTCATTGTGGAACTGATATTTAATGGGAAAGGGGTAAAGTCTTGCATATAAACCTTGGGCCTTCCTTTTCTCAATAAATAGTGATCAGAAATTTAGTTTGAACTTGAAAACCACATCCTCTAGATTACTAATACTTAAGGGAACAGATAGCTATAATCCCAACCTAGTATCCTCTCTCCTAGGGAGAGAAGAATGGCCAAGCTTCTGTCCCCAACCTCCTGCTTCCCTTCCTGGAAGGAATTATAGTCTCCTATGGAGAAGAGGGGTGAGAGAAGAGGCTAGGGATATTGATTCTGCTTTCCTTCCAGATACTCATTGACTTTCCAGGCCACGTGGGAGATAGCCTTCACTATACACATATACATGTATACATACATATGTGTGTATGTACATACCATGTTTCCCCCAATAGAGGCAATTAGATGCTATAATGGATAAAGTGCTAGACATAGGGTCAGAAAGATCTGAATTCAAATTCTGCTTCAGTCTCTTACTAGGTTTGTGATGCTGGCCAACTCAACTTAACTTCTCTGGGCCTCACTTTCCTCACCTGTAAAATGAGGGGTTTTAGACTTGACTTCTAAGGTCCTTTTCCATTTTAAATCTATGATCCTTTGTATACAGAATGCTTGGGTTAATTTTTGTCTTTGTATCTCCAGTGCCTAGCACAGTGCCAGGAACATGGCAGGTGCTTAATAATGTTTGCTTACTTGAACCTGCTAATATTCCAAGTCATTACAAGTCACTTAATCCTGATGAATCAACAAGCATTTATTTAGTAAGTGTCTGCTATCGTGGCAAGCTCTATGGTATGGTGTAGGGATACAAAGCCAAAGTGATTCAGTTTCTGCCCTCAAAGAGCCCCCATTCCAAAGAATAGTACACTTGTGATTATCAAAATCTGTGTAGTATTTATATTAATGTGCAACTTAAATTATTTTCACCACTATTATAATGTAGGTTTTGGAATTTCAGAACAATTTTTTCTTTTCTTTGTAGCCATCATAAAAAAACTAAGGAAAACTGGCCTTTTAGACATGTATAATATGGAATGAATTTTAGTTTTTTTAAAAAAATATTTATCTGCAGAAATCTTCCTACTCATATATGGTGCTCATTTTTTTTTTTGAGGAGATCTGGTTTTATCAGGAAAGTAGGTAAACTTAATTGAAACTTAGAAATGTTTTCAGACATTTGGCTGACTATATGTGGTATAAAATTGGCTGGGCTTTCTCCTGAAAAGAAGAAAAACCAAACAACACCCCTTAAGACCAACAGTGATGAGGTTTCCTTTTTACTGCTAATTAGCTAAGGAGCAGCCAGTGCCGGGACTCAAAGCCAAGGAAATTAATGACAATAATTGCTTTGCGAGTTTGGAATCTTTATCTAGGGCAAGGGTGGGGAACCTTTGGCCCAGAGGCCACATGTGGCCCTCTAGGTCCTCAAGTGCAGCCTTTCTAGCGAGTTCAAATTTTACAGAACAAATCGTTTTATGAAGGGGATATGTTCTGTGGAGTTTGAATTCAGTTAAAGGGCCACACCCGAGGACCTAGAGGGCCACATATGGCTTCATGGCTACAGGTTCCTCACCCTGGTAGGGTGCTGAATGGGAAATATGTGAATCAGTTCCTGGCCTGAATGCAGACTCAGAAGGAAGATGCAGTTAACCTTACTAGCACACTCATCACCACCAACAACAGAGGACTTTTGACTTGTAAGTAGCCTTAAACATCACTTGCTTAGTCTTCAAATATTAAATACCTACGTATAGTGTCTTGATTCTGGAGAAGGTATAAAATTTATATGTGACAATGGTCTCAGTCTTCATTGAGTTCACAGTTAATAGGAGTCCATCTAACTTCTCAGTTGACAGATGAGGCAACTGAGGCTGAAGGTGGGGTAAAGTGACTTGCCCAAGATCATCTTGGAAAGATATGGCCTGCCTGCTCTTTGCCACTTCAATTCTTTGATGAAGGTCTGAAAGAGTTTGGTTACTTGTTTACATCAATGATTGTCAGACTTTCAAAGTTAAAGTTTGTTATTACTTATCTTATGAAAACTGCAGTGAAAAGTCTGTGTTTTTAGTAAGACCTTTAAAAAAAAGATTGACTTCAATTTGTGCATTAAACAACTAAGATTTGATGTTAGTTCTTATTTTCTTTTTCTGGCCACAGAATATTAACTTTGCTTGAATGAGGTAAACTATGGTCCTCCGAGTTAGTGCTTGGGCAGGGTTCATTGAAGTAGGTGTGAAAAAAACCCTCACATCTGCTATCTACTGCCAACTTTTTCTAGGATTATAGGCTAGTAGGGTCTTAAATTGAAAGGGACCTTAGGGATCACAGAATCCAAGAATTAAATCCCACTTTCTCCAGAAGGCTTTTCGTGATTCCTCATAATTCTAGCGGCTTTCCTCTGCTAATCGTCTTCATTTAATCCTGTATGTAGTTTGTACATAGTTGTTTGCATGTTGTCTCCCTATTAAACTGTTAGCTGCTGAAGCGCAGAGACTGCCTTTTACCTTTCTTTGCATCCCCAGCATTTAGCACTGGCATATAGTAGGTGCTTAATAAATGTTTATTTATTGACTGACCAAAAAACCTACCTTTTTGGTATATTATGAAACCCTATGACAGTCTGGTGAAGCCTATGGAGCCCTCCTTGGAATAATTTAAAAAAAATCATTGTTGTTGTTCAGTCATGTCTTATTCTCCATGACTCTATTTGGGGTTTTCTTGGCAAAGATATTAAAATCGTTTGCTGTTTCCTTCTCCAGCTCATTTCCAGATGAGGAAACTGAGACTAACAGGGTTAAGTGACTAGTAAACCTCCAAAGGAGGATTTGAACTCTGGAAGATGAAGTCTTCCTGACTCTAGGCCCAGCACTCTCTATACTGAGCCACCTAGCAGCCCTCTCACAATTTTACTGATGATAAAAAGGGCCTGTCATAATCTAACTACAAATTAATGATACATGCATAGTAAAAAATCAAAGCAAAAATAATTTTGATTGCTATCTTTTTTATATCACCTTCATTTAAAAAAAATTAAGAAAAAAAAGTTAAGCAAAACTAACATATTCACCAAATTTAATATTATAGGCAGTTCCTTCCCCATCTACTTCTGCAAAGAAGCAAGGGAGGTTGTTTTCTAATATTTCTTCTTTTGAGTCAAGATTAGTTATTTAATTCAGTTTAATTTTTGCAAAAAATCATTTGTGATAGTCAAGTGGCTTACTAGGGTGATATAATGGCAAAGATCAGTGGATATCCCCAAAGAGATTCAAGAAAAAGGAAAAGAACCCATATGTGGAAAAAATATTTATAGCAGCTATTTTTGTAGTGATGGAGAACTGACCACCAGTTGGGGAATGGCTGAGCACGTTATGATATATGAATGTAATGGAATAAGGTTGCACATAAGAAATGATGAGACAGTTTCAGAGAAACTTGGAAAGGCTAGTATGCTGACTGAAGTGAGTATAATCAGGTAGGCATTTATATAATAACAACTGTACAGATAACTTTGAAAGATAAGAATTTTGATTCATGCAATTCCCCACCATGATTCTAGAGGTCTGATGAACTATATTGCCCACCTACTGACTAAGAGGCGATGGATTCAAGCTGCAGAATGAGTTATACTTTTTTTTGGACATGGTCAATGTGGCAGTTTGTTTTGCAAGATGATGTATATTTATAACAAGGGTTTTGTTTTTCATTTTTCTTTTTTAATGGGTAGGTGAGAGAGAAAATAAATACCTGTCATTTGAAAAAATAGAAAAGAAAGACTTTACATGAAGTACATTCATTATTAAGAATGTATTGCAATTTATCAAGTTTACTATGTTTCTTCCAAATATTTCTTTGGAACTAGTTATAACTTTAACAATAATGACTTTATTATAAATAAATACTAATTTTATACTAATTTATTATAAATAAATGATAATTTAATAATAAAATAATAGCTAACATGACTTACTATGGGCCAGGCACTGTGATAAACGCTTAACAAATATCTCGTTTGACCCTCACAATATATTCTTTATTTTATAGTTGGGGAAACTGAGGCAAACAAAGGTTAATTTATTTGCCTAGGGTCATACAGCTGCTAAGTATCTGAGGTCAAATTTGAACTCAGGCCTTCCTGACTCCAGGCCGAGTGCTCCACTTAGTTGCCTACTGCTAATATGATTTGGATCATTGCCTAAATTCTTTGCTTCACTTTGCATATACTGATATTTATTGTTGTCACATCCAGGTATCACATCTCCCAAACATCCTTAGTCCTTTCATAGCTTTTGCCCACTGAGCCTTGGACTTGTCAAGAAATGCCATTTGGAGTCTTCTGAACACCTTCCTGGGGCCCGCTAGGTGGTGCGATAGAGCACCCAGCCTGGAATCAAGATGGACTTGAGTTCAAATTTAACCTCAGATATGTACCATCTGTATGACCCTGGGCAAGTCACTTAATCCAGTTTTCCTCAGTTTCCTCATCTGTAAAATGGGCTGCAGAAGGAAACGGCAAACAACTCTAGTATCTTTGCCAGGAAAATCCCAAATGGGGCCACAAAGAGTCTGACACAACTGAACCACAACAGGGAATACCTTCCTGTTACCCTCATAGGCATAGAGTATTTTAAAAATTGAGAGATGTTTCTGGAGTGCTATTTAATTCCTTGGAGGAAAGAATAACTATGAGCAAAACTAACATTTCTAACCTCAAAAGACCAGTGAAACAGACAGGCTTGTAAAAGCTTAAACAGTCATTTCTTTTCTTTTTTTTTTTTTGGTGGGATGAAGGCAGGGCAATGGGGGTTAAGTGACTTGCCCAAGGTCACATAGCTAATAAGTATGTCAAGTGTCTGAGGTCACATTTGAACTCAGGTCCTCTTGACTCCAGGGCTGGTGCTCTACTCACTGTGCCACCTAGCTGCCCCTTAGTTGTCATTTCTTCACCTCTCCACCTCAGTTTCCTGACTTGTAAATTGAGAAGATTGGATTAGATGGTCTCTGTGAGGTCCCTTCCAATGCTAAAGTTATGCTCTCAATTGCTCTGTTCCCTTACTTCCATCTGGGATTACAACGAACTGGCATATCATGAGCTAAGTTTAAAGTCCTGAAATAAAAAAAAATCAGCAAGGACATACCCATTCTTAATTAACTGCAAAGCAAACATACAGCAAGCAGAGAACTCAACCCTGGTCTATTCTCAACCTTGCAGGTTAGGGGTTATTTGGGTAACAATTACACATAGTAATTTCCTTAAACCTACAAGACCACCTGTATGGAACTAGTAAAAATGATTCTCTTCAGGCAGCAAGGTAAAGAAAACAGTGGAGACAGAAACAATTTCCTCCAGGTTAGGTAGGGTAACTTTAAGACTGGAACAAGCCTGAGAGGCAAGGTCACCACCCCTTACAAATCCAAAAAAAGAAACCCACCCAAAGATGAAATCAACACAACATTTGAATTTCCTGCCTTTTTTCAAGGTTGATTCATGGTCATGGTTACTGTTTGCATCAAGCTTCCACATGCCCCTCCTTTCCCCACCCCACTTCTACACTGCAGAAAGAAGCAAATCTTTTGTGGTAACTCTTAAATAAACTTCCAGTATTAACTGTTTATATACATACGTATGTATAATTATCTATCTAATCTCCATTAAGGTCACAGAAAAGTGAACGACTATGGGCCTGGCAAAAATATTTACTCTTGAACTAATGAGGGAATAGTAATTGAAGGGCTGCAATTAAGCATTCTGTACTCACTGTATTCCTGCTATCAAACAAATTTGGACTGGTACAAAGACTATAGAGAGGCTAGCTGGCACATTGGATAGAGTGCTGGCCCTGGATCCTGGAGGACCTCAGTTCAAATTCAGCCTCAGACACTTAATAGCTATGTGACCCTGGGCAAGTCACTTAATGTTTGCCTCATTTTCCCTATCTGTAAAATGGGGATAATAGTAGCTCCTACCTCCCAGGGGTTGTAGGGAGGGTCAAATAAAATGTCTGCAAAGTGATTAGCATAGAGTGCCTGCTCTTTAAGTAAGCACTACGTGAATGTTAGCTATTATCTTTAATTTCTTATGGCATAATTGTATTTTATTACATTCATATACTGTGACTTGATTGACCAATTGACCAATATAACTTGTAGATGTGGGCACTGAGGGCCAGAGGAGGGGGAAGTTCTTTGTTCACTTTCACACAGCTAGTAGAGGCAGAATCAGGACTGGTAAAATCTCCCTCCTTAACTGCTGGTCTAGTGTTCCCCCCAGATACCTTGATGGTCACGTCAACATACAAAATTATTTCTTAGGTGTCTATTATGTACACGCTTCTGGGGATACAAGAACGAATGATAAACACTTCTTGTCCTTAAGGACCTTACATCCAGCTTGCTAAAGGGTATTCTGGTTGACTTAGAAACGTTTGCTGGGGGCGGAGGTGGGCTCCTTGTAACATTTCCCAACATTTGCCTGCATGAAGTTGAAAGCAGCTTTTTACAATTTTAGAATTCTCAGTATTTTATATTTTGCTCCCAACATGTAACAGAGCATGGGACTTGGTGAGTTCTGGCTCTGCCATTTAATGTGATTAAGGAGCATAACCTCTCCGGGCCTGCGTTTGCTCCTCGGTAACGTTTGATTGTCACAGCATCATCATTCTGATTCTGCGTGGGATGTTTCCGTGTCTCCCCCGGGCTCTCCCCGTGCAAGGCACCAAATTTGGCAATGAGAGCTTCGGGTCAAAGGTCAAGGGCACAGCCAAAGCCTTAACTTCAACCAAGGCTTGAATGCGTTGGAGGTCTCAGCGGCCTCTCGTTCCCACTGAGGCCACCGAGGTGACGCCGATTCTGCCTAAACAGGAAAGGAAGGAAGGTTAATGTCACCCTTCCGAGGCTGAAGCAGTGAAAAAGAGGCGCCTTCGGGGCCTGGTAATAAATCTTTAAAGCAGGTAGGCAGGCAGGCAGGCAGGCAGGCGTCTGTATCTGGAGTCTTCGCAAAGCGCATGGGAGGTCAACTAAATTCTCCCGCGC
Source organism: Trichosurus vulpecula (assembly GCF_011100635.1). Taxonomy (NCBI): domain Eukaryota; kingdom Metazoa; phylum Chordata; class Mammalia; order Diprotodontia; family Phalangeridae; genus Trichosurus; species Trichosurus vulpecula. Next base: position 51,365,996 of record NC_050575.1, read on the forward strand.
AGGTTGGGGGTGGGGTACGGCACCTTCCCGGGGGCAGGGCCGGAGCCCGAGGATCCAGGACGAAGTTCCAACCTTGCAGCACCCCCATGGGGCTCCCCTGCAGCACCCGGCTCCTTTGCATGAGGAGAGAGCAAAGGCGGACACACAGCTCGGTGCGTGGGCAAAAAAGGACTCCGGCTCCGACCACGCCCCTCCCTCCTCTTCCTCCTAGCTCCTTCCACTCCTCCAGGACCCCTCCTCTCTCCTTTCTCCTCCCCGGGCTCCGGCCACTCCCGGCGAGCCGGCCGCTGATTGGGCCCCACGCGCGGAAGGGCTTCCCGGCGCTGGGCAGGGAACCCCCTCCTCCGCGCCCTCCCTGCGCGCCCATGGGCCGGGCGGTCGCGAGTCCCCTGATTGGCCCTGGCGGGATGAGATCATGGCTAGCAGGTTCGGGAGGCTCAGACCGCGGCGGCGGCGGCGGCGGCAGCAGCGGCGGCGGTAGCTGGGAGAGGGCGCTCCACGCAGCGGCGCATTGAATGGGGAAGCGAAGGCGGCAGACCTGTGCTGGGCTGCTCCGGGTCTGCCCGTCGCTTTGCAGTGTGCACCGCTCGCCATGAGGAGTGCCCAACAGCTCGCCTGCTCTTCTTGCTCCCGGCCGCTCCTGCTCCGGGTGTTCTGAACCTGCGGCCGATGCGGATCGCGGGGGACCCCAAAATCTGCTCTTCGCTCCCAGCCGGCTCCCGGGCTCCTGCCCGCCCCCTGTGAAGAGCCGGAGCCCCACCTGTGGAGGAGGTGGCGCAGGGCGCACCCTCGCGGGGACCCGGCTCCGCTGGACTTGCGAACGAAACGGGAACGTTTTGCATTTTTTTTTTTTTAGGGTAGAGGTGCCGGGAGCTAGTGCAGGGGTTCGGGGCACGCAGAAGGAGGAGAGGGAGGGAAGTCTTTGGGCTAGTCTGTCCTCGGGGAGAGGTTTCCTCCCCCAAGCTTGGGGGAGATTATGGGACTCCCAGCCCTGGAGTTCAGCGACTGCTGCCTGGACAGCCCGCAATTCCGAGACACGCTCAAGTCTCACGAAGCCGAGCTGGATAAGACCAACAAGTTCATTAAAGAGCTCATCAAGGATGGGAAATCCCTCATCTCGGCGCTCAAGAGTAAGTGCTGGGAAGCGTGCGTCTTATCTGGCCCTAGCTGGGCTGGGGGGAGCCGGGGAGGGGTGCGAGCTCCAGCGGGGCGAGGGCGGGGGGCTTCTTGGGGACGGGCTGTGGGAATGTGATGCCGTCGGGGCATCTTCTCGGAGACTTTTATCGCCTCAATTGCCCTGGGTTTTTTTATTTTATCCCCCCCTCCCCTTTGCGGGCACTGATTGACAGACCACTATGCGGAAAGGTTATTGTAATGAGGCAGGAAGCAGGAAAAAATGGAGCGAGCTGGCAACAATTAGATGAGGTAAGGGGAGGACCCATCGGTGGAACGGAGGCTCGCATTCCGGGTTGTCGTGATGTTTACCAACAGTTCTGCTGCAGTTTAGAAACACTAGCGCCGGGCGGTAAATATTGCCCCTGTGGGTGGCTGTGTGTGGCGCACAGGTGTTAGAGGAAGATCTGCGGAGCCAGATAAGGAATGCAGAAGCCTCCGGTACAATGCAGCCCTTCAGGGGAGCTGGAAAGCGATACCTCTGGGTACCCGTTTGGTATGCAGTTGGAAAGTACGCCGATCCTCTTCTCCGCTCACCCTTAACCCTCCGTTGGCCAGCAGCATCTAGCCACAACTTTTCGAGCGTGCCCCTTTGGCAGGGAATGCATGGCATCACTGCTCCAAAGCAAGGCTGGTGGGTTCCTTTAGCAAAGTAAAGGGTCTGTTTTGTTTCCCTCGTTTTAGAGGCGGTCTCTTCATTTTTTCTGGCTTCTTCTTACCCCTAGAGGTGTGTGTGTGTGTGTGTGTGTGTGTGCAATTTGTGACTTCTGACTTTTACAGTATTTGTTGACAGGCAAGTAACTGAAATGGAGGCTCCAGTGTTCAGGTTCCTGCTGCTGAGCAGCAGAAGGTGATGCGGGTGGGAGGACTCGAATCAGACAGAGTGTTCCTCTCAAAAGTGTGGGTGAGAGTTTAAAAATAGATAAGCTTGTCTCTGGCGCCCTTCCATTACCTCTCTCCCCTCATCCCTCAATACCAATGGACCTGAGCAAGTAACACTGAAGCCCTGATTGAGGCGCGACTTGATCAGTGCCACTCGCTTCCTATATTCTTTTAACCTTTTTAGGTCGGCCAGAACGAAACTCCACTTTTTTGTGTACAGAAAATTTGAGTCGTGCTTAATAACTTTTCTGGAGAGCAAAGCCAGACTTGGAGTTAGAACTGAATTAAAATCCCAAGCGTTGTCTCCTCCCCCGGATTCTCAGTGCCCTGAGGGTAGATACTGTTTTTTGCTTTATTTTGTATTCCTTGCCCTTGGCACAGCACCTGTAGCAGGCACCCATTGGAGGTGTTTGATAAATGTTTATGGGTTGATTGAAATACCATTTGCTGCTGAGTGACCTTGACTTCTCTGAGCCTCAGTTTCTTTATCCCCAAAATGGGAGTAAATAACAGTACCTACCTCACAGGGTTGTTCAAATGAGATAGTTTAAGTAAAGTAACCTGTAATTTGAAATATAAATGTGAACTATTATGATGATGATTGCTTTTATAGAAGCTGGAACCATCTGATAGAGGATGAATTTGGAAATTATGTGGCGACTCAAGTTTTTAAAAAGTTACTTTGATTAATTTAGGTTTTAGGGTTGATATTGGTCTTAAGATCATCTTAGTTTCCTTTTTTGTGAAATGCAAATGAAGAGACTGACATATAGTAATTAGAGCTCTCATTAGACTAATACTTTAAGGCTTTCCACACCAGGATAATGAGTGCATCCTCTTTGTCAGACTGAGGCTAGTGACTTCCCTCTGTCACATAGTTTAGTATTGTATGATCGGGAGCTGCAAGGGGTCTCTTGTCTGGCCTCTTCATTTACAGACGAGGAAACTGAGGTCACAAGAGTGGAGATGTCTTGTTCAAGGCCACCCAGGTGAGTGGCAGAAGTAGAATGCAAACCTAAGGTGTTCTGAAGCCAAATCAGGGCTCTTTTTTACTGTACCCAGTACAGTTCTAGGTGAACTCCAGAGTCCCTTCTGGTTCAAAAATTCAGTGATCTCTACCTTATTGGTCAGGCAGGTGGTATTGGCAGAGTGCAGAGTGGGGCCCAGCTCTTCCAAAAGGGAATACTGTTTGCTTGCACCTGTCTCTTCTAGTTTTTAGAAAGGCAACACTCTTCCAGTGGATAGAGTTTATATAAATTTGAATTACACATATCTAGATCATTTCTATATAGAAGACCTGGAGATGTGTTTCTGGGGTGGGGTATAGATTTGGCAAGTCTTTGCTCCAGATTGCAGATGTTGCTGATTACCTTTGGGCCTCTGTAGAGAGGTCAGCTAGGTGTTTCAGGTTGAATCAGCCTGAGAGTTCCAGAGCAGTCACCCCAGGCCTGTTGCTGAGATGATTTGAAATTCCAGCGTGATGCTGGAGCCCCTCTTCCTCTACGTGGAAATCTACCTGACTTTAGACTTGCATTTTGAAGGAACGATAGAATGGGGTTGGCCCTGTCCTTAGAAGTGGGTGAGGAGCCCTCTGTGTGTATCATGTGTCCTTGGTTGGAGGTAGTGTAAATGTGAGGAAGCATGGCAGGAAATGTTGGCCTTGGGGTCAGGAGAGACCTGGGTCCAAATCTTATTTCTGAGTTTTGTTTTATAACCCTTGGGTAAATCACCTAACCTCTCTGTGCCTCAGTTTCCTTCTCTGTAAAATGAAGGGGCTGGATTAGAAAAACTCTGAGGTCCCTTCTAGGTCTACATTGATGATCCTGTGATCTCTTAAGATCCCTTTCTTAGGAAGCCAGTGAATTGAGTGCTGGGACCTGATTTCATTTGCAGCCTCACCTACTAGCTGTATGGTACTTAGATCTCTGTTTGCCTCAGTTTCCTCAACTGTAAAATGAATATGATAATAGTACTTACCTCCTAGCGTTGTTATGAGTATCAAATGAGATAATCTTTTAAAGATACTTAGCATGGTGCCTGGACCATAGAAGGCATTTAACAAATGCTCGTTTCTTTCTTTTCAGTGCTTTGTTGTCGTTGTCAGGTCCTGTCTGACTCTTTATGACTCCATTTAAGGTTTTCTTGGCAAAGATACTGGAGTGGTTTGCCATTTACTTCTCCAGCTCATTTTACAGCTGAAGAAACTGAGGAAAACAGGGTGAAGTGACTTGCCCTGGGTCACACAACTAGTAAGTCTCTGAGGCCAGATTTGAACTCAGAAGAGGAGTCTTTCTTACTCCAGGCCCTGCACTCTATCCATTGCATCACATAGCTGTCCTGATTTTCAGTGCTAAAGTTCTATAGTTCTATGTCATACCTCCTCTTTGTGCTGTTTACTGGACAGATTGCTCATTATCTTAAGATACCCACCAGCAGTATCCATAAACAAGCTTTCTTCATGAGCTACGGTTGAAAAAAAAATCTAAGTTTGGATTTAGGAGTAGAAATTAAGCCCTCTAAAGGGAGCTAGCTGACCATGGTGAATCCTGCTCCAAGCCCTTTTCTGGCCTTGAATCTGGGATCCTAAGAACTCCTGCGTGTTGTGGGGTGGCTCCTGGAGAGGTTATCATCTATGATACTGATTTACTTTAGTCTTAGCTGTTTTCTTACTGCTGTAGTTCTCTCCTGATTAATTTGTGTCTCTGCTGAGAGTGTCGTTTTGTGAGTGTCTTGTGGAGTAGAGATAGCAGGAGCTGTACAAGTCTCAGAGTACAGACTAGGAGAATCACGAGTCTGGGACTTTGTACATCACTAGGCCATGCCACTGACATGTGTGATAAGGAAGTTCTGAAGGGATTTATGAGCCAGACTTGTCGTGTTTGCTGCCTTAAGGGTAAAGGGTTTCTAAAAATGATGTTAGTTTTGGAAGAAAAAGTGAAAGCAGGAGTCTTCTTTATGGTGGTTGCTGATTGGTAATTGGCCTACTTGTGTGGGCATCAGTGGGTGACATTCTCAAAGGATGTTTGTGCATAGACATGGTTGAGGAATGTTTTGTCATTTAAGTCACATATAAAATACACCAATCATTTAAAAAAACAATTTCTTCACCTCCTCCCTCCTCCCCAGCCCTCCCTTCTGTTTCTGTGGGAGCTTGAAATTATAATTTAATAGATAGATGAACTCCACCCGATGGCTGCGGCTGTGCTACCTTTTCCCAAGTATATGCTGAATTTGAAGTCAGAAGGCCTTGGTTGGAATTGTGGCTCTGCCACTAACTGCCTCGGTGACTTTGGGTAAATCACTTTTCTTTTTTCTTTCTTTCTTTTTATTTTTTGAGGTAATCACGGTTAAATGACTCGCTCAGGGTCGCACAGCTACTAAGTGTCTGAGGCTATTTGAACTCAGGTCCTCCTGATTCCAGGCCTGGTGCTTTGTGCATTGTGTCACCTGGCTGCCTAGGTAAATCACTTTTCAAAGCCTTAGTTTCCTTTATGAAATGAGGTTTGGGCTTGATCTCTCAAGTTCCTTTTATTTTTAAATCTATATTTGTGTTTTGGATTTCGGGTAGGAAACAAATTTTTTTTTGTTTTTTTGGCAGGGCAATTGGGGTTAAGTGACTTGCCCAAGGTCATACAGCTAGTACATGTGTCAAGTGTCTAGGGAGGCATTTGAACTCAGGTCCTCCTGACTCCAGGGCCGGTGCTGTACTCACTGCACCACCTAGCTGCCCCAAGGAAACACACTATTACTTTTTAATTAATGAATGTTAGTTAATTATTATGTTCTTTTTCATTCTAATTAATTTGTATAATAGTTTATTGTTTCTTCCTTCCACTGCCCTTGCCCTTGAACAATTTTCAAGAGAAAAAGAAAAACCTTCATAACAAATATGTATAGTCTAGCAAAGTGAGTGTTCACACTAGCCGTGTCTAAAAATATGTGTCTTGTTCTTTTCCTTAAGTCCACTACTTCTCAAGCAGGAGATCGGTAGAGAATTTTATCTTCATTCCTCTTGGACTTGTGTTATCATTGCATCGATCAGTTCTAAAGTCTTTCAGAGCTATTTTCTTTATAATGTTGTTCTGCTCATTCATATTTGTCTTCCTGGTTTCCTGCGAAACTGCCCATTTTGTCATTTCTTATGACGCAGAAACATTCTAGTACATTCGCATACTGTAATTTGTTTACCTTTCCCCAGTAAGTGAACATCGTCTTAGATTTCAGTTTTTAGCTACTGTGAAAAGAACTGCTATAACCTATTTTTCCATAGATGCGTCCTTTTCCTCCTACTCTTTGGAATAGAGGTATGGTTGAATCTGGGTATGAAGAGTTTAGTGACCTTTGGTGAATAGTTCCAGATTGCTTTCCAGAATGGCTGGACCAATTCACAGCTTCACCAGTAGTGCCTGCTTTCTTTCAGCTCTTCCAAAATTTGCCACTTTTTTCTTTTGTCATCTTTGCCGATTTAATGGATATGAGGGGAAACCTCAGCAGTGCTTTAATTTGCATTTCTATCCTTTTTAGGACAAACTACTTTTTAAAAAAATAAAATGAGAGCATTTGACAAGTTCACCTAAATTTGATAATATTTTAGGTTTTAGTGGAAGTCATTTTTCTTCTCCAGTCTGAGGCAGTTAAATATATTCATTCAACAAATACTCTGCTGTGAACAGAAAACTGTAAGTAATAATGATAGCATTTATGTAGCACGTTAAAGTTTACAAAATACTTTGCCATCTCTTTTGATCCTCCATTTTACAGATGCAGAAACTTGAGTCACAGAGAAGTTAAGTGACTTGCCCAGGGTTACACAGCTGGATTCAAATTTAGGTGTTCTTGATGTGGCGGGGTGGCTCGGTGGTACCGTGGCTAGAGCTCCTGACTTGGAGTCAGGAAGACTCATCTTTCTGAGTTCAAATCTGACCTCAGACACTTAGTTAGCTGTGTGACCCTGGGCAAGTTCACTTAACTCTGTTTGCCTCAGTTTCCTCGTCCATAAAATGAGCTGACGAAGGAAACGGCAAACCACTCCAGTGTCTTTGCCAAGGAAACCCCAAAAGGGGTCACAAACAGTGGAACGCCGCTGAACAACTTCTTGACTGCAGGTCCAGCTCTGGTTCCCTGTGCTAGGTTTAAAAGTCTGTGGACAGTAAACTCTAGTTGCTGCCCTTAGAGAGCTTAATTATCTAGTGGAGGTGACTAGATGAAAGCTTACTTTTTCTATTAGAATGCAAAGTCAGTTTGAATAAGCATTGTTTCATTTTTCAATTTCATGATTATACTTTCACGTACTTGTGTTCTGACACAGTGTTGGGAACTTAGTGAAAATATACCTAAAAAAATTGTTGCCTGATAACTTGTGATTACCATCTTGCCAGGTGACAAGTATACCAGGCCTAAACAAATTGAATGAGCTTTGTTTCAGACTCATTAATCTGTACTTTTCACGGGCCTTCTTGGAGATGCCACTGGCTTTTTGCACTGCATTCTGGGCCATTAATTAGTGTTCCTGATCTCTGTACCATCTCTGGATTTCACCAACCACAACCCTACTCATCTCAGCAGCAGAAAAAAAAAAACACTTCAGGCGACAGAAATAGAAACTCTAGATAGTGCTAGAGACCCTTGGAGAGCAAACAAATAAATCAGACTCTTGAAGGATAAGAATGTTGATTTGTGATCAGGTAGCAAGCCTCTTCTTCCAGAGGCACTTTGGTCTCTCAGAAGATGCTGAAGAATTTGCTAAGATTATGGGACTGTGTGCACCCAAGCCTGAAGTTTTCATGTTGAAATAGCCACTTCTGGCCAGAGGGAACATGTGAACTTTGCTGAGGTTCCCTTGACCTTGTATGGCGATAGACTTTTTTTGGGTCAGGACTTGAGTGATTAGTGGTGATTGTGGGGCATTCATTCCATTTAGACATGGATAATAAAGCATTGAATGGAGAGGCCAAAAGGCTGGGTTCTGTTCTGGATACTGTTGCTGACTAATTCCTGTGACTCTGGCTAAATCACTTAAACTCTTTGTTCCTTAATCCCTCATCTAGACAAGCTGTACCCTCCCTTACCTCCCTAGTGCGTGGTATAGATTTTGTGAGACTGAAAGAGTTGTAACTTTGGTTTTAGCTGCTTTTTATGTGACTGTGAAATAGTCCCTGGACCTCAGTTTTTCCATCTTTAAAAGAGGAGGGTGTGAGATGTGGGGATCTCTGACAGCTTTCCTCTGCTCTGAATTCTGTGATCCTTTAAGAAGGACCTGTTGATTAAAAACAATTCCTTATGTGAGTTGCTGGAGACTTCTTCCCTCTGCTCCACTTTTTGTAGGGGGTATCTAGCTACCTCAAAAAGTGCTCCCTCCTTATTTGAAAAAGGTCATAATTTGCAAAACCAACATTTGCTGGGTATATTTATAGAGGAAGTAAAAACTACATTGAACTCAAATAAAGTTTTGCAGCTTTAAGATAAAGAAGGCCCTTTTCCCTCCCTCTACTCCCCCTAGCCTGGGCCCCCAATTTGCTTTGTTCCTTTTCTATAGAAGGGCATCAAATCCTACAGAAGAAAAGTGTTTTTTTTTTTTAAACTGCTGCCACAGTGAAAGACTTTATAGGGTGCTTTAGTGCTCCTATAAGGTTTTTTCTTAGAAGAAAAACCAGTGGAGTTGGTATATGATGTGTAATCAGGCATCAAGAAATACAAGAAAGGACATTGGCGTCAGAGGACCTGGCTGGGCCCTAAGCTCTAATTCTGGCTTTACTATTTACTTACTGTATGACCTTGAGAAAGTCACTCAACTTCCCTTGACCTTATTTTCCTCATCTTTTAAATGAAAAGGTTAGACTAAATGATCAGAGGTCCTTTACAGGTCTAAATTCTCCAATTGTTATGTGTGTTGAAATATCTTATCTCTCATGTCTTATATATATATATATGTCTATGTCTATCTATGTTTACCTATCTTCATATCTCTAATTATTATTATATCTATTTCAAGAATGTGATGCTGGTGTCTTACAATCCTATTCATACCTTTTAAGATAAACCAGGTTACTGTGTTATAGATAAAGGGCCGAAAGAGGGAATGATTTGGACTCAGGAAGAGCTTGAGTTCACATCTCTCCTTCATTGTTTATTAGTTGTGTGACCGTGGACAATCACTCAGCCTCTGTGAAAAGAGACGTGTTGTTTGTTGTCTCCTCCTCACAGGG